>NC_069371.1:10093928-10419285 GCF_021730395.1 Mercenaria mercenaria
ATGATTCTCGTTTCTGTATCCCGAGTCGATAATTTGTTTTATTTTACATTGTATAAATTCTGTCAAAATACGGCTTATATTTCACAATTACGTATGAAAAGGCAGAAAAATCCATATTGTACCTTTTGTATTTTATGTTATAGGACTACTTTCGTTTTAATATGCATAACCTGATACAGTTCCATAAATAGCGCAATGAAAACCTCATTCAGTTCTGTTTCAACATCAACAAAAAAATGAAAAGTTCGTTCAATAAGAAAACAACAAACAAAAAGGTGGAGATACATAATAATATTAGGTTATTTAACATTGTTCTGTATAATACGAGATATATTTGGACGAGTACCCAGCTGAGAAAACCATATTGAACGAGCCGCTAGGCGAGTCCAATATGGTTTTCACAGCTGGGTACGAGTTCAAATATATCTCGTATTGTACAGTTCAATTTTAAATAACCTTTTTATTCTATATCTATTTTATTTTAGTTTAAATTGGAAATGATTCACTAATTATTGTATTTCTGTCTTTCTCATTTCAAGACGCATAATCTGTACATAGAGCGCCTACTTCACCCGATTTACATTCGGAACATTTTCACGCGGTTCGGGCTTTATCGTATGTTTAACATGGGACTTTTTGAACCGTCTAAATACAGAAAAATACAGGATATATATTGTACGGTCATGTGTTGCAAATGAACGTTCACAGTTGGATAGACAAATTAGATATAGAATAAAAGGGTCATTATAACAGAAGCTAGATCTGGGATTTTGTATTCGGCTCTCGTGGATATTGCCAGGTTGGATCACACTCGGCGCATGCATGCCTCATGAGATTCAATGGGGCAAAATCCACTCGAGAGCCAAGCGAAGCATCCCAAATCGCGCTACTGTTATAATAACTCTTTTGTACGTTATCCAGATAAGTGGTTACATCCTTACGAACAATAGAATATGCTCTTGTGTTGATATCGGATACTATTTTCCTAGTGTGCATCAGTAGACATTTTGGTATTTGAAAATAAGAGTTCTGCAATGGTAATTTTGCGTCATATTAATATTAATCTGAAAAAAAGCCCGCATATTTCTCGATGCAAAACTGATAATCATTTTGTTGCATATTCATTTTTACTTATAAAATGATACACATTTTGTTCGTTTGGCAATTTGAAAATTATTGACGACAGGTAATCCATTTATGCAATGCCATTAGTGACGATGAAAATTACACGTTGACATTGAAAATTTTGACGGGTGTTCTATGTCAACTAAACAGATGTGAAAAATCAGTATACAGTTTCGGCTAATTCGGCGCGTCGGGTAATTCTGCGCACCTTCATTTGCATATTCACGTAAACAATCTCTGACGTCAATAAGCGTTTGTGGATGCGTTTACCTGACATTTTTACAACAATGTACACTGTTAAACAGTAAAAGAAGATTTTCCAACATGAAGTAAGTATTTTCCAAAGTATAGATGTTCAAAATCCACCAAAGAAACTGCCATCCTGAATGAAATTTGGTAACCACAACTTACTTTCATTTTGCTGGACAGCTTTGAAAGCTGTGATTACTTACCCGAAACGAGTTAAAAATGGCTGCCATGCTCCGTCGTTTAATGTAGACAAAATCAGAAACATCAAATAATATATTTCCCTCTATATAAAGCAATTAAATGCAGTTGTTAATGTGCACTCCTGTCAAAAATTCCCACGAAAATGAAATCCAATGAAAAAGATGAACACTTTTTCTCAAATGTCAACATTGCATAGACCTGGAAATCTATAGTGTGTATCATTATTTAAAGGTATAGTGCAAGGTCATACCCTTAAATATTATAGTCATCATTTGATAATGAAATTCATAGTTTAAACTGTATCTGAAGTGTAAACATTTGACAGTGGCCCCTAATAATACTTCAAAATGGAACCTTTTAAGTCAGTTTTTTGTGTAATACAAAGTTCTCAGATCACTTATCCACAAACCACTAATACTTTTCAAAGGGTATGACATATCTGGGATAGTTGAAATAGACTATAAACGACTTTCAGTAAGCATGCGCAGGAATTAGCCGACAGAAATGATGTAATGTAAACAATACGGTTTGTCAGCTGCAAGTGATATCTGACCCAGTTTCATGGAGGTAAGTTGCTTTTAAATGTTGCAAGATGTTAGGGAAAGGTTAATTCTTCACAAAAATGTGTCAAAGTTTATCTTAGGTGCGCCAAATTACCCGACAGCACAGTAATTTGAATTTCGTCGGTTCAGTAAGTTCAAAGTGTATTGCTGTAATTTGAAATTAAATAATTGTGTATTTTTTTATTTAAAGGTTACCTTATTGTAATCATTATGACTAAATGAGTTGTTTTTTTCCGATTGTATTTCTTGTTATGTTTTATTACAATAAAGTATTGTTATCAGTGAACATCATATCCTATTTTCATTTACAGCTGCCAAAAATATGGCAGAGATAATAACAAAAACAACAGGACTGGTGTGTAGTTAGAAAAGTTGCTAAGTCTAGTGCAAGTCTGACTTTTTGTTCAAGTAATATATAGTTATTTACCTGACTATCATTTTAATGTGCTTATGTGTATTCCAGAAACCTAGGTATATTGTCATTTCAAGTTTTAGATATTGACAGTTTCATGTTGATATTTTGTCCCATACATGTTGTATATATACCAAAGTTAAGTTTGTCTGTCCGAATATGAACCATTTCTATACATATTCAAGTTTTATTCTAACTTGACTCAATATTTATGGAATTAATGTCACCATGACTTAAAATAATTTTAATGTTCTTGATAATCTAGAAAATAAATGCAATATTTATAACCGTATTTTCTCATGAAGGTGTATCATGGGCGTTATTTATAACGTATGATTTAAATAATGCACATTTCTCATTCCAAACATGCTCCAGTCAATTTGCGTTGAATAATGCACATTTCTCATTCCAAACATGCTCCAGTCAATTGCTCCAGTCAGTTTGCGTTGAATAATGCGCATTTCTCATTCCAAACATGCTCCAGTCAATTCGCGTTGAATAATGCGCATTTCTCATTCCAAACATGCTCCAGTCAATTCGCGTTGAATAATGCACATTTCTCATTCCAAACATGGTCCAGTTAATTTGCGTTGAATAACGCACATTTCTAATTCCAAACATGCGCCTGTCAATTTACACAATATTTCTTTCCTGACATGTTTTAGGCTATTTTCATTGAATCCATACGTATTTCTCATTCCAGACATGGTTCAATAAATTTACACTGAATCATGCGAATATCTACGAAAGACCCGTGGTGACATTTCAACTTCATTATTTCACGATTTCTGCTTCCTGATTTCACGATTTCCACTTCATGAATTCACGATTTCACGAATTCACGATTTCACGAAAAAACTTCACGATTTCTTGATTTCACGATTTCCACTTCATGAATTCACGATTTCACGATTTCTGCTTCCTGAATTCACGATTTCCACTTCTTGAATTCACGATTTCACGATTTCCACTTCATGAATTCACGATTTCCACTTCACTATTTCACGATTTCAACTTCACGAATTCACGATTTCCACTTCACGAATTCACGATTTCCACTTCATGAATTCACGATTTCATGATTTCAACTTCATGAATTCACGATTTCCACTTCACGAATTCACGATTTCATGATTTCCACTTCATGAAATCACGATTTCACGATTTTTACTTCATGAATTCACGATTTCACGATTTCCACTTCACGAATTCACGATTTCCACTTCACGAATTCACGATTTCCACTTCATGAATTCACGATTTCACGATTTCAACTTCATGAATTCACTATTTCCACTTCACGAATTCACGATTTCACGATTTCCACTTCACGAATTCACGATTTCCACTTCACGAATTCACGATTTCACGATTTCCACTTCATGAATTCACGATTTCACGATTTCAACTTCATGAATTCACGATTTCCACTTCACGAATTCACGATTTCACGATTTCCACTTCACGAATTCACGATTTCCACTTCACGAATTCACGATTTCCACTTCATGATTTCACGATTTCCACTTCATGAATTCACGATTTCACGATTTCCACTTCACGAATTCACGATTTCCACTTCACGAATTCACGATTTCACGATTTCCACTTCACGAATTCACGATTTCCACTTCACGAATTCACGATTTCCACTTCATGATTTCACGATTTCCACTTCACGAATTCACGATTTCACGATTTCCACTTCACGAATTCACGATTTCCACTTCACGAATTCACGATTTCCACTTCATGATTTCACGATTTCCACTTCACGAATTCACGATTTCCACTTCACGAATTCACGATTTCCACTTCATGATTTCACGATTTCCACTTCATGAATTCACGATTTCAACTTCATGAATTCACGATTTCCACTTCACGAATTCACGATTTCCACTTCATGAATTCACGATTTCACGATTTCAACTTCATGAATTCACGATTTCCACTTCACGATTTCACGATTTCAACTTCACGAATTCACGATTTCCACTTCACGAATTCACGATTTCACGATTTCCACTTCATGAATTCACGATTTCACGATTTCAACTTCATGAATTCACGATTTCCACTTCACGAATTCACGATTTCACGATTTCCACTTCACGAATTCACGATTTCCACTTCATGAATTCACGATTTCAACTTCATGAATTCACGATTTCCACTTCACGAATTCACGAATTCACGATTTCAACTTCACGAATTCACGATTTCCACTTCACGAATTCACAATTTCACGATTTCAACTTCATGAATTCACTATTTCACGATTTCAACTTCACGAATTCACGATTTCAACTTCACGAATTCACGATTTCAACTTCATGAATTCACGATTTCCACTTCACGAATTCACGATTTCAACTTCATGAATTCACGATTTCCACTTCACGAATTCACGATTTCACGATTTCAACTTCACGAATTCACGATTTCCACTTCACGAATTCACGATTTCACGATTTCCACTTCATGAATTCACGATTTCACGATTTCAACTTCATGAATTCACGATTTCCACTTCACGAATTCACGATTTCAACTTCACGAATTCTCGATTTCAACTTCATGAATTCACGATTTCACCATCGTGAAATCGTGAATTCGTGAAGTGGAAATCGAGAATTCGTGAAGTGGAAATCGTGAATTCATGAAGTGGAAATCGTGAAATTGTGAATTCATGAAGTGGAAATCGTGAAATCATGAAGCAGAAATCGTGAAATAATGAAGTTGAAATGTCACCACGGGTCTTTCGTAAATATCTCATTCCAGACATGCTTCAATCAATTTACACTGAATCATGCGCGTATCTCATTCCAGGCATGCTTCAATCAATTTACACTGAATCATGCGAATATCTCATTCCAGACATGCTTCAATCAATTTACACTGAATCATGCGTATATCTCATTCCAGGCATGCTTCAATCAATTTACGACAACCGGTATGGGTGGAAGCGGTAAACATGGGTGTACAAAGATATCGGTAACTACTGAATATTTACCATATATAACCTGTTTCTTTATTAATGCAGAAAGTTTTTTTGGTTTCAAACTACCCTTTTATTTTAGATGATTACATAACTTTTTCCTTTCAACACGATGTCTGAATTCTACTTGGATAATACCTACGATGAACTATCAACATATTTGGTGCATAGCGCTGGCAATATTAGTAAATAAGGGAAATGATAATACATGTACAATGTTTGCAACTGCCAGTATCTGAAGAAATGATAAATATCCATGGAATATGTCTTGTAACAATAAATGCTCTTTAACCTAAGACTTCGTATGGCATTATTTGTATAATATTGGCAAGGTGCTAATTAACACATGAAATGAATCCACTGGACATAGAACAACAAAATAAAACGGTCAATAAATTACATTTTGCAAACCCATTGTTTTCAATTCAAAGGGCTTTTGCGTCAGGACATATTTACATAATCCAACCATAACCATAGTCCTAAAATTAATGTATTTAATACCAAAATGACTCCCCATGCTAAAGACGAAGCATTTCATGTTATATATACATACAAAATAATAAAGTAAACAATAACTGTTGTAATTTACCTTGGAGATATATTCTATCTGCTAGTCACCTGCGATGGCCATTAAAATGAAAACGTTATTAAAAGATTTGCATACATTTCAATATTTTGGTATTTCTATTCTATTGACGTATGTCCAACATATTTTGATGATAGATGATATATATCATGTTCCAGTATGTCTATCGTGATTTGGTATGACTATCTTTTTTTGCATACCTGCTATGCTTTGTTATGTCTGTCATATTTTGGTATATGTATCATGTTTTCATGTCTATCAAATGTTTGTATGTCTATCAAATTTTGGTATGTTTATCAGTTTTGTAACGCTGTCATATATTGGTATGTTTGTTATATTTTGGTATGCCTAATCTATTTGGGTAAGTCTATCAGTTTAAGTAAGCCTGTTAGTTTTGGCATGCTTGTCAGGTTTGGCGTGACTATCACTTTTTGATATGTCTATCATATTTTGTTATGTCAAAGATATTGTCGTATTTCTATCGTATTTTGATAGACATATCAGCTTTGAAATATCTGTCGTGTTTCGGTAACGCTGTCGTTTTTAGGTATGTCAATATGTTTATATAACATGTTTTGATATGTATATCATATTTTGATACGTCTATCATATTTCGGTATGCCCATCAGTTTTGGTATGTCTATCATACTTTGTATATCAGGTTTTGGTATGCTTATCATATTTTGGTACATCTGTGATGGTTTGAAAATTCTACCGTGTTTTGGTATGTCTATCATATCTTAGTATGGGTATAACGTTTTGTTGTGTCTGCCAGCCTTTGTATATCTAGGCAAAGAATGCGCAAACTTTATCCGACTCTTTTTCATTAATATATAAAATACTTATTTCTTACAGAACTGTAACGATATACGGTATGGTGACTATACCTGGCATGGTAACAGCACATTAAGCATTGTTGGAAGAGATATAGTTCACAACAAACGTTCATATGGCTACTGTTTTCAATGTTGTTACTATAATAAATGTAACAACCAATTCTGTTCGCCAGTGAAAAGTAAGTATGCTTAGTGGGAAGTGATTTTTCTATGATTTTGTTTCATTAACATTCGAAAAAATACGCTAGAGAATTAAAAACACAAGTTCCTGGCATAAACATTTCCTTTTGTGAATTAAAGAAACCTGATATCATCGAACTACATTAGCTAGATAAGCATCATTGATGAAACAAAGAGGGTTTTAGATCAACATATGCAACCACATCATGTTTCATTATACTAGTTTATCACAGACAAATTATTCTGACTGCCTTAGTTGTTTGCCTTCAGATTAAAATGTGATGCTAAAGCAAAACCCAAAATCTACCATCAGCTTGTGCAAAAATGACCTCATTTTCAGCAAAACTCCGCTGGCTTAGCAAAAAATTCAACTTTATTGTTTTATTGTCTGTTTACTCAAAAGGAGACTCTCGGGATGTTGTGGTCATTTGGTAAACATTGTTCATCACATAAGATTTTTTTAATATCCTAAGAGTGGTCAAATGGAAAGGTAAAACATTCTAGTGAAATTATACTAAAATGCACACCTTTGTAAATATTTTCATCTTTCAGGCTAGATGAACGTTTTGTAAATAAAACATACATTTCTTGAAGGAAATATGAATCTAATGTCATCTCTATACCAATTTCTTATAAAATACTAGTAGTTGAAATGTGAAAAATTCCATAAAATATTGCTTACATGTAATTAATACTACTACTAATTATGTTATTTACTTGGTCTAAATTTACATTTCTTTTACATCATGTCAGTTCCTAGTTTACACCACTGTTATAATGGAGCACCATTCATTTGAATTTAAACAAATTAGATGTCACTTCCTTATGTAAATGATGCTTTCTTTTCAGCACCTGGCAGCTGGGGATCATGGACTTCATGGTCTTCATGTGACGTCACATGCGGAAGCGGAACACAAACCCGTCACAGGGAGTGCAATAGCCCACCTCCATCAGACCCGAGACTTTACTGCGCTGGAAACAATACGGAAACAAGATCATGCCAGGAAAAGCTTTGCCAAGGTAAGCACGGGTTCCATGCATGTTAAACTGCTTTCAACTTTTGTATGGAATGCACACGTGTGCTGTTTATTCTTAACGGTCTACAACAAATAAAATTCAATTATTGTAATAAATTGAAAAGTCTCATTTTCAAAACTCTTCGCACCATTTATTTCATATTAAGTCCGGTTCAAGTGATTGTCACAAATTTGTGCAAATGCTAATAGTATGTCTATGGTCAGCATAAAAGTTCGGTAGATTTAAAATGCCTCACACAAGTACGGTGTAACTGAGTGAGATTATGATGCGAATACGCAGCAACACGATGTGATGGTGTGGTAGACTTGTTTTTCTGTTAGACTGAACATATTTATTTAATGTCCTTTCCACACTGAATATTGCTGATTTTTCTTATAAATCAATAATATTTAATTTAAATCTATGAAAATAAGGGTGAAAGAAAGTATATATACGAAAAAAGTTTTACTGTTTAGCCATATATGTTTCCAATCGATTTTATAAAGCTTATTCTTACAATGGCAATACCAAATGATAAATTATAATGTTATCAGCATATTCCATTTTATTGGTAAATCCATTTAACTACAAACTATCTCCTTTTTCAGCACTAATTTATCATAATATTCCTCTCTAATTCTATCTTCTTGAGTTTTTATAATACATGTGATTAGGCACGTTATCTTCGTGAACTCAAACTTATATAATACAACATGAAATGCACATGACTACTCCTCATAGATCTTACATAATAAAATATGTAGTAGCAAAATAATAGCAGCTACTTAGAACACATGTATGACCAACATTTCTGAAGAGTAACTGTACCCTAAATGATAATACAAACAATATGTTAGAATAAAATCAACTCATTAAATCCAAACAATAGCCGTGATTTCACGGCAGATGGCCCGGTAAGAACATACAAGGCCGCGAGAACTCGATGTGAATGTGTGATATTGATATAGAGATAATACATGCTTTTATGTCTGCAGGAGTCCTTATGATTGTTGGTGATCGAAACCGAGATAAACAAAACAAACATGTATTGTTGCTATTCTTGCATAAAAAACGTCCCACAAAGACTAAATGTATTGTTTTCAAAGACGATGACTTTACCATTCCGCTAAAATCTTAACTACCATTCGGTTGTTCTTAGAAACGGCCAACATGTTTTAAATACCCGTAACTGGGACACACAAATCAGCAGCATTGTCAAAAGCATGTATCTAATGTGTTTAAAAGATCCAATTGTATCAGCACTAATCTGTTAGTGGTAATAAAGCAAAAACTCCAACAAGCTAAAGCAAAGCAAAAGTTCCTTCTAGGGCACATCTATATGAATATATAGAGGAAATTTGTTTGTTTTAGTGTAAGATCGAAATATATTTCACCGAGTGAACACTATAATGCAATATTTTCACTTGTGGCGCAGCCACGAGTGAAAATGTAAATTATGGTGTTCACTACTGAAATATATTACACTGAAACAAACAAATTTTCCATTTATCTTATGCATTTTGTATGGTTTTAACCAAATTATATTCAGTTTGCCCGCGCAGCGTCGTATGCATCGCATCATAATGTGATAATGTCGAGACGTCAGGATGTCTTTGTAGAAAAAACTATAAATAGTTCTATTACGTTTTCTGAATTCTTTGACATTTTGTTATGATAAAATGTTAAATATTTATGATCCTTTTATCATTTATACATCTTTACCTTAACTGAAGACATTTTGCAAGGAATTTCCTATCATTTATAATTCATATCATATCGCATTCAAATGTAGTTCTGTACCAGTGAAAAAATAAAAATGATATTTTCACTGTTTGAAACAGTGAAAATATCAGTTTTATTTTTCACTGGTAAATTTCAGTATTTCACAGAAGAGTATAAAATGAATTATGATCATCTTGTAAACTTTTGGTTGCAATGTTTGTTTAAAATATTGGTCATCAGTGTGTGGAACCCCAGAATTGGACGCAAGAACAAGATCATTCTACCTTATTGGCATATATATTCGTTTTTATTCTGTTTAACATCCTAATGTAGCACTTTGATGCGCTAAACAGTCTACGTCCTCGCACACAACAAACATTGAGCAAGTAATCCATGGCTATAATTTAGTAGTATCTTTCCTAAATCTCGTGAATGTGACATCCGGTCATTCGAAGCGTGAATTTGTTGCGCACAATGAGAGGGTCGCAATGGGGTTTGTTTTCATATAGTGTTCATGCATTCAAAGGTAACGCCGTATGTTAACCTTTGTGATCAATAAGATGTTTGGCATGTTTCAACAACGCCACTTCTCCATCCTCAAGTTTAGTAATATGTAATCTACGAAGCGCGATCATCCAGAGAGTCACCTCAAACAGGAAAGAATACGTAACGTCAGAGGTTATTTCTAAGGTCAAGGGTTTTAATTGGCTACCTTGTAATTACAACATGTGACTTACCAGTTCTAAGTGTTCTTTCTCAAGAGAAGAACAAAAATAGAAAAATGTTGTTGGTTGAGTAACTTAAAAAGTTTCTCCATATAATGCAGAACCTCTGAAATGTTATGCCTGTAGCATTGGCTGGAATGTAGACGGCTGTAACACAATATCTACCTGTCAGCCTGATGAAGTGAGTATAAATGTTGTACAGCTTGTTAATTATAATAATGTAACACTTGAAATTTTTGCAAGGTGTCAAAAATGGTGAAAGTGTGAATTTTAAAGAGATTTGTTAGTTTAGGTGTCACACAACACATTTTACATTAGAAAAAGTAGTAGTCGTTTTCTAAAACACATTGTACTATTTTCCGTTTAATTCATCCCATCCAGTTGTTATTCGTACATTGGCTGATAAATAGTTATTATGTCTCCCACCACACAGTGGTGTGGTAGAGATATTGATTTACTCCTGTATGTGTATGTATATGTATACATTTGTGTGTCTCACAAATCTTGTCCGCACTTTAAGTCGAACATTTCTCAACCGATCTTCACTAAACTTGAACAAAATGTGTTTGCTAATAGGCCCTCAATCAAGTTCGATAAATAGTCAAATCGGCCAAGGCACTTCGGAATTATAGCCCTTGAATTATCAATAGGTCGCTTACTCCAACACGTAAACAGTATATAATTACAACTATTACTCAATTCATAGATTTGCGCGTTTTTGGTTGGCTGCTTCGCACGTGACCAACTTTCATTTCTCAATGAAGCCATCACGTATTCATTAGATCTAATTAATATGCAAATGAGTCGTTCGCCTGAGTCCATGACGACGGAATTAATGCGCGGAACACAGGTACTCTTAAAGCTTGCATTTCAGTAAAAAAAGGTTGCTTTTTTTTTTCAAATAGGAAACAAATGGAAGAAGTTTTGATAGTTGTAATTGTAAGGATTGCATGGTATTTTTCTGATATTCATCGATGTATGAACTGTCAGGAAGTTTACACCCATAAACACCTTCGTGTTTATGCAAATTAGGTGTAAACTTCCTGACAGTTCATACATCGATGAATCGCAGAAAAATACTATTCAGTTCTTAAATAAAGACAGACTTACTATTCAGATGATTAGGCAGTTGTGGGAGATTTGCGACCTCTAGTGTTTGTCTGCTTATCCGTTCGTTTGTCTTTATGTATGCGTGTCTGTCACGAAACTTGTTCGCTTAAGTGACTTTAATTTAGAATTTACTAGCATTGCCTTTTTTACTCCTTTTTTTACTTTAGTGAAATAAATATGCTTATTTGTTTGTTGTTTTGGGTTTTAGCCGTTTTTCAACAGTACTTCGGTTATGTAACGGCGGGCAGTTAACCTAACCAGTGGATTCGGTACCAGTACTTGTTCTCCTCAAGTAACTGCCAACTTCCCCACATGAATCAGAGGTGGAGGACAAATGATTTCAGACACAATGTCTTTTATCAAATCGTCACGGGGCGCCCGGGGATCAAATTCACGACCCAATGATCCGTAGATCTGCGCTCTCTCTACTGAGCTAAGCGGGCAGATAACATAAATATGACAATCATAATATTGCTAATTAACATGGATTCATTGATTGCTCGTTCGTAAACATTTCTATACAAATGTAGATGTTTCTCTTTAAAGGTTTGCTTTGTGAACCTTATCAGTGCTGGAATGGGTATTTCGTATGACCTAGGATGCACTGTGGAGGAGGTATTCTTTTATAATTACCTGTGAACATTATGAAGATTGTATATAATTGAATGAATAGAAAGTAAAAAGATTTATTATTTCAGTAAGTAGCTTTTAAGCAGAAAATATTTAAGATTTTTAACTAAATACCATTTAAGTATGTAGTTTCATTTTAATTATATCAGCGCCTTGATGATGATTTATTTCGAAATTCCAACCAGGTACGATTATTTATCTTTGTTACTGACATCATGCTGAATATCAAACACGTTTTAATACACACATATATATATGCGTGCTTAAAACGTGTTTGATATTCTCTATTACTACACCTATATTATATATTCTATATATATTCTTAAAACGTTTTTAAATATTTCAGCACTGTGGGAATGGCTCCTTTGTAAATATACCACATGTAAAAATCCATCGATGGAGTTGCTGTCGATCAAGCTTGTGTAACAAGCATAATTTGAATTGAAATTTCCCTTACCATGTCAATGGATAAACACAATAAAAAATACAGGCGTGCGTTTTATTTCACTATATATTATATATGTACGAAATAATTATATCATTAGATATCACGCATCATCTCTTAACCATTGAAATCCACGAATCCATATCCCTGCGAAGTATAGTGCATTTCATTTGACCTGGCGGGGCGTGGTTTTGCGACGGTCCACTGCATTATCGTGCAGGGTATGTAGTACATGTAACCAATGTATCGTTGAATGTTAGTCGTTGGTTACCGAAGATTACGGAATTAAACTCAACCTATTTTGCTCGGTTTTTGAGATTACCATTATTTGCATAAGTCAGAGATTAACTCCGCCCCGCCAGGTCGAATAAAACGGACTATAACCATGTAGAAATCAGTAAGTAACGTAAACAACGCTTTTTACGTTACTATTACCGGAGTTTATCTTAATCAATAAGACTGGAATATTTTTCTGTACAATGTATAAATATATATGTAACGTTAATCTATTATTAGTGCGTAACCTTCTCCAATGCAAAATGTATATACATATACACGAATATCTATATATGCATGCTAATTTCACTGTTCGTCTTAAATTTTGCATGTTTATGTCCTCTATATTGGCTTTTAGCCTATTGGAAGTAAAGAATAAACTGTATCATTTATTTATCATTTACTATTGCTTTATTTTTCTATTGTAACGCTCTAATTACTGTAATAATAAAAAGAATATTTACTGTTTTGTCAAGCAGTGTGTTTTACGATATCAGCTCTTGAAATACGGTAAAGGGAGCGGTGGTCTGGTGGATAAGGTGTCGGCCGCTCAGTCCAAGGGTCGTGGGTTCGAGCCCCACTGGGGTCACGACCATGACTTCTCATATGACACCAGTACTGGTTTTTCCAGGAAGCAGACACAAGAGTGGTTCCAATAAGATTGAAGCTTTCATCACAATCGAGCTAAAACAAATTAGTGTAAACTAAATACGGTACCATCATATTTAGAAAAAAAATATGTGCGAAGAAATTAGAATCCTTTGATTTTAATATATCGATAATAGTTTAACTATAAAGTGTTTACTGAAGGAAATTTCTTCTTCTGCCAATTAAGAAAACATTTCGAAACATGCATTATACAATTAATATTATCATTTCTTTTTAACTAAGTATTGCTATCTGTATCACTTTAGTTAAAATGCCCATTGGGCACACAATACTTACGTTTTTAGTCTTGTAATAACAAGTTGTATCTATGCAATAGTTCATACAAGTAATATAGATTTTTATATATGACCTTTTTTGAATTTCGGAATAGATACAGGAAGATATATATGGTATTATAAATTTATATCTATCTTCATTTCCCTTTGATTCACATCAACATAATCTAGGGCATATGACAACTTTTTGGAGAAAAAAACCCATGTGCTCTCCTGTTTCATGCATGGGCGGGCGCCTTTGTAGAAACAACGTCCTTTAAGCCACCTGAATGGTTTCCTCACATGATACTTCTACACCCAATTCGACGTTTCGAACCCAAATCGGTGAGGGGCAAGTGATTTGAAGTCGCCCCGCCACAGAGGCACTAAAGTCACTTTGAAACATTTATGATATAGAAGAATATATTAAATGCCATATGATGTATTGTAAAACATACAGTCACTATAGACATTATGTTGAGTACAACAATGTAACAATGTACTTGTACTGAGCTATTGTGAGATTGAACATTGTGATACACATTGAAATAATATTTCTAAAAACAAGCTGTATACCATTATGAATATTGCCAAGATGTGTTCTAAATCAGTCTTAAATGATTGGAATAGTTCTAAACTATTTCAATTGGAAAAGAAGGAAATATACAGAAATTTCATGAAGATAATAATAGTACCTTCTAAAAAATAGTTATTGAAACTAACTGGAAGCAATGTGAATCTATAACAATAAGTTGGTTATGCATTAGAAAATGGGACTTGGTATTTTTCATCAAATAGGTTATATACATAAAGAAACAGAGCTGTTGCAAATTCCATTGCCTCTCGTGAACAGAGTCTGCTATTATTCTGATTGGTTGCGCTCTATGCTTCCAAAGGATCTTTTTACATATGTTATTGATTAAACTAAAAATGTATAACTGCATCATAAACACTTAAACTAACCTCTATATCATAAGCATCCTGTCAGTTTTGACATACATTTTAAAAATCGCGTGATTGTTACCAATCTGCCTTAAACGCATGACATTGTTTGACATCTTAATTGTGTATGTTCCCAACACGTATGCTGTCCGGGCCTCGTAAGTTGAAACCTATAATAATTTTGGAGTGAAACTAATTGATCTATGTTGCTCTAGTAATCTGCGATGTTTTCTAAACGTCTATGGATCAAAGCCTTATAATGTTCTTGACAAGTCTTAACTAAACTTAAGAATTTGGGCGTTATTGACATAATATTCGTGTTTAACTGAATACATAGATCCTCTTATGGTTTCCCTTTGCGAGGAGACAGGCCTTCCAAAAATACTGAACTTAACGTTATTTTTCGACAAGTCCTAGATTTTCTGTTTTCTTCATCCATTCTGATGCTGGTGTAGTTCGATCAATGCCGTTTGTATGCAATTGTATACTTAATACTTGACTATCTGTCGGCCTGTGCCACACCAGAAAGAAGCTAAAACTATCAGCCGACGAAGCTGCCCAAAATTTCTGAAAGTGTAAACATTGTTGAATGTTGGTCGAGAACCAAACAGAACAATGTACCCTTACCAGCCGTTTATAATTTTATTAGTTGATCGTATAGGATTTTCTTGAGGATACAAAACATGAGGTGCTTGTTCTTTAAACTTAATTTATTCATTCCAAAGTCCAAAATTATCCTGAATTGAAATCAATACATACAATCTCTCTGTCAATACGCACAATTATCTTGGCGTTAATCTTATTTATACAGGAAATATAAAAAAAACTGTTAAACTTAAAACAGTTAATAAAAACGTTTAGATCAAGCTCCTACAGCATACCTTACTATCTTTGTATGATAAACTTACTCGTATATATTAAAACTGATATGAGACTTTTTGGTTCAATGGTTGTATTTATTTCTCTGAGGTATGGGACATTTGTGATTTTAAAGACATTCTTGCATAAAACCTTTGTTTTTTGCCGATTTCGGGCATGCACAAACAGGGAAAAAACGTGTACAAACAAGGAGATTCTCGTGAGCACGCGCTGTTGGTGAACGTTTTGAATATGCTGTTGCGGGTCCAACGTAAGCAAATTATGGATCCCGAATCAATTTTGGCCGAAGTCGAAAGGTCCGAGATTTATGAAATCTTTTCATCTGCATTTTTATTAAAAATATCATTTTTCAACCTAACTTTACTTTAACTTGTAATAAGCGCTACCTCTCTTGATACGCGACTGAATTAACGTTCCTTATTATTGTATTATTACGCGTATTTGACTCAAAGTAAGTTTACACGCCGCGATAAAATCCCTGAAAATGATAGGCAAACAACATTTACAAAAATACAATTTCGTTTTCCAAATTAATTTGAGTCGAGAAAGTTGACATGCTAACTTTAAATCTTACACTGAAACTTTTAAAAAATGTTTGTGTCTACTTTACACATCTATGCAGTCTACTGATGTAGTGATGGTGTGTAATGTAAAGCATAAACATGACGAAGCGTAAAGTTTGAAGGATTTTTCCATAGTTAATGAACATTTGATGAACAGAAGGTATTTATTATATATTTTTCAATTTATTTGTAGATCTCACCAACCATGTTTGAGTTTATAAATCCAATCTAAGTTGATTATATCGATGTTGGAAAAATTCAAATTTTTGTGTTTATCAAACTTTGATCGCGATGGGGTAGGGTGCAAAGCAAAATTTTCTAGTTATAGGCCTAGAGATTTCATTTTTAACGACATGAAGACTGTAGGTATCGATACCAGTTTCTATTAAACATAATATTTACATTTAAAAAGCGTAAGGGACAGACTATAATTTAAACCAAGCAGAATTGTGTTCTGTCGGCACCTCACCTGCAAATTGTGTAAAGACAGGATGCCGTGTATGCCCTTTTCTCATAATTCCGAGCCTCTAAAGCTAAAGTTCCTACCGATAGGCCTATATCGGAAAAAGGGGGAGTCATGCTTATTTTACATATATTTAATATTAAAGAAATTACTACAACAAGAATGTCCGTTCGACATGTATAAAATATGCACTGTTTCTGTATGCCCTGGAAATGCATAAATAAAACATGTGTCCATAACAACCTGAAACGGCCGACTTCGATCGGCTAATGTCAGCTGAATAGTCTTGTTTTTTCGATATTTCCAGCACTTTAGTTGTGTTTTATGCAAGAATAGCGATAACACACGTTTGTTTCGTGAAACAACATCTACAGAATCCCTCGGGCTATGTTGGTGCACTCGCCCTACGGGCTCGTGCACCAACCAATCCCTTGGGATTCTGCAGATGTTGTTACACAAAAAAAACGTGCGTTAACCCTACATTGATAAATTGCATATAAAATTCTGCAAAAGTATTTTAGGAGTTAAAAGCAAACCCTTGATTTAGCTGAGAACTGGGTAGATATCAACTATTTATAGAACGATACAATGGCAACAATGAATGCTAGGCTTTTAAGGTAGCTCTGGACGCTTGATTAACCGAAAGTGACGGCGTAACGTCATTTATACGGAAAACGCAGAATAGAGCCTGAATTCGGTGTACGGAAATGAAAATCGTTTTATGAATAGATCGAAACATGTGAGTAAATTTATTACAATGGCACTGTTACTAAATTTCTTAGGTTAACCTATGAAATTAAAACATCTTACACGTTAAAAAATCAAAATAATGTCTTAAAATTAGCATAAAATCTCCGGGTCACTTTAATTATGGTCAAATATCTCAAAAATAAGCATACAGACCTATACTTTTTATTTCACCAAATTATAGTTGATATGTTAATTTACAATTATGAGAAGTTTCATTAAAATCTATAATTTAGAAAAATTCTATTTGCGAAAACGTTATGAAAGTTATGACTCCCTTTATCAAATATTCCGTGAGGTCTATTTTTTTTTTTCAAATTAGTCTAGCAAACACTCAAGCACATGACCATATCGTTTTTATTTGCTGAATTTTCTAGGTATATTCTGAAGTTTTGAAAAGAGTTTAATCAAATTCTACAATGTAGAAAAAATTTCGACCCAAACGTGAAGAATTACCTTAAGATAAAACAATTTGTTGATAATTTATTGTGATATTCTTATAACTATTTTACAATGTGTTAATGTTTTCTCCTACGTGCTTGCAGTCATGGCATGAATCAACTATGAATTTGTCAAATTACCACTATTATAGAATGTATATATTATACGTAAAGCAAAGCACATGAAATACTTTATTTCAAACTTGAACTTTTGTGAACAGAATGTAAAATTTGATTTAAAAGAAATTTTATTGGCAGACTTACATAGGAATGTTACGGTGGTATATTATGGACATATGTTATTTTTTTAAGATTAAGTTATCTCGTGCGCACGACATCTTATCTTGAGCGATCAACATATTATCTTGAGCGATCAACATATTATCTTGAGCGATCAACATCTTATCTTGAGCGATCAACATATCATCTTGAGCAATCAACATCTTATCTCGTGCGCAGGACATCTTATATTGAGCGATCAACATCTTATCTCGAGTGATCAACATCTTATCTCGTGCGCATGACATCTTATCTCGAGCGATCAACATCTTATCTCGAGCGCACGACATCCTATCTTGAGCGATCAACATCTTATCTCATGCGCACGACATCTTATCTTGAGCGATCAACATCTTATCCCGAGCGATCAAGATATTATCTCGTGCGCACGACATCCTATCTCGAGCGATCAACATCTTATCTCGAGCGATCAACATCTAATCTTGAGCGATCAACATAACATCTTGAGCGATCAACATCTTATCTCGAGCGATCAACATCTTATCTCGTGCGCACGACATCTTATCTCGAGCGATCAGCATCTTATCTCGAGCGATCAACATATCATCTTGAGCGATCAACATATTATCTTGAGCGATCAACATCTTATCTTGAGCGATCAACATCTTATCTCGAGCGATCAACATATTATCTTGAGCGATCAACATCTTATCTCGAGCGATCAACATATTATCTTGAGCGATCAACATATTATCTCGAGCGATCAACATCTTAAAAAATCTTTAAAAAAATAATTGCATGTCCTAAACATACCACCGTAGAATGTATATAAAATACAACAAACATATTTTGCGCCTTTTTTGGGTAAAAAAAAAACAACAATAAAACTATTGTAATCAAAATTATTTCATAATTATGAAATATTGAAAATACCATTTAATCAGAGTAAACTCTTTATAATTTTATTATATACTAGAGTAAATGATTGTCTCACGCAAGACATGACACGGGCCATACCTATTAGTATGTCTATATTTTAAGAGGCATGCATTCAGACGTACATTACAAAATCGAAATGTTTGTGTCGATATATCTTCGGAAGTTTTTCTTGTTTTTACTGGTGTTATACTTATGAATTAAAGGGAAAGGCGACGTTGTTCTTACGTTAATTTAGTCAGCTGGGATTTCTTAAATCATTTAAAGAAGTAAAAGAATTTTCAAAACCGGAGTAAAAATGAGAAAGGTATGAGCATTTAAATATTTGGTCAAATTGGTGGCCATTTTGTTTCAATGGCAACCAAAAAAATGGCGGATTTATTAAATTTTTAGATACACATTTGAACTGTATTTACTAATTTCTCTACTTTTTCAAGCTATAATGAAAGAAATTATCATGTTCTACACGACATATGAAAATAAATTTATTTAAAAATTTATTTGCTAAATTAAGAATTCAGCAGTGTGTAAATGACGTCATAAACACGCTAAAATGGCTGCCTCCATGATCAGCCATTTTCTTAAATTTCAAACTGCCGTATCTTTGTCAAAAGTGGTCTGATTAAATTAATTCTTTCAAAGTTATGAAAGGCTTGAGTTTATTTCACCAAATTATAGTTGATGTGTTAATTTACAATTATGAGAAGTTTCATTAAAATCTATAATTTGGAAAAAATTCTATTTGCGAAAACGTTATGAAAGTTACGACTCCCTTTATGAAATATTCCGTGAGGTCTATTTTTTTTTTCAAATTAGTCTAGCAAACACTCAAGCACATGACCCTATCGTTTTTATTTGCTGAATTTTCTAGGTATATTCTGAAGTTTTGAAAAGAGTTTAATCAAATTCTACAATGTAGAAAAAATTTCGACCTAAACGTGAAGAATTACCTTAAGATAAAACAATTTGTTGATAATTTATTGTGATATTCTTATAACTATTTTACAATGTGTTAATGTTTTCTCCTACGTGCTTGCAGTCATGGCATGAATCAACTATGAATTTGTCAAATTACCACTATTATAGAATGTATATATTATACGTAAAGCAAAGCACATGAAATACTTTTTTTCAAACTTGAACTTTTGTGAACAGAATGTAAAATTTGATTTAAAAGAAATTTTATTGGCAGACTTACATAGGAATGTTACGGTGGTATATTTAGGACATATGTTATTTTTTTAAGATTGAATTATCTCGTGCGCACGACATCTTATCTTGAGCGATCAACATATTATCTTGAGCGATCAACATCTTATCTTGAGTGATCAACATATCATCTTGAGCAATCAACATCTTATCTCGTGCGCAGGACATCTTATATTGAGCGATCAACATCTTATCTCGAGTGATCAACATCTTATCTCGTGCGCATGACATCTTATCTCGAGCGATCAACATCTTATCTCGAGCGCACGACATCCTATCTTGAGCGATCAACATCTTATCTCATGCGCACGACATCTTATCTTGAGCGATCAACATCTTATCCCGAGCGATCAACATATTATCTCGTGCGCACGACATCTTATCTCGAGCGATCAATATCTTATCTCGAGCGATCAACATCTAATCTTGAGCGATCAACATAACATCTTGAGCGATCAACATCTTATCTCGAGCGATCAACATCTTATCTCGTGCGCACGACATCTTATCTCGAGCGATCAGCATCTTATCTCGAGCGATCAACATATCATCTTGAGCGATCAACATATTATTTTGAGCGATCAACATCTTATCTTGAGCGATCAACATCTTATCTCGAGCGATCAACATATTATCTTGAGCGATCAACATATTATCTCGAGCGATCAACATCTTAAAAAATCTTTAAAAAAATAATTGCATGTCCTAAACATACCACCGTAGAATGTATATAAAATACAACAAACATATTTTGCGCCTTTTTGGGGTAAAAAAAAACAAACAATAAAACTATTGTAATCAAAATTATTTCATAATTATGAAATATTGAAAATACCATTTAATCAGAGTAAACTCTTTATAATTTTATTATATACTAGAGTAAATGATTGTCTCACGCAAGACATGACACGGGCCATACCTATTAGTATGTCTATATTTTAAGAGGCATGCATTCAGACGTACATTACAAAATCGAAATGTTTGTGTCGATATATCTTCGGAAGTTTTTCTTGTTTTTACTGGTGTTATACTTATGAATTAAAGGGAAAGGCGACGTTGTTCTTACGTTAATTTAGTCAGCTGGGATTTCTTAAATCATTTAAAGAAGTAAAAGAATTTTCAAAACCGGAGTAAAAATGAGAAAGGTATGAGCATTTAAATATTTGGTCAAATTGGCGGCCATTTTGTTTCAATGGCAACCAAAAAAATGGCGGATTTATTAAATTTTTACATACACATTTGAACTGTATTTACTAATTTCTCTACTTTTTCAAGCTATAATGAAAGAAATTATCATGTTTTACACGAAACATATGAAAATAAATTTATTTCAAAATTTATTTGCTAAATTAAGAATTCAGCAGTGTGTAAATGACGTCATAAACACGCTAAAATGGCTGCCTCCATGATCAGCCATTTTCTTAAATTTCAAACTGCCGTATCTTTGTCAAAAGTGGTCTGATTAAATTAATTCTTTCACAGTTATGAAAGGCTTGAGGATCTTTCATATAGAATTAACTTATTGTCCGGGTTTCCTTACCCTTTAATGATACAACAAGGAGGCTTCCAAGGCCGAATGGTTAAGGTCGCCGACTTTGAATCACTTGCCACTCACTGATATGATTTTGAAACTTATATAAGGTGTAGAATTATATGCGAAAAGGTATCAAATTCATCCACCCTCAGAATCTTTGACCTAAATTGTGTCGGTGTGATTCTAAACCGAACAGAAGCAAACAGAAACAAGAGATGTTTGTAAAACATGTATACCCCTGTGATGGATTGTCCCATTTTCAGTCCCGTGATCACTATGACCTTGACCTTAAACCTGCTAGCTTTCAAACCACTAGGGTTATAAAATTCATATGTCCAATTATGCTACCAAGTTTGAACGTTCTGGGTCAGGTTGTTTGCAAGTTATTTGTTAGAAACCGCTTTCAACGGTCGGCCCATTTGACCTTGACGTTTGACTTACTGACCCCTTAAGCTAAATATACATATTTATTGTATAAGCCCAATCATGCTACCAAGTTTGAAGGTCATGGGTCAATTAGTTCTTAAGTAATTGGGCGAAAACCGTTTTCAATGTTCAGGCCCCTGTGTTCGTGACTTTTGCTCTACTGACCCCAAAATTTAGAATTCATCTACTCTATATGCTCAATTCCGAGTTTGAAAGTCCTGTGTCGAGTGGTTATTGGCCGGAAACCGTTTTCAAGGTTCTGCCCCTGTTACCTTGACCTTTGACGTACTGACGCCAAAACAAAAACTATATGGGTCATTTACTACATTTGATTAATAATGCTACTTAGTTTGAAGACCCCGAGTAGACTGGTTCTCCAGTTATTAGGCGGAGACGAAAACCGTTCACACTATCGACCGAGAGACGGAGGACGGGCCAACCGACAGACCGATGCGACAGGCAGTTGCAAAGCAGTATACCCGCACTTCTTTGAAGGGGATGGGGGCATTGTTATACAATCTACTTATACTAACATATTTAATGCACTACCCGTGCCTAAAAAAAGCTGCATTTAAATGTGCATCAACTTCGTTTTAGAAAAGAAATTGTTTACGATTTTGGACTTGATATAGCAAACTGAGCAGTATTGATTTACTTATAGCCTTATTATTTTACATGAATAAAATGATCGCGGTTTGAATTAACTAAACTAAACGCAAATATGAATGACACTGCACACCAATGTATTCCATGTTAAGATGAAAATTACCCCGAACGCGTTTCAATGCAGCTTTTTTAGGCACGTTCCACTGAAGGAGTCTGAGAACAACAGACGTTCCAGATACTTTCAGTTACAAAAGTAAGTTATATCAGATATCTATCATTTAGCTGCTTCACTTGATGAAGGCATGCAGAAGAAAACGTGAATAAATGCTCATCCGGGCGTTGGCTGTAACACAATGGTAGTACCGGTACCAATGAATTCTCTGTTAAATCAATTACTTAGTAATACATCTTGTCTTTATTAACAATTCTAATATGCTTGTTTGTGTTAAAACACGCTTTCGCTAAAATGACGTCACGTTAACGTGCGATGACGTCAATATTTTTGTTGCGACCAAGACAGAGCGCTACTATAATTTATCTACTGCTTTATATCAAGAGCATATTCAAATCGAAATAATGTGTAGCAAAATCGTGTTTTACTTAAATTAATACACTCAAATCGGTTATAAGTCCCCAGAATAATCACTCGGGCTACGCCCTCGTGAAATTATTCCGCGAACGTATAACCGATTTTCGTGCACTAATAACGTTAAAAGACGGGTTTTCTATTCATTATTTCCTAAACAACTTGTTGTTGTTTTTGAGGAAAAATTCAACTAACTCATAGATATACTAATTACTGTGTTTACCTGGGCGGACCCCTTTTGATCTTTGTTATTCCAGCAAAAGTTTGTAACAATAGAAAGTTTTGGTTTTAATCTTTACCATTATAACTGATTAGTTAGAGTAAAATACGCAATCGAAATTAACTCCATTGGTCCTAACTATGATGTTATTGTCTTGGACAGAATTTTTATTAATTGATCAGAAATGTTAATTACCTTGTTTACATGGTCAGCAACATGAGTTTGTTTACAACTTTGACAAATTAAATTACATTAGACTGTTTCATACCTTAAATTTGGCCTTAATTATTTTGTTTATTTCAATACTAGTCATTTGTTTATCAAAATGCCCAGTTGTGATTTATTTTACATCTGTTGTTTACTCTTTCTGTGTACATAATTGATGTTTTGACATTGCTGTAAACATTTTGAAATGTTTGTAAACATGTTACTGCAACGTAGTTCTAGGGTAATGTATAAGTACTTAGCGAAAAGGGCTTGGACATGAGATCGGGTTAGACAGAAGGTAAAGGAATATGGAAGATTTAGAAAGAGTTGAGTTATTAGGTTAATGTAACATAGAACTTTTCGGCTTAGAAGTATAAATTATTTAAAAGTTTGGCGCGGGACAAACACTGTTTAAGAAGCTGATGTATTTATGCCTGGATCGATTCTTAGTATAATTCATCTTGTAAATAAACAATTTCCTACTTTCTTAATTTTTGCAAGCTACAATTACATGGCGACAAGACCATATCTTAGTAATCATTGTATGTATTGGGTTGAAACTTTACACAAGGTTTCCTAGTCATCAAACTTCAGAAATAAGAATGTTAGCTTGTTTGGATTTAAAGCTAACTATTGTTCTGTCTCAAATAAGAAAGGTTGATCAAATTGTTGCGTGCAACTATATGTATTTGTTATTTAATATAGAATAAAACAATAAGAAATGTTAACAACTATATAAGAAAACTATGGCATGCTCCCAATACTAAGGATAACACATCAAAGAGCAATAAAATATCATGTGAACCCGCTTTATGACAAACATAGGTTAATGTGTTATTCTATTCAAAGTTATTCGACATTTTTGCTTGAAAACAGCCATGTGAGAATTTAAAAATCTCCAATGGATTGTCATGCATGACGTTTAAGATAAACATCAATCATATATAGTTAGTTACCTCACTGAATGAAATACACAGCAGTTTCACGTTAAGTTTAAATACAAGAAACCCCTTTAAATAAGACATTCGTGAATTTTTCAACTTTAACAAGTCATAAAAAATTTAATAATCTCACATAATTTACTTTATTTCAGCTGATTAACTGCAAGATGAAACTTCTACTAGCTGCTATTGTTTCCCTCTTTTTATTGCATAGTAAGTATAATAACAATATTTGAATCAATTTGACTTACTTCTGTCACTGTACTTCCTGCAAGTTACCTAGGAAATTATTTACAGTCAGATTTATTTGACTTGAAGGTTTTGTCGTTCGAATGGTACACACGAGTGATTCGTACCAGTATCGTTGCACTTGCCATCCCCGGTAATGAGGGCTGATAGTCCCCCTAACTCACAATCCGTCATACAAAGCTGATCCTGTGATATCTGAAACTGTTCCCCGTTACAATAAGTGGTTACAATACTTCAAAAACAGATCTTGTGATAGCATCTACAGACTGTTAAATAATTTTTGCACAAAACGTTGTCGATGGATATTGTCCTGCAATATGGAAAAAAATGTATATACTTATATTTAGTCATGTTCGTCCGTCCGTACTCTCTGTCACCTTTGAATGAATACGGCTATCTGCACGTTAATATCTAGGAAAACGAATATGTCAGATGCAAACTCGTTGACTGGCACACTCATAAAAACGACTCATTCACGCGGTCATCCCCGTACGAACAAAAAAATAAATGATCTTAGGCGACGTTTAAACATTCGTTATTTGTTTGAAGCAAATTCAAACCCTACTCAATATGATTTAGTGTTTATGTTTATATTAATGCTTTGTCTTGTAATTTACAGCTTTGGGTATTCCATTATCATCAAACACAAGATATATGACTATAGGTATGTATATTTTATGTAGGTTAATTTGAACATTAACATTTCATATTCCTGAGGTCATCTCACAAACGCGAAAGGTATTCATGACGTTTGGAGATTCTTTTCATTTCTTTTCATTAGTCCATTTTTCTGTCCGCCTATCTGTCCGTCATAAAATCGTGTCTACCCAATATAGTTTCGCGCATTGGCAGACTTTCAGATAACACGGCAAGATTGTTTTATTTTGCAATGGGATTCTTTCAGCCGTCAAGTCAAGATTTAAATAGTATTTCTTGTTTCTACTGTGAACATATATTGAGTATTTTGTTCGTGTCGGTGGGAGATCATTGTCGTAAGGGTTAGATAAAAGTCCTAGAACTATTAGAATTTGTTTGGAATATTCATATTTAAATGTTTCCTTACAATATTTTAGCATAATTGTTTGGAATATTCACACAGGTTCGAGTTCAGTGTCGCAAAAAGAACCTTTCTTTTCAATGTTTGACCGCTGTACTTATGTTTTGTAACATTTTATCATATTTTCTATCGGATTTTCAGATCAACAGTTGGAATGTTATAACTGTGGTTCAGTTGGGTGGAATGTGGAATCGTGTAACAAAACTTCAATATGTTTGCCTAATAACGTAATGCATTTTATTTTTACATTCAGTTTGTAAAATTTGTGGACAAGACTAGTTTTTCATTTACCTGAAATATTCTGAAAGAACAGTGAGCAAAAAGACGAATATTGGAGTAGGAATTAGCTTCAGTTTTAGATTGGCGTTAGTTCATAAATGACTAGCAACATCTTTGCTCTTGCCTAATGTTACTGTATCTTCGCTTTTGTCTAATGTTACTGTATCAATTTAGTGTCAATATCTACTAATGGAAGTAACAATTAAACCTAGAAAAAGAGATTGTAAAATTGCATGGACAATTTTATCTTCAACTTCCTGTACCTGTTTAGATTTAGATTGTTACATTTTCTATGTATGTTATTTCAGGCATGTTTCCTATCATTCAGTTCTACAGGTATGAGTGGAAATTATAATCTCAGTTGCAAAGATAACAAGGTGAGTTCTACAGGTATGAGTGGAGATTATAATCTTACTTGCATAGATAACAAGGTGAGTTCTACAGGTATGAGTGGAAATTATAATCTCAGTTGCATAGAAAACAAGGTGAGTTCTACAAGTATGAGTTGAAATTATAATCTCAGCTGCATAGATAACAAGGTGAGTTCTACAGGTATGAGTGGAGATTATAATCTTACTTGCATAGATAACAAGGTGAGTTCTACAGGTGTGAGTGGAATTATAATCTCTGTTGCATAGATAACAAGGTGAGTTCTACAGGTATGAGTGGAGATTATAATCTCACTTGCATAGATAACAAGGTGAGTTCTACAGGTGTGAGTGGAAATTATAATCTCAGTTGCATAGATAACATGGTGAGTACTACAGGTGTGAGTGGAAATTATAATCTCTGTTGCATAGATAACAAGGTGAGTTCTACAGGTATGAGTGGAAATTATAATCTCAGTTGCATAGATAACATGGTGAGCACTACAGGTATGAGTGGAAATTATAATCTGTTGCATAGATAACAAGGTGAGTTCTACAGGTATGAGTGGAAATTATAATCTCAGTTGCATAGATAACATGGTGAGCACTACCGGTATGAGTGGAAATTATAATCTCAGTTGCATAGATAACAAGGTGAGCACTACATGTGTGAGTGGAAATTATTATCTCTGTTGCATAGATAACAAGGCGAGTTCTACAGGTATGAGTGGAAATTATACCGTCAGTTGCATAGATAACAAGGTGAGTTCTACAGGTATGAGTGAAAATTATACTGTCAGTTGCATAGAGAACAGGGTGAGTTCTACAGGTATGAGTGGAAATTATACCGTCAGTTGCATAGATAACAAGGTGAGTTCTACAGGTATGAGTGGAAAACATAATCTCAGTTGCATTGATAACAAGGTGAATACTTTAGGTATATGTGGAAATTATACCGTCAAAGGTGGGTACTACAATCATTTATGACAACCTCGATTACATAGATGACAAATAAGTACTACAGGTGGGCCGGTGGTCTAGTGGTAACACGCTTGACTGTTAATCAAGAGGTCCGGGGTTCGAATCCCGGTCCAGGCACTGGAAATTTCTGGGAGGCTCTTGAGTGTCTCCCACCTAACTAGAGGCCTGTACTGGTTCTTCCCAGGAAAGACGGCTTCGCGTGTATCGGTGCTATACACCGGGCACGTTAAAGAACCAGACTGTCTATTCGAAAAGAGCTAGGCTAAGTCAGCCGGACACGTCTGTATCTGAAAATTTCTCTCTGTCTGTTCTGGGGGCTTTATCTCACTTTATGTCCCTCTGGTCAGATCGCTCTGTGTCTGTACTACATGAGGATGATTTCGCGCCCTGTGTGGCTGCAGTATATGTAAAGCGCCTTTGAACGTGTTTATCATGAAAAGGGCGCTTTATAAATCTGGTATAATAATAATAATAATATTAATATGTAGAAACCCTAACTGCATAGATAACGAGGTAAGTACAAACATGTATGTTTGGAGGTCTTGATTGCATAGGTAACAAGGTAAGTGCTACAGGTATGTGCAGTAATCCCATGTGCAAAGATGACAAGGTGAGTAATAATGGTATGTGTGGCTACCTCAGTTGCATAGATATCGAGGTGAGTACTACTGGTATGTGTGGCGGCCTCAATTGAGCAGATAAATATTGAGGTTCTTTAGGTATGAGTGGAAATTACACCCTTTGGTGCATAGACAACAGAGTGAGAACCACACATTTTAATGAAAATTACAATCTCTAGTGCATGAATAAAAAAGCGAGAAGAACAGGTACGAGTGGAAATTACATCATAAAAAGAAAAGTTGCAAATATCTGTTGAGTCTCTTTTACAGGCAAACCCATTTTTTTTAGCTGAATAGCGCAGTATAGATAATGATAACAGCATACATAGTTTTAAACAATATGAATGATTATTCTAAAAGTTTCGTTGCTATTTTACTGTACCCCCCGAACAACAAAGTTGTAAGGGGGGTATACTGGTTTCAGGTTGTCTGTCTGTCCGTACGTCCGTCCGTCTGTCTGTCTGTCTGTCTGTCCGTAGACACAATCTTGTGCGCACCATCTCTCCTCATCCCCTTGACACAATTTAATGAAACTTCACACAAGTAATCAGTAACAACAGTAGTTGTGCATGGGGCATGTTAGGTTCTTTCAGAAAAAAAAAATTGCAGAATTACGGGACTTTGTTTTTTGTTACTATAATATATACATAGACACAATCTTGTGCACACCATCTCTCCTCATCCCCTTGACACAGTTTAATGAAACTTTACACAAGTGATCAGTAACAACAGTAGTTGTGCATGGGGCATGATATGTTCTTCCAGAAAAAATGTTTTGCAGAGTTATGGGACTTTGTTTTTTGTTACTATACTATATACATAGACATAATCTTGTGCGCACCATCTCTCCTCATCCCCTTGACACAATTTAATGAAACTTCACACAAGTGATCAGTAATAACAGTAGTTGTGCATGGGGCATGTTAGGTTCTTTCAAAAAAAAAATTGCAGAGTTATGGGACTTTGTTTTTCTTTAACATACTATGTACATACAGTCTACATAGGCAATCTTGTGCGCGCCTAATCTTCCGAACCCTTGCACACAATTTAATGAAACTTCACACAAGTGATCAGTACCAACCCTAGTTGTGCATGGTGCATGTTACGTTCTTTTAGATAAATATTCTGCATAGTTATGGGACTTTGTTTTTTGTTACTATACTGTATACATACAGTCCACATAATTATGCAATCTTGTGTGCGTCAGATTGCAATGTACTGTGTCAGTGCATGTGGGGGTGTACATTCATCACCTTTAGTGATAGCTCTAGTTATTTCTACATTACATAGATATAAGTTGTGAATATGTTATTGTTGCGAAGACAGACCTTATAAACATTTATAAATGGGTTGTTCTCAATAATAGGAAAGAAAACAGATATGACTTGCTCTCTTTTCTGATGACAAGTTTATATGTTAATTGAATGAAATTGAAATCTTGCAGCTGTGCCGGGACCCTACAAGAATGGAGAAGGTATCCGCTCCGTTTTATCGTTTCGAGTGTTGTTACACCAACCGATGCAACAAACACTGGATATAAAGATAGGAGTTATATGTGAGAGTCATCCATTTCAGACAAAGAGTGCCTTAATAACCTTTACAGTGCTACAAACATTGATTAACTTTGACTTACATTGGCAATATATTTTAAGAAATGTTCCCTTGATAAATCCTATGTTAATAATGTATAGTATATGTATCATGTAAAAGTTTTTGTTTTCTTCGTTTCTGCGATATGCCCTATTCTGAATGAGCTTTACAGAGAAAACCTTTCGGAGTAGATTAGTCGCTATGTAGCAGAAAATTCAAATTTAGAAATGAATATTATCTTAAATACTATAGTGAATATCATTATTATGTCCCCCGTATGTATAGGGGAGATATACTGATTACTGTGTCTGCTTGCCTGTCTGGCCGTCTGTCATAGAAGTAGATAAGTAGAATTTCAACTAGACAATGTAGTATCAACGCTAGTTTTGCATATTGTCAGCATTTCCCTTGAATGTTTTTTAATGGAATAATAGTCCCTAAAATGGTATTAATGGAGAAAATGTACGTGCTTGCTTATGTACCAAAGTGTCCCTTATAATTCTAGCACATTTGCCTCACAAAATTCTATGGCGTGAAGAAACCTTATCTAAAAATAAGCTTTAATGGGTCTGAAAAGCTTAAACGTTATAGAATGATTGACTGTGGTCAAAGAGTAAATTACACAAATTATTTTGAGGTAACAGCTCAATGATACAGTGATTCTGAGACTAAAAACTGACATTAATTTATAAGTATTAAAGATAATGGATAAGGGTAGATTTCTCGGAAGCACACAACACCACAAACACAGCCTCAGAGCAACGTATTTGCTAAGTAGGTCCACAACAAAAATAATCTATAACGGAAAAACATTATAAACGGGTTTATTGCCTGAATTTTTAAACGATCTATTCCCCAGTTCAGTTGGAGAGACTACCCCGTATAACTTAACAAACGACACTAATTTTGTAACTGTCCAGACGCAAGAAATGTACTCCAGATCTATCATTCCATCATCTCTTGCGCTATGAAACGCACTTGAGAATAATATTCGGGATTCACCAACTCTGTCGTCATTTAAATCAAATCTAAAAAACACAGTTTAAACCACCCGAGGTATCAGTTTTTTTTCTTACACGGCAATAGATTTTTTACAATTCATCATTCTAGAATTAGAAATATGTGTAGCAATTTGAATAATGACCTTTTTTGAATCACTTAAGAGAAGATCCCAACTAAACTGCCAGTGTAGCAACGGAATAGAAAATGCAGAGCACTTCTTTTTCAAATGCAACAGATTCAGAAATGAAGGCTTCAGCTGTTTTATTTCGTAACACTCGCACTTTCCGTCCTCTAAGTTCTGAAAAACTTCTTTCTGATGCAGCTAACTTGAATGACGCAGAAAATTCAACCATACTTAATGAAGTACAAACATACATAAAGAATAAAGGTCGCTTTAAACAAACCTAAAATTTATTTGTTTCATCTGTTCCCTGCAAAGTTATCCTACTAAAGAGAAAACGCATTTGAGGTCGAGTGGTTGAAGTCGGCCGGTCAAACTTTAGTTTAGAACAGAGCAGCACAAAACAATTTTTTCCGCTTTCATTCATTACTCAAACAATTGTATTTTTTCCATTTTTTGTTCTTTTATCCATCTTTCTCTTGAAGGTAGATTCCGTCATCGCTTTCATCTACATACTGTTGACAAAGTGGGGGAGGACAGTTTATAATGTTGGCATAACTTAATGTCCAACCCATTTGCTGATTTTTATTTTTATTTCAATATATGATTAGTTATTTTGAATGTTATGTATATATGTTGAAATGAAAAATGCAATAAAATATGATTAAACTAAAGACTGAAAATTGCTTTAGCCCTATATCTGAATTACCATTGGGACTACAGCTGTCAAAATTATAGGATGTTTGGTTGCCTTAGTAGTTGATCCCTATAGCATTCCTTATTGGGGTCAGTCCGTCAAATGTCATGATTATAGTGATAATGAAAGTGAATGGTATTTCAGATCATGTTACAAAACAGTAAACTTAAATTGCAAAAGTGAAATGGTTTAACTTTTCTTTTTGTCTATGTACAAACACATGTATCTGTACTATTGCCATATATTGCAAAGCACTTCATCTTTCCATTTAATTTCTTTTATAATGATATTCTTAGTGCTATGTTATTCTGACCATTTTATAGACTTCACCTGAAAGTTATATTTTACAACTGTCTGTCGATTGTTATGTAACAGGTCAAGCTTCAGAGAGATATATACTAAAAAGTGGAGTGTTTATTAAAGGAGATTTATTTATTAGATTTTAACTACTGATGCAAATTTTAAATGGAAAATCTGTTTTATTTTATCTGATTTAGGACTTAATGTTATATACTTTATACTGTCTATTCAAAAAGCAATCTTCAGTTTTTTCTGCTGCATTATTCCATGCTGCATGTACATGTTATTGATACCAGTGATGAGACACTTAGTCATGGCACTTTTCCTAAGATTCAAGTCAAGGTCACAAGTCCTGATTTCTGATCTTGGTCACATCTTTGCGCATTTCAGCATTTATGTTTTGTATACTTAACACAATTTTTACCATTCGTGACATATATTCAAGGTCAAACAGTGAAGTTCACTATGTTATGTATGTTGATACTTGTACACCGGTACAGGTTTTTTGCACTTAAAAGAAACATGATAAAATGCAATTTTATGAAGAAGTAATTATCATTTTTGAGAAATCTTATGAGTAATGACAATATTTTAAGTAAATGCGGATCATAGGAAATCTAGAATCTACGTACAAGTTTGAAAGTTTATGATTTAAACAGAAAGTCATATATCTCATTTATGAATCTCTTCTTACGTTTCTTGTTTTGCAAAATCTCATTAAGATTAAAATCTTTTTAAACAGTCAGTATATTTGTCAGCCCATCGCGAAGATTTATAAACTTCTTTAATCTTTATCTTGTATGTAAGTAGCACCGCGCAACGTCACGTGCATTGCGTCAAGACGTCACAATGTCTTGACGTCACGGCATCTATCAACGAAGAAATATCATAATATTGCTTGGTAGCCTACATAAATATTGCCGGGCATTATGTGATATTCTGTGTATCAAGTGCTAAACAGTCAGCGATAGAGGTTAATTTTAAAACAAATACCATTAGTCTGAACTGTAGTGGTTGATTTCTGCCAGTCTTTATTAGCGAATCGAAAGGACGAGATTTTTCATTTTAGATCACCGGAGCATTAAAATGTTGGCACTGGTGCCAGGGCGAAAATCCGCTATTTAAAACGTTACAACGAAAAAGATGAAATTTAAAACGTGCTTGCATGTTATGGCATTTCGTTTTGATACAGATGTGCTTATACACATGCTCTCGCGCCAAAACAAAAGTATCATCGTTCCGGTTTGGCTCTCGCTCAGACCGGATGACAGCATGAAGGTAGCAACAGTAAATAGTCACCGTACAAAACACTCCATACTTTACTGTTTACTTTTGGTCAGAAATACTCTGATAAGTCTTCATAAAATAAACAAATGATAAAATCCTACACAAGTTTTTGTATTTGGTACATTTCAATTTGGATCAACTGCTCCACAGCGCTGTGGATTTGAACCCCGCTCGGAGTGTAAAAATCTTTTGTTTCAAGAAGCTTGCTGAATTTCGGAATGTAGATGGTTTCTTCTCAATTGCCAAGTGCCCACCTGTGACTGATATATGCACAGAGAAGCAACAGGGATTTTCCTCCACCGTTAAAGCTATGCAGTCGCCATATTCTTTTACTTGTGTCTATATGGCTAAAAATTTAAAACAGAATGCTCAGTGAGATTTGATGTTATATTGAGAAAGGACTGGCACAATGCGTAATTTGATTTAGATTTCATAGGGACATTCTTACCATGTTTTATGTATATCGGGTAGATCATAAACCAAGCTCTTCAACGATTTTACCTAGTTACATAGTTTTTTACCTCAGGTATCCCACCTTTGATCTTTACCTAGATTTCCTAGTTTACAGATAAACATTCTGACAAAGATTTATGATGATAAGTTAAAAAGGCGGCTTCTGCAGTGTTTACGATTTGACCTAATGCCCTCGTTCTTTACCAAGTGACCAGCTACAAATTCATCCTAGATTTCAAACAGACAAACATTCAAATCAATTCAATCTTTCTATGATCTGACCTAGTTTTTCACACAGATAACATAGTTTTGAAGTTGGCCTAGACATCAAAGACACTGAAACATTCTGACCAAGTTAAATGCGGTCTTTAGACTGTTAACAAGGTTTTTTTATATGATCTGGCCTAATGACCTAGATTTTGTCTTCTGTTAATCCAGCTTTAAACTTGACCTAAATTACAAAGAGACAAACATTCTGACAAAATTTTACGAAGACCAAACAGAAAATGTAACCTCTAGAGTATTGATACGGTTTTTCTTTGATTTGACCTAGTGAACTAGTTCTTGACCACAGGTAACCCCCCAGTTTCAACTAGACTTGGAGTGTTAAGTCAAATTGTTGATGAAGCACAAGGATAGACACATGGTGATGACAATAGCTCACCTTGAGAGTCTTCTGCTCAGGAGAGTTAAAAATCAGACATACCAAACAAGAGAGCCAAGATGGCTAGGTCCCTGTCGAACATCAATTTTAACGAACTTTTCAGTCAGTATAATGTACTTTTTTGTTGTTTCTTGTTCTGACTGGAGTAACATATAAATGCGCGAAAACTAGGCTACCGGACGAACGCCGAAGACATAGATAGATTTATTGGCTAACATATTTACGACTATTATGGATTCCGACTAGTGCATTTACGATTATAGCGAGACATGGAAAAGTTGTGAATTGTAAATATTTGTGAATGAGAAGTATTTTTTTCGATTTAAATAGATGTTTTGTTTTGGTTTTTCTTAATTATTTATTCCGTCAGTAGCATTTAAATACAAATATAACTATTTGTTTGATTTTATAGATGTTTTGTTTTGGTTTTTCTTAATTATTCATTCTGTCAGTGTGTCACTCAGTTTGCATGCCTATATCGTATTGACAGCAGTCTGAATATTGGCGAGTAGGCGCTGTATTTGCCCGATATAAAAATATGACCCACACCATTTTTTCCTAACGGTTAGGCATAGTGTTATATGTGTAAGATATGATTAAAATCCCCTCAGTCAGTACCTAGCCATTCATATATTTTAAAAACATTAAAATAAACAAAGGTCAAGTATTGGCCAGATGTCGTAAGAAATGCAACTTAAACGTAATAAATGTAAGGTGTTTGGCATGCCGATTTCAACGTTGATGATTTTTTTGTCAATAACAGTGAACTGCGTAAAAGACAGAGTATCCCCAGCGACGGACAGACGGTTTGATACCTGATCGATATCGGACCCAGACATGATATCGGTCCGACCTAAAACCACAATGGTCTGACATCATTTTACAATATCTTTCCTATATGAAAGAGATATTGGTCCAAGGATGGTTAGATATGGACTGGGTTAGATAACACTTATATAAAGTGCTTTCAAAACGGAACAAAAATTATTTCAGGGACTACATCTTCCGCTGGCTTTACAGACCTTCATTTTGGAAATTTGTACAATGTTGTCTAATTTTTTGAAAAATATATTATGTACTAGTATATCAAAGAATAATTTGTTTCTAGATGCTTAAAAGCATCAAATTCAGTAAGACTGTCAGAAGTATTCATGAATGCAATTACTGGCTGATACTGACGGCGGGTTATGGTTTTATCGGTTTCTTAACTTACTTGCAGTATTTTAATTCATAAGTACACAGAGTCTAGCTTACGGATAACAAATCAGGGGTAATAAATTAGATGTTTCGAGAAATGATTGACGAAGAGTATGTATTAAACCGTCATATTTCTTACATGCGGAGAAAGCAGTGGCTAGGAAACCGTTTCCGTCAATGTCAAATAGCTTATGTTAATTGAGAAATGATAAATGCTAATCATCAAAATCTTGTACAATCTGTCTTATTCAAAGACAATCGATCCTCCAGTACTTTCATTCCTTTGATTCAACGTTGCACAAGAACTTGTTTGAACTTCCCTAGTGAAGTTCCGTCCAGACTACAAAACAATTCTGATTGGCTGATGTGAAAATGTATGTCAGTCGTCATTTAACTACACGTGTACGCTAAAACGTGTATATGCAGCATCAGTGTGCAATATGAATTAAATAAACAGTACAGATGTATACCAATGTATGACTTCAAATTAAAATCATATCTAAGATGAATTTCATTCATCATCTCGAGTTTTATTGTAAAACTGTGAATATTTTGCATTCTGTTTTTGTTTGTTTACATTTCGCCTAAACATGTGCACACAGTAGTATTTGGTACTCCGCGTTACATCGTATAGTCGGAGTACCTTTGTCCTAGCGGTATTGATTACAAACTGGTTTAGTACGCTCGAATGATTCGAGCTATACATGAGAGATTTTTCTTTATTGAAATCAGTTCTAGCGAGTCACTACTAGAGACGACATCGCCTTAATTCATCTGCAAATATGGAGCCTCAACAAATTCAAGATATGATAGACACCACATTACGGACATCTTTACAGGAACACAGAACTTCGATGTTGACAGACATGGAGAAAGTTTTTGAAAAGATAAGTGGCAATTCAAATTTAGATCAAATGGACAAAATTTCTAGCATTTTGACCGGTATGCCAACTTTCAAAAGAAAATCTAATGCAGAACAATATAAACACAATTCAAAGGTTACTGTTGCTTTAGAGGCTGCCGATAAATTAATTCTATCAGGCAATGCTGAGGAAAGCCGAAAGAAAATCGCCGAAGGTATTTAATTTTCTACATGTATTGAATTTATTTCACGTGCGAATTTTGATCTAGTTTTTGTTACAGGATTAGCGGTTATCAGCTGATTACTTGGCAGGTAAAAACACAGGTAAAATTATTCGGGCGAAGCATAAATTACCTATATTAAATTATGCACGAATAAAAGGAATGAATTCAGTTTTTCATAAAAATAAAAATATTTTATTTTACCATTTTTGGTAAATGAAAAGTAAATAAATAAACAGATAAATATATTATGATGATATACTTATAAATGTATGTATAAATAAGTGAAAAACGATTGACACAGACTTTATTTTTCAGCTCAGGGTTTGATTGCACATAGACAAAAAACTCATACGTTTGGCTGATACCTCAGAACTCGGATGGCGGGTTGTGAACGAGTACGAGGCCAACCCGTTGGCTGATGACTCGGATGATGAAAAGAAGATTCTCCAGGCCGAAGCGAGGGCAAACAGAAAAATGAAAGCGGAAAAGACTAAGAAAACACGCAATGCCAGGGGCTTGCCGTACAGACGACCGACAGCGACGTCTACTGGCACTGTTCAAGCAGCAGTTCCCATGGTTCCGCAGACGGCACCTCGTCGTCCAGGGTTATGCTTTGCCTGTGGGAAAGCAGGTCATTGGAAAGGTTCAGCGGAATGTTCTGCGAATATGTCAAACAATAAGATAAGTAATCTTAGTTATAACTTTGTTCAGTCACTACCACTTATTCAGAATGTTGACGAAAAAGATAGTAATCAAGGTAAATGTAATAAGGAGAACGAAATTTCTCCGAAAGTAACAGAGATAACTAAATGTGAACCTGTTTCTCCAGTTGGGAGATTGAAACAAAATATAGGTAAGTGGAGAACTGCTACAGATAGCATTTACATTTTAGATGTGGTAAAAAATGGCTACAAATTGCCACTAAAAATGTGCCGGAAAGCACTATATTAAAAAACAATAAATCAGCAAGAGATAATCCGGATTTTGTTGAACAAGAGATCAAAACCTTGTTATCTAAAGGTGTTATTTCTAGATGTGAAACCATTCCTCACGTCGTTAATCCACTAACTGTTGCATACAACAAAAAGGGAAAGCCAAGATTAGTATTAGACTGCAGATACATAAATCCATTCTTACATCAGTTTAAGATTAAGTTTGAAGACATCAAAATAGCAAAATGTTTATTTGAGAAAAATTCTTTTCTTTTTACTTACGATCTGAAAGGGGCGTACCATCATATTGACATTTTCGAAGAACACAGACCGTTTTTAGGATTTTCATTTGCTGAAAAAGGTCACACAAAGTATTACGTATTTAATTCATTACCATTTGGTATAAAAACTGCAGGTCATATATTCACAAAGTTGTTAAAGGTAGTAGTTTCTCATTTACGTGAAAAGGGACACAAAATCATAATGTTTCTAGACGACGGCATCGGAGGCGAACAGAATTACGAGCGGGCATTACAATCAAGTAAGTACACAAAACAAACAATCGAAGAGTTCGGATTTTTGCTCGCTGAAGAAAAGTGTAACTGGATACCTTCGAGAAAGGTAGAATGGTTAGGTCATATTTTGGATACGGAACAAAATCTGTTATTCATATCTGATGAAAGAATTCATAGATTAGAAGTCATTTTAGAATCATGTATTTATCAGTTCAAAAATAGCAAATATGAAGTGATACCAGTAAAACACCTAGCTAGCATTGTAGGGCATATAATTTCGCTACAGACTGTAATCGGTAGCAAAGCACGCCTGATGACAAGAGAAATGTACAATTGTATAAATTCCAGGGCGAGCTGGAACGCTCCTGTGAAAGTTTCAAAACTAGCTTTGAAAGAAATGGAATTCTGGAAAATGAACGTACGTTCCTTAAATAACAAAGGGAAAGATTTCAGACAAAATCAAGTTTGTTTGTATTCTGTATTTGTCGACGCTAGCGCCGATGGTTACGGGGGTTATATAGAGAACTGTGTGAGTAATTTCAGTCATGAAAAAACTTCAGCTTATCATAGTAAATTGTGTACAAGCAACAGAAGTAAGTATTCACTTCAGCAGTCAATTGTCAAAAATGACGAATTATCAAGTATTACGGTAAGTCCAGAAACAAACAAAAGGAAGTGCGAGTTCCCGGTAGTGAACCAAAATGATTGTACCTCAAGAGAGGACAGAGCAGGTACGAAATACTGTTTACTTCAAATTCCTGTTGAAAAGTCGAACCTAGAAAGTGGTTCAAAAATATATTATCCAAAGAAGTGGACAGAGCGTTCACTGAAATGTCCCCGGAAGTGGACATTATGCAGTTAGTAAGGTCCCCGGAAGTGGACGCTATGTATTCAGAAATGTCCCCGGAAGTGGACATTATGGAGTTAAAGGGGTCCCCGGAAGTGGACACTATGTACTCAGAAATGTCCCCGGAAGTGGACAAATCATGTAAAAATGTAATTGATCACGTGTCCCCGGAAGAGGACCACAACGACATAGTATCCACAAAATTGGAATCTGTCGATATTTACTCAAAGATGAGGAAAACTTGTATTTCGCAAGATGTAAGTTCTAGCACAGAAGTAATTGGTAACTGGTCTGAACAAGAAAAGATTTTAAGTTCTACCTGGCGTGAAACAGAGGCAGTGAACAGAGTTGTTCAATCAAAAGCAAGCATGTTAAGAAATTCACACGTAAAAATATTTTCAGATAACAAAAATGTGAAATCTGTTTTATTAAATGGAAGTAGAAAGTCTAATATTCAAAACATTGTATTAGAACTGAGCAGGTTTTGTGACAAAGAAAATATTACATTATGTCCTGAGTGGATTCCAAGGGAAGAAAACGAAAAGGCTGATTATCTCAGTAGATGTTTCGATTGCGACGACTGGGGTATAACCCCACATGTTTTTGAAACTTTAGATAAAAAATGGGGCCCACACTCAATTGATAGATTTGCTTCATATTTAAATAAAAAGTGTAAAAAATTTAACTCCAGGTGGTGGGTTGCAGGAACAGAGGGGGTAGACGCTTTATTAGAGTCATGGTCACAAAATATTAACTGGGTAGTACCTCCACCAAGATTAATAACAAGTTGCATAAACAAAATCGTAGAAGAAAAGGCTGTTTGTACTCTTTGTTATTCCATCATGGAAGAGTGCGCCATTTTGGCCTCGCATTTTTGAGCAAACAGGAAAATGTAAAGAGTTTGTTAAAGAAGTTATAAATTTAGGAAGAAGGGGTGTCATTTTACCAGGTAAAGGGAATAACGGATGTTTCACAAAAGATCCATTAGCATTCGATATGTTAGCTTTGAGGTGTAAACCATAAACAAATTAAATGTTTGTATGAAAATTAAACACAGAATTACTGGTTTATGTAACATTTATTATGGCAATATTTTAATAATATTTGCTTTTTGACAGGTATTGGTCTAAACAGCACATTAAAACGAAAACTTGGAGAGGCTGATATACAAGATGACGTCATCGCTGAACACATGGCAGACTATCTAATACAATCGAAATCAGAAAATACTGTGTCAAAATACAAAAATAGTTTCTTTCAATTTCAAAAATACTGCGAATCAAAGTGTTTATCACCACTACCAGCATTACCAATAGCCGTGGCAATGTACTTTACCACTTTGTTGGACGAAGGCAAATCAGATCACGTGATAACAGGAGCCTTTTATGGAATCAAGTGGGCCCACAACATAAACGATTTTCTTGATCCAACCGAAAGCAATATAGTTAAACAACTGTTGAATACAGCTAAGCGCATAAATTCAAAACCAGTGGAGAAAAAAGACGTAATCACATCAGAAATGCTTAAAACATTGTGTTCCAACTTCGAGGGTACAACAGACGTCATCGATCTGAGAGACTTAACCATGATCATGTTAGCATATTCAGGGTTTATGAGAATAAGTGAAGTATGTAATTTACACTGCAATGATATAAAACTCAACTCAGATCATGTTGTATTAAAGATTAGGCAGAGCAAAACAGATGTATATAGAGACGGTTCTGAAGTTTTAATTTCAAAAGGTGACTCTTCAGCATGTCCGGTTAATATGTTACAAAGATATATTGCTAATGCAAAGTTGTCTTTAACATCTGACGATTTTCTGTTTAAGCCCGCATACCGATCCAAAAATATGCCATCTCTTATTAACAAAAACAAAAAGTTAAGTTATACTAGAACAAGAGAATGTATTAAGGCAAAGTTGGCTTTAGTTGCTCCAGATTTAAATCTGGGTACCCATTCACTGAGAGCTAGCGGAGCTACCACAGTTGCAAACGTGCAGGGTGTTTCTGAAAGGTGTCTGAAAAGACATGGTCGTTGGAAGACCGATTTAGCCAAAGACGGTTATATAAAAGATTCATTAGAGAAAAGAATGTCAGTTTCAAAGTATCTTAATCTATAAATGAAAAGTATGAAATATTGGCATTGAATTTGAATTATAACTTGCTTCTATACTTTGTATTTCTATACAGGCGTCTCGCAAATCGCAGTGAGAGTTTGTTATTATTTTGTAAGGGTATAGATAGGACTATTTGGTACTCCGCGTTACATCGTATAGTCGGAGTACCTTTGTCCTAGCGGTATTGATTACAAACTGGTTTAGTACGCTCGAATGATTCGAGCTATACATGAGAGATTTTTCTTTATTGAAATCAGTTCTAGCGAGTCACTACTAGAGACGACATCGCCTTAATTCAAATTCAATGCCAAAATGAAAAGCATGTAAAAGTTTTTTAATCATATTGAAATTGTTAGACACAGTGTCAAGTTGTATAATTTTGCACGCTTACACATTATTTTAAAATCGTTCACGACGATATAATGTAATACTTATTTTACGAAAACGTATATTTAGTTATTTAGTTAATGTAAAAATTGTTATTCTCAGATGTTTTGCAAGGATGAGACCCAACATTCAGTGGTACTAGACAGTCGCTTATAAGCGATGACAAATGGGTACAGGTTTCCAGAGTTTTTTACTCAAAAATAAAAAGAAAATAATTACAAATAAGAAATACAAAAATGAGTTTTATTTCTGGTTTTTCCTGTGCGAGTCGACCACGTTTTGCAAAACTTCAAAGTTTATGTCGTTTATTTTTTGAACTACAGTTAACAGTAGAACAGTTATACATGTTTATTTTTAAACAGAGATGTGTATTTCATAACATATTGATATACTATAATGTTAACTGTATGTGAGATAATATTGTTCATTCCGAAATGTCATGTTGTATTTCACCTCATATAAAGTACGTCGTCTCTAAATACAGGCGTCTCGCAAATCGCAGTGAGAGTTTGTTATTATTTTGTAAGGGTATAGATAGGACTAGTATAGTCCCGCCGATTTCGGAGAATGCGTAGCTATATTGAAATATAATAAATCAGCTGAAAGAAGTAAAAGACAAATTAACAGCAATTAAAAATGAATTTTAAGTGTTAAACAACACAAAAATAAAGTAACATCAAAATTACAAGTTTGTTGACCTTTTTTCACCAGTTATTTAAGAAGAGATCATGTTCCGCCTTACCGCGCACAGTGTTATTGAAACCGATTGAATAGTCAATTGTAAAAAGGCTTAAATATTACAATACACCCGTTAAATTACCACTTTGTCATTTGATCTGTAGGTATTTTGATTTCGATTGATTAGTGACTTGAATAACTTTGTTTATATTTAATATAGTTTTAATATAAAGCGAAATTGGGAGTGGTTTACAGTTATTCAGATAAGAAATCTTTTATGTTAGAACAATAGAATATTGACTATGAATAATAAAACTATGGTGAGAATACCGTTATAAAAGATCTTCTATTGTCTAATGCTAAAAATAGAGAAGCTGGGTGGTAACGGAAGGTTAAGGGTGCGCCAGGTGACATCATGGGAATTTCCGATTGACTCACCTAATTGCAGTCTGGAATGTTAAGGGTGCGGCCTATGACATCATGGAAATTAATTACTTTCTATTGTTATTTGAAATGTTGGGTGCGACCTATGACGTCATGGAAATTACCTACTCTCTATTGTTATTTGGAATGTTGGGTGCGGCTTCCCATTGTTCTATGTTTGGGATGGACGAATGACGTCATGGGTTTTTCCGCGTAACGTGATAACCTCGCCTCCGAAGCTCCTATTGTTTGTGCGCAGTCATAAGATACCACCCCATTGTTCCTGCGCAGTCATAGGATACCCTCCCCATTGTTCGTGCGCGGTCATTGATGACGTCATGGGGTCACGTGATAACCTCGCAGCCTCGCAGGCACTCTCCGAAATCGACGGGACTATACTACTCACAGTTGTGACTTCTAGACCGGATGTTCATTAGGGAAGTTCACGCAAGTTTTTTCTGTAACGTTGGCAAAAGCATAACATATGTGGAGTATCTCCACAATATAGAATATTGAGACAATGTGACTGGTGCACGATGGAAGATAAATTATCGCTTGTTGAATATACTAGGTACTCGTTCACCGAACTGCTCGTTTTACGAGAAATGTACGATTAAAATTGGTTAGTGCACTTTCCCGGCAGGACAATGGTTCTTATAGAATACATAGGGGTAGGGGATAACAAGTACAGAGACATTTTCGTTCTGGTCTGGTGGCAATGACCTAAGTGTCTTGTGTGTTTGTATATTCACTTGCTAAGTAATCGTGCACCATAATTATATTCAAATATTAATCATGTTTACCTTTATACTGTATCATTTCTGCATAGATAAAGTATATAGCGTATGTATCAAAATGCCAAGGTCGTAAAGGAACGCATATATCCCGACCACATATAAATCTGCAGTGAATCCTATGTGTGCGGATATAGCTCATCGCTGAGCTTTATGCGAAGTGGGTTCCAATCTGTTCGTCACATCCATCAGCTGTTACATTATATAACAGTTGACATCTCCTTAACCAGTAAAGCTAAATGTTTTGGAATCCAATTACTAATATTTATGTACCACATTATATAAATAAAAGTAAGTATCACTTGTTTAAAACAGAGTACCGGTATTGTACAGTAAGTAAATTGTTCTGTGGCCCCTATTTCACCAGTTATGAGGAAAATAAACGTGGTTACATTTTGGGTCACATACATCAAACAACGTCAGGAGCATAGCAAATCATTTGTATTTTTAATGATTTTGAAAAGTATATATGTGTATATATTAGTTTGTTAATGGACTTTTTTAAAGGTTTAATAATGTAAAAATAACATTATTGCACAAGAAACAATTCTTCTCTAATTCTACACTACCCATGTACTATTAGGACACAGATGAACTCCCATCCCTTTGAAATTCTTGTATATTTTAGTACATTTGTGCATATTTCCATAGTCAACAGAAAATAAAGTGTTGTCTTTTATATATAGAATCTAATGTGTAATGTACTGCATATATCAGACCGTTTAAATTTCAAATAGCATTTAAAACATTTCCTAAGGTCGATCAGTTCGCTTCAGGTTTTGAAAAACAACCACTGTACAGTTTGAAGTATGAGACAAGCTTAACGGGTAGATTTAATTGTAAGGCAGATAAACGGAAGGAAATCAGATGCATTATAAATAGATTAAACGTAACGTTCTAAAATAATAATTATAAAGCCCAGAATGCAATGTTAAAGTCAGATTTTCGAGACCACTGGCGTGCAGTCATTATAAATTAGTATATTGCAATTAAGAAGTTGAAATTACTGTGCTTTTTAAACCATTCACCAGTGTTGAACGATTTCGTAACACTGATACCCTAGATACACTCTATCTTTATCAGTGACGTTATGGGTTTTGAAACATTAAAATAGAAATGTGAAAACCCAAGCGTTACCATAATTAAATTTATTACATTCTTTCGGATATGTTGTAACGTCTTTTCAGGTAAGTTACAAACTTAATATTTTAACAGCTTTTATTCTTAATAGTGGTGTGTATCTTTTCGCAATAATACACAACGTATTTCTGTTACTATCGATAATTTTAGCTTATATTGCTAGTAAAGGCATGCGAAAAAGGAGCTGTTTCGTTTCACCCAACCCGCCTATCACATGACGGCAAGAAAATAATTCAAGTTATATGTCTACACATTCCCAAAGTCTATCTAACTTTCCCAGCCAACGGACCTCGTGAAAGTTTAGGATATGCTGTTAGCATAAAAGGGTTGTACACGGACAGTGCCCGGAAGTCAAATATACTTTTTGCCATTATGTTTAATCTATTTCTAAAGTATAAATTTGGTGTTGACCTTATCTCGATTTTGTTGAAACGAACACAATACTGAACAAAACTGTAAACCTGACATTGGCTATTAAGCCAATATGTTAAGAATTACTAAAAATACTTTTTTTCAATGTAAGCATACACTTAGATTGTTATTACGCAAATATGTAAATTGAGTCATTTAACTACCACACCACATTTTTAAAGTAATAATAGTACGTATAAAAAGTTGTGATTTTAAATAACAAACCATTACACTTGATTCGGATAAACTTTCCTGATATAGATTTTCGGTAGTTTGTAAATTATGCATATTTTAGCGTACTGTCGTAACATCATTCTTTGATTTTATTGAACTTTTAAGATAATGTTCTAATTTTAGTAAAATATAAGATATTCGTGATTTCGGGAAATCTGCCCTTATCTTTTGATTTTTTATTGAAAGATATGCCAGGAGGGAATCGTAAATAAGCAATTTCCAGCCGATACTGGCCTAGATGTAAATTATATCTAGTTTGCTTATTTGTCTATATTTTTCAGAATGTCAGACAAGTACTACCGGCTAGTAACCTTTATAATAAACATATGCCCAAAGCCTTTACGTGAGCTATTTGTCACTAAGGCAAAGGCTGACTACACTGAACGAAACCTACATTACATAGACTTGGAAGAGTACCTTAAGTCCCGAAAACCGGATATTGATATATCATTCCGACGTTCTAAGATCACTTTAGACCAGTTTGGCTATATCTTCCCGTCAACCGGGTGCGTGAATATCCAAATATGGGACGTTACTTTACTCACAACACTATTGCGACGCTTATTTGGAAACAAGTTAAAACAAGTTGAAAGAGACTGCATCGATGTCATCACAAATATCAGAAATAGCCTGCAACACATTGCAAATACCGAAAGTATTGTTGATCAAGATTTTAACTCTTCATGGAGTGCCCTTAAGGATGCTGTACTTACCTTGTCAAAGAATGCAGGTTCACCTCAACAAAACTCTATTGAAGAGGAAATAAATTCGGCATTCACTGGAAATATGCCAGATCTTGGGGATGTTCTACGTACTTGGCACAAAGTCTTGTATGTGCAGCTTCAACTGCAAAACTCGGGGCTTGAAAAGAAGCTTACGCACCTTCAACAGCAAAACACGGAGCTTGAAAGAAAGCTGGAACTTCAGACAGCCGAGATACAGGATCTGAAGGGAGAATCTAAAATAGCAAATAAAATTCTGTCAAAAGTAGCTGTAAAACGTAAAGGACGCACGGGTATTGTATAAATTATGTCATACAAAAAAGACATTTATTGCCATAGTAGTTTATTCCAGTTCACCACTAAATGTAGCACAAGCACTTTCATAATGCTAATAGATATATGTGCAAGCTTGTTCAAAATCATCTCAGAACCATATGATATACATATTTTCAAAGTATTATATTCCATGGCTAGGACTAGTCGATAGGCAGAATCATTAATTACCTTAAATAGTTATATTTACTAAATGTAAACACTTAGGGACGGCTGTATTTTAATGGAAGAAACAGATACTGACGCTTGCATGGAATTATTTTAGGGTATTATAATAAAAAGCAAGACATGTTTTACTTCAGGTGTTCCAGAAAAAAGGATGAAAATCGTAGACAACAAGGTTGAAAGGATGAGAGGTAAAACATCTGTAATATTTCATTGTCGTTGTGCTAATTGAATGTTTTATACGAATATAAGAACTCTCACGCGTCTGCTGTTACATATGTAAAAAGTGGAACATTTCAACATTAATGGTAAAAAAATACTGTGGCATTAGTAAAGCTGAAATAATGTGGTTCTATTATAAAAAAGGAGTTTTCTTTGTAATGGTGATTGGAATTCATATCATTCTTGTATCATTTTCAGCAAACATTAGACGATCATTAGAAGAGCAAAATGATTGTATCGAATCTTTCAAAGACGATATTTCGTTGATAACCCAACAGCTTACTGACAACCATCGCGTTATCGTCACTGGTCATGACAACTCATTGACTTACAAATGCGCACTTGCGGTAATACAAGATAGAAAATACCAACGTCCTGACCAATGTTTAGAGATCAACAACCCATCCGACTGGAAACGGATCTGTTCCGAGGATGCACAGTTTGTACTATTCCGTGAACCGTTTGGTAGGGCAGCGTACGATTCACACAAGGTTGAAGCCATGCTGGAAGAGTTTGACAGTATGATAGATGCAACAAATGACGATAATGATAATGTTATTGATATTGTCATAGTAACCAACCTGAGACTTCTCAATGAAGTAATAAGACATCATGACCATGCTATGTTATCTACATCATCAACGGTTTATATAGACTCTTCAGCAGACATGAATCAAGGTACGTTTTAACTAACGTTAAACAAATTCCGATACTGTCGTCATACCGTTTACTATTTCACAAATGTATATTCATTCAAGTTTGTATTTTGATGAACATAAGAACTGAAAAACGTTAGACGAAATTGTTGCAGAAAAATATCTATTTTATTTAGCCAATATGGTGCTGGAAGGTAAATAGTATTAACATCAAATTTCAACGGTGATGTCATTTCCAACGCACTATTCACACGCCGTATGTTTTTGATACTACATTACGCTGTAATCTATTTTTCTGCTACCAACATTTTAAGTTAAAGCTATGAAATTGTTGCTTATATTGCGATGATATCTTAATCTAAAAGTTTTCTATTCGTAATGTCATATATTCCTTGGACCACCACTAAAATTTACACAAAATGAAACAACGAATCGTTGATTAATCATTCTTTAATAATCGAAATGTTCGGATGTTTTTACGATTTTTGTCATTAAGCGGAACTGATAAGTGCGATGGATGATTTACGACATTTCGTTATGTCGCGTAGTGAAGCGATTTATGCAACATATTTCGTTGTGTTGTTCTGGTGTGCGCGCCAACGCGCTACACCAAACTATTAAAAGTGTGCTCTTGCCAGCACGATAAAATAGAACTATCAACGCCCTGCAACAACGAAACACAAGTATGCAACAGAATGTACAGTTTCGTTTCGTCTGCGCCATTAACAATTGTTTCATGATCGCGCGCATGCGCGCCAAAACGAAGCAAACTGTATCACTGTCTCACCTTCGTGCGCACGCCAGAACGGCACAACAAAATGCGCTTTATAAGCTACTTGCACTCTGACACTACTAAAAGAAACATTTTATTTCGTCTTGGCGCTTGCACAGTCGAGACAGAATGAAAGATTTTGTTAACTCGTGCGCTAACATGAATTTTTTTTTTATTAAATAGTGCGCAAGCCAACGCGCCAACAAAAACTTTCTGTAAATGACTTGCGCGCCAAAGCGAAACAACGAGACAATTTATTTGTCTTGGTGCGCACGAAACTGTACCAGCATGAATGTTTGTTAATAGTGAGCTCGCCAGCGCGAAACAAAGTTACAGTTTGTCTTTTGCGCCAACGCGAATGTTTTGTTGCTGGCGCGTGCGCCACACATGTCTCTGTCGCGTTCTGTGTTTCGCTGTGGCGCGTTGATACTTTCGCTTTGCCGCGTTGGCGGGCTCTTCATGAGGACACAATGAAAATTGTTACGGCCAGGAAGACAAAATGAAATGTGTCAAGCAGCCATCGCACAGTAATGAAATGTCTTTGATATGTAACAATGCATAAGACTAGCTATTTCTATATGCAGTATTAGCAGGTGCTTGTTTTATTTTAAAAGTTGAACATCATTTTGAAAAAAATATATAATTCTTTTATTTTCAATGCAATGCTAATTTCAGAAGACACATGTGCCACCGAGGATACAGTCTACAGAAATCTTTTTGGTATGTGTGATATTTACATGTCTTAATCATAAAACGGCTGTAATGTTCGAATTATGATATGCACTTTGATTTTGAACTAAATTGTAAACAATACAATGTGTATTGGTTTTCTAAAAGTATGAAATCAGCGCTATTAATCGTACGTACCTGTAACGGCAGATAATAATTCTGCGCAGAAATGTTTAGTTATTACTTAATGAATGTGTGATTTTCAGTTTTCAACTGTTTTCAGAAGTATTCTATATTAAAGAGTCACTTTTAATGTAATGAAGGTGCAGATACAAACGTTGTAGTGTACAAATTTTGTCATTTTCTTCTGAGATTCTATTGCAAAAAATAGATGAATAAGAAAAGAAAGTATGGGTAATTTACTAATAAGTTTATTGTCGGCTAATTGGTTTTGTTTTTGAATATTTACTGACAAGACATCGACATTTACAGAGTTTTCAAAAGTTTATCGTCAGAGCTACACAGGTAAGACGATTAACAAAGAAGTCAAAGACGAGGCTGAAAAGATGTTTATAGAGTACAGTACAGTTGTCATTGTCGGATCTGCCGGAAGTGGGAAGACATGCTTGTCATTTAAGCTGCTGCCAGCATACGATCTCAGCAATGGAGAAGAAAACTTTCTTGTCATAATGGATCCGGGAGAACTGAAGTATGTCAAGTTTTCTTTGCGGCCAGTGATAATTATCAAACCTTTGGCTGGTATGGGCTTCGACAAAGTAGAGGCATGCAAATGGTACAGGCAATTTGACAGGTTGTTTGCAGCTGTACAGGAAAAGAAGGTTGCCGTTATCATTACGATGGAAACAGATGTCTTCCGAATGTGGGAAGAAAATATGCCGGCTCATCATTTGTTAGATCGTGTTGTGTACATGGCGGGCACTCGTGCTAAGGAGATGGAGAAATATAAACAAGGTATTCTTATAGATCTTATGTAGTTAATTTTTCTTTCATTTTTAGAATTCTATTTTCAGTTTCATTTTAGGATGGATGGTACATGAGGTATTAATATAAAATAAGACACTGCCTCAATCGGGAATCAATCCGTCTTCAACTCATCCCATAACATTTGAAACGAACTGTCTAATGACTGCACGGAAGAACACATTTTTAATTCGATAGTAAATATCTCATTCGGTATATCGAAAGTTACCGTAGAAGTGTCGATCCCGATTTTCTTAGCTACGCGTAGGATCGATTCCCAATCATTTTAAGGTAGATTTTGGAATAAAAAAACAACACTTTCCATATTGTATTGTATTACAGGTAATTTCCGCCTCTTGGATAGGCGCACTCTCCGAAGAAGTATGTCTCATTCGGTATGTTACCGTAGAGGGATCGATACCGATAGCGACGAAAATCGGTAGAATCGATTTCCTAGAATTGAGAAATTTGATTTCTAACTTTCTAAGAGACATGTATCAGATCTGTGATATTGTGTATTATACGCAGAAATGCATGTTAAAGACTCTGAAATGACTTTGGTCAAAGGAAACGAAGTGGACAAATACGCTTAATTACAACTTTGCTGGTTTGATATACGGACAAATCAGACATTTGTTTCAATGAAAAACAGGTCATTGAACACATATGTTTGTAATGTTTTAAATAATTGTTGAACACATCTTGCACTTTTTAGCTCACTTGAGTGCTCAAGGTGAGCTTTTTTGATCGCCCTGTATCCGTCGTCCGGCGTCGGCGTCGTCGGCGTTCATCCGTCCGTCCGTCGTCAGCAATTTGACTGTTAACACTCTAGAGGTCACAATTTTGGCCCAATCTTAATGAAACTTGGTCAGAATGTTACCCTCAATAAAATCTTGGAGGAGATTGATATTGGTTTATCTGGGGTCAAAAACTAGGTCACCAGGTCAAATCAAAGGAAAAGCTTGTTAACACTAGAGGTCACAATTTTGGCCCAATCAGAATGAAACTTGGTCAGAATGTTACCCTCAATAACATCTTGGACAAGTTTGATATTGGGTCATCTGGGTCAAAAACTAGGTCACCAGGTCAAATCAAAGGAAAAGCTTGTTAACACTCTAGAGGTCACATATTTTGCCCAATCTTAATGAAATTTGGTCAGAATGTTACCCTCAATAAAATCTTGGATGAGTTTGATATTGGGTCATCTGGGGTAAAAAACTAGGTCACCAGGTCAAATCAAAGGAAAGGCTTGTTAACACTCTAGTGGTCACAATTTGGGCCCAATCTTAATAAATCTTGGTCAGAATGTTACCGTCAATAATTTGATATTGGGTCATCCGGGGTCAAAACTAGGTCACCAGGTCAAATGAAAGAAAAAACTTGGTAACACTCTAGAGGCCACATTTATGACTGTATCTTTATGAAACTTGGTCAGAATGTTAATCTTGATTATCTATAGGTCAAGTTGGGTCAGATGCGGTCAGTAACTAGGTCACTAGGTCATTTCAAAGGAAAAGCTTGTTAACACTCTAGAGGCCACATTTATGACTGTATCTTCATGAAACTTAGTCAGAATGTTAATCTTGATGATCTTTAGGTTTAGTTTGAATCTTGGTCATGTGGGGTCAAAAACTGGGTCACAGGGTCAAATCAAAGGAATAGCTATTTAACACTTTAGATGCCACGTTTATGACCATATCATAATGAAACTTGGTCAGAATGTTAATCTTGATGATCTTTAGGTCAATAGGTCAGGTGAGCGATACAGGGCCTTCGTGACCCTCTTGTTTTTTATTTTTATAGTTTTATTAAACCTACAGATAAAATAAATCATGTAATGCAGTAGTAAATAAATAATGTCTTCCCTGTTAAAGAATAAAAGCAATTCTAAGAGTTTAATGTTGAATACATATACGTTTTGTTTTTCAGACAACGTTCAAAATGGATTACAAACAGAGAAAACAAGGTTTAGTAACTTTAATTAACTTTATATGTCATCTCTTAGTTTTAATAACAGACTATTTGTCTCAATCAGTCAGAGATTATGTCAGTTTTCTGACTCTAAATTTATATTCTGCTCATGACAATGTTCACATCGTCATAAGAAATTATCTCATTTAAAAAGTGAAATAAAGTACTTAAACTATAAGGGCCATATATAGCAAGTGAAATGTAACAGTCATGTCAATAGTTCTCGGTGTAATACACGAGTGTGTACTAGTGCTCATTTTATGGGTAATTTAAGTATACTTTCATTTTAATTTTATACCCCGAAAACGAAGTTAAAGTGGTAAATTGGTGCCATATTATACAAATAACAATAAAGAGTGAAAGTGCCTGGCATTTTTAACGGTTGGTCTAAGAACTACAGATATAGTTGTTTCCTTTGACTTAAAAAACTGTTAACTCTAGTAGTGTTCTATACGGGAGTTTGTCGAACTCTTTCTGCATCCTTAAATAGATTAAAATTAAACTTCATACACAATGAATTTGATTTGTTGGGTTTAACGTCGCACTGACACAGGTTTATGTCATATATCGACATTCCATAACACCCAAGGTGCCCCTCCGTACATTATTTCATCACGAGCGGGCACCTGTGTACATTCAAACATACTGTCAAGAAGTATGATGTCTTACAACGATGAACGAAAACTCTCGTCTAGATCGCAAAACTTAGGACATTTTCTACATAGCAAACCATGCAAATACAGCCATCTAAGCATAACACTGAAGGTAGGTAACTATATAAGCAGCGGGGCCCAAAGGATAAGGCACCTGTCCTGCATTCGGGAGGTCGAAGATTCGAGTCATTTCAGAGGCGGGTCATGTTACCAAAGGGAGACCGGTTTGTTAGCCGCCAGCTAGTTGAATAATGGTTACCTATTGCCTACCTGTCTGGTGCCTGGCATTAAAATGTAGGAATTGGGAAGTAATACCGTTCAATGTTATAGGTGCCTCATAAGCTAACATGGCTGGCCTTTTCAGTAGAAATGACACTATAATTAAGAAAGACACATTTCTGCATTTATACTTCGTAAATTGTACATATTCGTAGATCCCGAATGCCTCAACAATGTTGACATTTTCTAATATATTTTGTGAACCTGAGGTAAATTGAAAGTGTAAATTTCAAGTATTTAAATGGTATTTATTTATTTATTTTGTTGGGTTTAACGTCGCACCGACACAATTTTAGGTCATATGGCGACTTTCCAGCTTTAATGGTGGAGGAAGACCCGTATTTAAATGGTAAAGTAAATACTGACTTATTTGAAGTTTTCTAGGCGGAAGATATTTATGAAAACAGACAGATGTAGTAAGTGACAGAAATTAATAACATTGAAATTGTTCTGCCTGAATAAAAATGATGTGTGATTATTGAAGTTTTATAAATGATGTAGCACGAATCTTTCGTATTATTTTGCTATTTCAATGCTATTTCAACGGTGTTTGTGTCCCACACAGAAAAAAATGGATGAGTAAGGGAGGGGGAGGAACACTAAGAGTTGCCTTCGTCAGTCCTTACGAATTTCTGTCATGCATATCTCAAAAAGTATTTGACCTAGGGTCATCAAACACCGGGTTGACATTCAGCATTAGATGCTATGTACCTAGTGTTTAAACTGAGATTTAACACTGTCAGACCAGAGCAATGGCCCTTGGCATAGTCATAAATATTGATCAAATGGCTTTAAAGTTTGTGTCGAATGTATTTCAAAAAGTTTTTGACCTATGATTGTGAAATATAGGAATATGAAGTACCTAGGGTTGTTTGAAATTTACTTAGCCAGATAAGAGTTAGGGTCCTTGACTTAGTCAAAAATACCCATAAAAATTGTGTTACTAAAACATATTTGACCTAGGAACATGAAACTTAATAGAAATAGTATTCAGCATATGAAGTTGCGCACCTGTGGTTTTGTTTCGGCTTTTTTTGTAGATCAGATCAAAGTTATGGCCCTTGATTTAGTAAAAAAATTACTAAAATATACGTAATGGGCATACAAGTTTGTATAGCATATATGTCAGACAGTGTTTAATTTAGAGTCTTCAAACATTAGAGATTTTTATGTAGCATGTGAAGTTGTGCACCGATTTTTCTGTTCGGGATTTAATTCGACAAGGCCAAAGTTATGGTCCTTGGTTAAGTGAAAAAAATACATATAAAGCGCTTAAATGTTTCTGTTGCATACGTTTTAAAGATGTTTGATCAAGAATCATGAACCATGTACGAATTTGTGCATCTGAGTTTTGGTTTGGAATTCACTTTACAAAATTAGTTATGGCCCTTGACGTAGTAAAAATATGCGTTAATAACATAAAGACTTGTGTCCCATGTATCTAAAAAGTACTTGACCTAGAGTCGTAAAGCAGGAGAGGATTGTTATACAGCAAGTTGTGCACATAGTGTTCTGTTTGGGATTCCTCTCATCAAGCCAGACATATGGTCTTTGTCTAAGTGAAGAATATACATAAAGTGCTTAAAAGTTTCTGTTGCATATATTCACATAGGCTCGTGAAACAATGTACAGTGACAGAAAATGGGGGATCCCGTGTCCTATGGACATACATCTTGTGTCTACTCAGTTTTATTTCTACATATATAAAGACGAATTTAATTTTAAACTTATCATTATCCCTCGCGGAATAAGGTGCAGATATAATTTTCGTGTCTACTGTCTTTTCGTCTTGTTGAACAAATATTAATTCATTCTGAACATAAGGTAAAGGATATCTATTGTTCAAGTGTAAACAACCACCTCGGCAACTGATTTGCTATTTTATTAAAAATGTTTATATCTTTTTACTTTCACACACAAAATTCACATTCAAATAAATGATTTGTTATTTACTATGATTCATTTGTGAGGTCAACCATTCCTGAACGACGACGTAGCCTGTCTGCTTAGCTCAATAAGGAGAGCCCAGGAACACCGCCGTTATATAGGCCTACTAGGCCTACACTGTCAAAGGAAAAACAGTGTGACCCCCCCCCAAACCCCCCCCCCCCCCCCCCCCCCCCCGCAAAAAAAAATCTTAAGTTAACCATTGAGATTTAGTTATAAGTTTTAATATTTTACTCTATGTGGGAATTGTATTTGTAAAGAATTGATGAAAAAAAATGATCATATTTAAGTTATGTATTATATGTCTCTCAACTAATCTTATTTTGTATGAAAATAGAATAAAAATAATCGTAATTAATATAGATAATAAAAAGATATATGAAATATTGCATAATGAACGGAACGATTTTTATGAAAATCATTTATTTAGAAACCAAAGTCAGTTAAATCATTTAGGGTACCCTAATGTCGTCTGCATGAAAATTCCTGGGTTTACCGAAACGGCAATTTCGCGGGAATATGAAACGAGGATTTCAATTTCTGAAGATAAAATAATAGGAATGGGATTAATTTCATAGATTGATACAAACCTGAATTCCACAAAAACATGTCAGTCACAAATACTAATGACTTGACATTAAGAAAGTTGCTTAAGGGGTAGACCTCTATACGATTATGGTATCCAATATGTGCCATTAGATTTTTTACCTGCAACAGTATAGCTATTTTATACACATGATATATATAATGACCAACAAAATTTTATTTTATGCTAACGGATGAAATACTTTGTTTTATCAGTGAGATATAATCCATATCATTCACTGCATATCACTCACTGTAGGCCTAAAGCTTTGCCGCTCTACTTGTAGGCCTACATTGTGTATAAATTTCAAATTATTTGCGCTAAACAGAATGAATATTGTAGTCGCACTTTGTTCTTTATAGTATATTTCTCGATTCAGATTGTTTTACTTAACCCCATGAGAATATCATAACTATGCAGCAAGAAATAAAACAAAATGGAACTTTATGTCGGCGTGTGCGTCTTTGTAAGAAACAACACGTCTGACGTCATGTTCGTTTACGCGCGTCTGTTTACCGCGCTGAGATTAAAATTTGTTGAAAAATGCATATCTCGACGTAATTATAATTAAGCATAACATAAAAAGAAAATTTGTTTGTTTTGAGTGAATATGGAATATATCTCACCTCAAAGTGAGAAAATGTTCGTTCACATTTTCATTTACGCTACGCGCTCATGAAAATATTTGAAAATTTCTCACTTCTCAGTGAGATATATTCCATATTCACTCAAAACAAACAAATTTTCTTTTTATGTTATGCTTAATTATAATTACGTCGAGATATGCATTTTCAAAACTCAAAACAAACAAATATCTTTTATATATCTAAAGACATAACAATTTTCTGTCACTGCACATGTCAAGGTATACAAAATAAACTGTATGACCTACATCCAAATCCTTAAAGGTCCATTACTAAGGGAAAGTGAGTTGGCAATTTTTATAGCCAGTGCATAGACTTCTGCAAGACACTAAATAATGAAGATTGGCAGGTCAAAATTCACAGAAGGTCTTTGGAACTCAAAGAAATGTATGTGTATGTTGAAATTTCAATGAATCGACAGAATGACCCCCCAGGTCTTTTTAACTTTCTTCATACTTCATAGAAAAATAATTGTACATATACTGCGATTTATTTCGAATTTCTACATACCAACTTTCATTTTCCAATAAAATGAAATAGTTTCTGTGCTTTTTAAAAGCAATTAAAATGTTCACTTTCCTTAGTATTGGACCTTTAAAGACACTGATTCTGGTATGCCAGGTATGTGGCCTATGGGAATGATAAGGTCTGCGTATTGGTGGTAATGGCCAATACACAAGACTGGACCATTGATAGACTTGCTTCTGTTTATCATAGTAAGCTACTGTATAGCCAATGTGCAGTACATAAATTACAGGTGATATTTCTCACCTTCATAGCAAATCAGTTCTCACCTTTATAACGAGTTTAGAAAGCTTGATTGAATTACGGCTAAATAAACAGAACAGAATAAACAAAGTGATAAGATACAACAGTGTTTTTTTTCCATATTTTCAATAATCAAGTTTTTTAACAATTACATTTTTTTAATCAAAAATATAAAAAATGCATTCAGGCACATAGCTTTTAGAAATAATAAATTATGTGTATTTTGATCAATGATATCTCTTTATTGCTGGATTTTATTATACATAAAAGAATCGTTATTTAGACAACACATGGGGAATTATGCATTTTAATTTATAAAATCCTTCTGTCCATATTCCATTTTATCTATTAAAAATGCAACTGAACGCTTCTTTAATTTTTAATAAAATCCAGCAATTATCTTTTTTTCTGGTTTTATTCTGTTACTTTTGATAAAAAGATCATAATCATTGAATAAACAAACTTTTAATTTCTTTTATTAAGTATTAAGTAATTATTTAATGGTTAAGGAGTGAGAATTGCTTTGCTATAAGAGTTGTTGTTATATTTTCTGGTCCTTCGGGATCATTGATTTCAACTCATTTAGATTTGAAGATTGAATACTGCTTAAGCCGGTGCTAGGGGGCGTGGGCAGTGTTGCATTTTCCATTACTGCTCATGAACAGACTCAATCAAACCGAGTCTGTAATTTTCACTGTTTGCTTTGTTTTCGGTGCTTCCGAGGGATCTACTTTCCAGATTTTATTATTATTTAATTGGCCGGGACATTACTCAACTTCAATTAAAATAATTTTGTGTTAGAAAAAAAAACAGCATTTCAATCAATAAAAAGCAAAACACAGGAAATAACCAATTTATCTGTAGGCAATATTATTTATGATTCTCTGACAATAATTAGGCTACATGTCAAGTCTACCGGGGTTTTATGGACCCTTATCAGACTGGACCAGACAGGATCTTGTATATTGGGGATTAAAAAGTCTGGTATTTGGGGGTGGGGGGGGGTGGGGGGGGGTCACTTATATAGGAGATTTTCTTTGCCTTTAACGAATGAAATTTCATAAAGCGTTAAACGGTACCTTGACAAAGCGTTAGCAGTTTACTAAAATTCATGTTAAACTCAAAAATAAATACGTATTTATTATAGTAACTAATATTCTTCCGGAGTGGTATGATAAAATATCTGTTACTGAGTAAGCAGTACATTTTGTATTGATACTGTTCCAACTGACCACGATATAGATTAAAATTTCATTTACAAATTCATATGTCCCGGGTAGGCTTTGATGGAGCTTTAGTGTTCATTAACGTATCATAAAGCTAATTAGAATAATGTTAATTATGTAATTATTTCATTTCAGTCATTATGATGAAATATCGAACAGTGCATCGAGGGATGTGATAAGGTATGTCGAGTCTGTTCGAGATTATGGTATAGGATCAGAGAGATTCTGTCACATTACAGGTTGTTGTGTGTTACCTACAGGCCATATTTTATTGACTGATATTACAGGTAAAAAACTAATAAAAATGGATAGATATTATAGTGTTCTCAATACCTGTGATTTGCCGGAACAGCCTCGTGATGTGTGTTATATTGATAGTAATGTGGCTGTGGTAGCACTGAATGGTCAGAAACTGCAGTTTGTAGATGTAAAAGAATGGTTGACCCTGACCAAATCAGTGAATACAGACTATGCATGTAATGCTGTGGCCTGTCATGGTAACAAGCTGTATGTTACAAGCGATGATTCCGTGCATGTCTACACAACAGATGGTGAATATCAAAACGTTCTTTATACAGCAGATTCTGACAAGGATGGTAATGAGTTCTTCAATGTTGCAGTAAGTAATGACGGTCGTATGGTATATATCACAGAGCTTTACAACGGTCTGGTTACTATTGACAGCTCAGGAAATCGTTTATGTATATTAACTGATCTAGCAGGTAATGGAACAGTGGAAGATGTGTGTGTGAATGATCAAGGTCATGTTTACGTTCTTTGTGGGGATGGAGAGGACTCTGCAATAGTGCAAGTAAGTGCAGACGGCAGGCAGAATCTCGGAACAATATTGAAACTTGATGATGATTATGAGTCGATACAGTTTGATAGGATGAAGCCTGCCTTGTTAGTAGCAGGAATGTCAAACAAGTTAAGAGTTTTAACACTACATTGATAACACATTTCTACATTGAAATATGTTTGAAATCTCTAAATTTGATTACAGCTGGAACCACATTTAGTTTTGTCTGATGTTGAAAGTTCTCAATAAAATTGTATTTCATTTTGATCAATTCTAAATAATACATATGGTATGTTTATTTATGTATGTAGCTCAGTAGTGACTACATGTTTGCAAATATGAATGTGTTTTCATTAGTATTAAATCTAATAAAGCATTTAATACATCATTTAATGTTTTATTTACCCATTGATACGAAGATAATATTCACACTTTATTTATATTCTGTATCCGTGGTTGGCTTAAAACATGAATTCAAATGTATCGCTGGTACTGACCTGTAACAGTGTAATAGGATTCTAGTTGTACCCGAATCTACAAAATCTTTCAAAATTATAATATTCAGAATATTTCAGAATTTGTAAATTTATTCAAATCAGGAACAATATAATAGATTCTATAAACATGCTTATATAGTAATGAAATTTAAATATTTTTATTAACCCATTTCTTTAATCCATTTAGTATTCCATCTAGTACTGCACAGTCATTTGTAGGATAGGACACACAGTTTAGTGACACACATTCACGCTAATCCTACTTAAGATGCTGGTTGTGCATTTTTTGTCTTTCTCCGGTGTTATGTGTTAATACAAAGCTGCCACGACCTTATCTATTGTATGTTTAATGCAAAGAGGTTATGGTCTTCTCCCTTGTCTGTCCTTCCTCTAGTCATATTTTTCTATTCCGTCAAATCAGCAGGTCACATGTATAGACATGCTACCGTTTGAACTCATCAGCGATAATGTCCTATTGCGTAATGGTGTCTATTACCTGAAACAAAAGGTCTGTGTATAAAAATGCCAAGAAAAAATGAATATATCAATAAAAAACAACAGTATATATTTCATAAAAAGCCATTGTGTTCTGCTCAGGCGTATATTTAATAGATAACAATTTTTTCTGTGTCCCTCTCCTTTGTCTGTTTTATACAGACCTGATTGCAGTTGTATATGTATCAGACAAAGTTTTCTGTGACCCTCTCCAGTGTATGTTTTAAAAATACAAAGCCACCGTGTCCCTCCCCAGTGTATGTTAGATACAAAGCTGCCGTGCCCCTTTCTAGTGTATGTTAAATACCAAGCTGCCATGTCCCTCTTCAGTGTGCTGTCGTGCCCCTCTCCAGTGTATGTTAAATACATAGTTGCTGTGCACCCCTCAAGGATATGTATAAGACAAAGTTGCCGTGCCCCTCTCCAGTGTATGTTAAATACAAAATTGCTGTGCACCCCTCAAGGATATATATAAGACAAGGTTGCCGTGTCCCTCTCCAGTGTATGTTAAATACAAAGTTGCTGTGCACCACTCAAGGATATGTATAAGATAAAGGTGCCGTGTCCCTCTCCGGTGTATGTTAAATACAATGTTGCTGTGCACCCCTCAAGGATATGTATAAGACAAAGTTGTCGTGTCCCTCTCCAGTGTATGTTAAATACAAAATTGCTGTGCACCCCTCAAGGATATGTATCAGACAAAGTTCCCGTGCCCCACTCCAGTGTATGTTAAATACAAAGTTGCTGTGCACCCCTCAAGGATATGTATAAGACAAAGTTGCCGTGTCCCTCTCCAGTGTATGTTAAATACAAAGTTGCTGTGCACCCCTCAAGGATATGTATAAGACAAAGTTGCCGTGTCCCTCTCCAGTGTATGTTAAATACAAAGTTGTTGTGCACCCATCAAGGATATGTATAAGACAAAGTTGCCGTGTCCCTCTCGAGTGTATATTAAATACAAAGTTGCTGTGCACCCCTCAAGGAAATGTATAAGACAAAGTTGCCATGTCCCTCTCCAGTGTATGTTAAATACAAAGTTGCTGTGCACCCCTCAAGGATATGTATAAGACAAAGTTGCCGTGTCCCTCTCTAGTGTATGTTAAATATAAAAATCGCATGTCCTTCTCCGGTGCATATATAATATAAAGTTTCCATACTTACACCAATGAATGTTTAATACAAAGGTGACATGTCTTTCTTCTGAGGTGCACATTTCAAACGCATATCAATTAAAACATATCGCATTTTTACAAGTATAAGGTTAACAAAAACCTTTATAAAATTTCCTTTATTCAGTGGGTGTTTAATAAAAATTTGACATACCCTTATCACGTATAATATTATGTGTAATGCAGACTTTTTTGTCCCATTTCCATTGTATATGTGGAACAAACTTGACGTACTGTTCTGCGGTGTTCGTTTTCAAATATATAATTTTACTGCCGCTATTTTTGTTCCACGTATGTTTGGCAGTAAGTCTGTGTTTGCTATCAAATGTATGAATGAATCAAATAACACCTAGTCTCTCAGCTTAACATGGGCATACCAAACTTGCTCTGTAAAACAATATTCGGTTGTGTAATACAAACCTGACATGTCCGTCTCATACAAATCTGACGTTCTCTTCTGCAGTGAATAAATACGTAGACAGCAACCAAGCAAAATGAGTAGCAGTCTAGATTTGATCTTGCCTGCCCCAGTCCAAGAGATAATAGCAGTCTAGATATGATCTAGCCTATCCCAGTCCAAGAGATAATAGCAGTCTAGATATGATCTAGCCTGTCCCAGTCCAAGAGATAATAGCAGTCTAGATTTGATCTAGCCTGTCCAAGTCCAGGAGATAACGAAAGAGAGATATACTGAATTGACCGTATGTTCCAATAACAAAACAGTTCAAGTACAGGTGGATATTTTACGGCTGAAATTTAGGGCTGCTGTTATATTGATATCTAATCAAATTTGTAAGAAGATCCTTCTGAAACAAGCAGGCTCGGTGTCATGGATGATTTTCAGATTTACTATGGTAGAATTCCGCTTAAGCGATGTTTAGGGGCTTGAAGGGTGTTACACATTTTATTACCTCTCATGAACATACTCAGTTAAATCGAGTCTGCTTTTACGTTGCATGGCTGCATTCTACGGTTCCAAAAGATCTTTTCATATTTTATTAACTATCACAGCATCGGTATTTTAGTGTCGTCTAGTGTTGTTATAGTTTTTGGTTCTTTGGGGTTAGGTTAATATCCAAATTTACTATAATAGAATTCCACTTACGCCGGTGCTAGCGGGTGTGCGGGATGCTGTGCATTTTATTACCCCTCATGAACAGACTCAATCAAACCAAGTCTGTATTATGTCACTTGGTTGCATTCTACTAAAATTATTTCACAGATTTTATTGACTGGACTGTTATTGAGAGGTAATGTAATGTGCAATACCTCTCTCTCCGTAATAAATTTAATGTTCTACGTATGTTTAACACATCTACAGGGCATGTTAAAGACAGACCTGCCACGACCTGCTCTAGGCCACATTTATCGTCCTCTCAATATATGTCTAACGCATACTAGTCCACGTGTAACAAACAAAAACAAAAAATGTGCCTATATCCTATATACAAACATAGCATTCTCGATTTCTATGCCCGTCCTGTTAAGAACATGTTTCAAACCTAGCATGTCGTTTTGTGTTTGTTAGACATGAACCTGCAAAACTATTGAAGATTTAAAAAAAGCATTTAATTCTGTAAATAGAAATAAATCATATGACTATCTGTTAAATAGTACAGTGACGGGAAAACTTATTTGTGACAAGGATGGACGTAACGGCGACAATAACTATCAGAACAAATCAACACCGTTTACAATATTTATAAATTTATTTACATAAAATGATTATTAACAATGAATAGATGATTAATAGAAAAAAACTGATTATAAGAAAGTTAGAAATCAGAGTTCAGTATTTCTAGATACAAAGTACACTGACAATCCGTTGTAACGTGACGTGGCACAGATGTTAAATTTCGAACTTTAAGTAGCACAAAAAATATAACATATCTTCCAATAAAGTCCCTTTAAACCATGAATACGTTGACTCCGTTTTGGCTCCCTATGATGGTAGGTGATTGCATCCCTGAGCTGACTTCAGAGGATAACAAAAATCAGCGTCTTTGCGGTTTACAGCACAACCATGGAACGAAAGCTCTGCGCTGGGAAAATCACATCCAGACGAGTGAAGACAAGTGAACCTCAGGCATTGTACTTCCGGGTTATGACATCACAAGGTAAAATCGTCTGGCGGAAGAAGCTAAAATATATAACACATGGTAAGCACCATAGCAAAACAAATAAGTCAGGGCATAAAACTGCTCCTTTGGGTACACCATACCTCCGTAGGCTCCCATAAATAATACGTGCTTCTTATACAAAATATATGTGCTACTAAGTTCATACGTCACGTGATTAAAATACGTCACTAATTACTTCCATTACTTACTTAAAAGATTAAAGTTAAAGTATGAAAAAGATATGAAAAGTAACGAATCATGTGCAACTTTCATCACAGTTTCTCTAAGACATTTAGGTACAATCAACTGTCTACTTTTGTTTAAATTCTGGGCGGTATACTCTCTATATAACAATCTATTCCTAATCGCAAACCTAACTGAACCTTTACCTCTATGCTGCTTAATCGTACCTTCCTCAGCCTTCTTTCTACACAAATCTAAAGTGCTATCTTTCTGTTGCTTTTCTAAGAATTCCTCTCTAGATATATCTAAAATCTGAGACGGAACTTTAAGCTTTACTTGCTTCTTAACTTTGGCTTGCACCCTAGTTTCTACTGCTGACGCTAAACTACAAAACTGAGGTTCTACAGCTCCCTCTACATTACCAATTATAACATCATTGGTAGGATTATCTACAACCAACGCCTCTACTGTACCCTTGAAATATGGACAGTCAATATTTATTCTAGCTACATCTAGCCTATGTTCACGCCCATCTATGTACTTACATCTACGGTTTTTTTCTACAAACTTGCTTGCTTCTACCCGTTTCACTATCACACATGTCAAACCTGTATCTCGCATAGCGATTACATCCCTACCATTACAAGTACCGGGTTTTGTAGGACATGTACCTAACACTAAGCATACCTAACTCCTCAACATCACTGAGTTCTATAATACTACTTCCACTCTCTGACCTACTTGACTTACTCCTATCTCTATCTCTATTTCTTCCTACTCCTAGATCGGTCACGGCCTCTACCGCTATTTCTTTTTTCCTTACTATTTCTATTCTCCCCTTTACTACATTCCTGTTCCTGCTCTTCCTCTATATCTGCTGCTGCATTAGCACTATTACCGTACTTTCCACTCCTACAGTAATATGAGTTATGCCCTATACGACCACAATTAGTACACTTCAGTACACCAAAGGGTTGATAACCTCTACCTCTATTTGCAACATTGCTACTACCTCTATTACTAGTGCCTACCTTACGACAACTAGGATACTGTCTCTGAGGTATTTCATATGGTTTATGGCTTCGGTCCTTATTGGTTCGATTCACGACATACTTGGGACCTCCACGAGTCTTTGCAAACAAATCTGCATCTTCGGCTACATCCCTAGCACTAACTAACCTCTTACTACTCAAATTCTGGTATAGTTCTCTATTACATACGTCTAAGAATTGGTCCCTAAGTATAAAATCTAACAATCCTTCGTACGTTTTCTCTACCTTACTCAATCTAAGCCAACAAATATCTACTTATTCTGGCAAGAAACACCACAAAGGTCTCATTATCGCGAGGCCTTTCAGTTCTAAACTTTTTCTTATAGCCATCGTCAGTGATTTCGAACTGATGTAGCAAAGCGGCTTTCAGTTTATCATAATCCTTCCTATCTTCCAACGGAAGCCTATCAAAAACCTCTCTTGTCGTACATTTTAGAAGGAACGGTAAGTTTAGTGACCATATCTCTTTATCCCAATCCTGCGCAACAGCGTACGTTTCGTACACATTTAAGTACGCATCCATGGAATCAATTTTCTCATCAAAGGGAGACATCTTTACCTTTACCTTTTTCTTACTCATTGAATAGACGATTAATAGAAAAAAACTGATTATAAGAAAGAAAAAAATCAAGAGTTCAGTATTTCTAGATACAAAGTACACTGACAATCCGTTGTAACGTGACGTGGCACAGATGTTTCAGTTAAATTTCGAACTTTAAGTAGCACAAAAAAATATAACATATCTTCCAATAAAGTCCCTTTAAGGTGGGTCGATACCTTATTCGTCAAATATGGCATTCCTTCCGATTTTGATAAAACTTGGTCCAACTGTAGCACTATTGCTCATAGTTATTTTTCCGTCGTCTTGACAACAATACGTTAACAGTAGTGACGTCATGAACGTCGAAACTTTGGGCGCCAAAATGCATCAAAACCGCCGTTTTGTGTCCTCTAAAATGCCTAATTACGATTTAAAATCAGCGAAACTTTACATTTGGAAACTTTATTTAATTCATATTAGGACTAGCGTGTTTTTAAGTGGTATCGCACCATATTACAATGGACATTTATCGTTTGATAGAGCAACCCATGTTCCTTCTGATATAAAATTTTGACAAAAAATCGGCAAATATACCAAAAATGACATCTTTAAAAATATACAGGCCCATTAAAAATCTAATTTTGAGCACAAGTGACCAATTTGCAAATGAAATGTTAAATAAAAAACGTTTTCAGTTTTTCACAATATTGTGTTGAAGACAAACTGTCCTTTCGATTTTTGGACGTACAACTCAACGTTCTGACGTTAGATGCCATGTACGTAAAGCGTCACATGCAATTTGATATATGTACACGTGTTTGTTCTTTGTTCTACAGGGAGAACACACAATAAGCAAATATAACTGAGGGCAAAAATGTAAACTTTGATATTGAATCGTGCGCATACGTACATGTAGATGATAAAAGTCAGTGAATGCTATAAGGACAGTTCCAGAATTAATTATATGGGAAAGTCGGAAGGCACTTCAAAAAAAACACACCCTTATTTTCTTATTTTCCTCCAATATTTTTTATTTTCCTCCAACCCCACTACCCATTTTCCACTAATCCTCACCACCTATAATTATTAAATGTACAAAAATCGAAATATGGAGAGGTGTATTGTGATACATTCTTGTAACCGATTTCATAGGAATTTACCCGTTTTCCCTTTATACATATCAAAAACGTCTAAGAGACAATAAATTCCTTCATTCCGCTTCGAAAATTTGCCGTTAGAATAGAAAAATGTCTATACCCCACCACCTGATTTATTGTAAACTTACACGTAAAACATGTTCGTTTACCGCTTCGTCCCAGCACTTCAAGAAGAGTCACCAGAACAAGTGAAACAATCGTCATTACATACCCGTTAATGTTTAAACGTGAACATCCTTTCTTATTGTTGAAACCATAAATATAATATTAAGAACTTAAATAAAAAGAACACATGATATAAATTCAAGGTTTTCAGCATGCATTTTTATTTGGTTATAGAGCATTTTGTTTACAATAACATGAAAGCTTTAACACAGTAACGTCTCTGGTGACGCAAAAATATAACGTCAGTACATAATTTTCTATATTAAGCATTCGGTCATTACCGAAGGAACATCACGGAAAGCACGTGCTGTTTTCCAGCCAAGATCCATATTTATCAAGAAGACCCGATATTTATGTTTATTGTACCATTGAAAATGAATTTCGCACTAATAAATAATATTCCCGAGTGATTTTATATCAAATGCGCAAAATCGTTATTTTCAATTTCTGCGCAGGTGATTTGATCCATAATTTCATATCACATGCGCAAAAGCGTTATTTTGTTTTTCTGCGCATGTGATATTATTTTTTTATATCACCCGTTGAGAGATTGATACTTTTGTGCAAAATATTTCGAAAACCATTTTTCATCAAATATTGAATCGAAACTACCACAATAAGTTTGGAGATGATCTAAGAAAATGAGTGCTCACACTTACATGTTTCGTTTAGAAAAAAAGAAAGTTATCAGCGTTTTTCGAACGCTACTGATTGGCGCAATGTTATACAATTAAAATAAATATAGGGGTCAGCGATATGTAAACGTCTCGATTAAATCTATCAAAAAAGTCTTATTACAAAGCAAAGTCGCCACAAAATGTGAGTGCTAACAAGTAAAGACTCTTTAATTCTGTCATCATTATTAGGTTAGAATTACTTTTTAATGTTAAATAAAATACTATGTTGATTTTCCAGTAAATGATTTGACCCTTATAATCTTTCGGTATAGTAAAATAAATATTCAAGCTGGATTTTCATAACGTTTCCATTTTGACGTTTACATCTGTAGGTGTGTTCAACCAAACAGAAAAATACTCCGAACAGTTATGAAAATGTATATAGCGATCTAGCACAGTTTCTACTGAAATACGGTGTCCGAAGAATTAAGTCGAGTCATGCAAACATACATGTATCATACCTTCATTCCCTGACGCCGATAAGACTTGTAATTTATTTGGACATGATTTATGGAAATTTAGTCATACTTTTTTAGAATAATGATTTCACGCAGTTCATATTTTAGTAAACTTAAAAAACTTAGTAAACTTAAACTTTAAAGGCATTGACCTCTAGACCGTACGACTACAAAAAAGAAAATAAAGTAGATACCAAAAAGTATTGCTATATTTCTTAAGGTTTTAAAACTACTCTCTTGATTTGGCATTTTAAGACAGATAGGAAACAAACAATCGTGTTCTAATGTTCAAAACATGACCGAACTTCAAGCGAAAGTCTGGAGGCCAATGCCTTCAAATGACTAAACATGAAAGTAATAACTTGTGATCGTTTTGTCTACGTACTGTTTAACCGATAATGGAAATAATTTAAGACTAGTTATATTTAGAAAAAGGTTTGAAATATTTCAGAAATCACATTCACCAGCATAATATAAATTTTAAAAAGGTTTTCTTTTTACGATGCTGGCTTTGTCATTAATACTTTTAACTGCAAAAATGCACTTATTTATGATAGGTCTGTCTATTATTTACATTAATCTGGGGGCAAAATATGATTGGAAACTAACAGAATATAAGTTAATCTTTCAAATCAGATAAACATGCAGGTAGTTTAAAGAAACTAATGTTCGCGATTTTTACAGTTTATTGTAGTTCAAAAACATGTTATAGGCCACGTATTAGCAGAGAAAACATTTCAGTAACACTGCAGTAAATATGATTATGTGCAACATTAGTGACTTCACATAATTATAAATGAGAATGACTGTTGAGATTATTATGATGTTGGTTTTCTTAGAGACATACATATTTTGTCGTGAAAAGAGGTTTCCGAATCGGCAAGTGCTTCGTAAATATATTAACTTATCTTGCCTCCTACAAGTTTCTTGCATTTCTATTGGTCAAGAGACGTCACGTGGAGACAGGATATATTCCATATCCTGTTATAGTATATTTCAGATATGAATTTTGATCAAAACAAAATGGCTGCCACACTGCTGGCGTAATTGAATCAAGTCAGATTATATATTAGCTCCAACAAGAGTATCGTTTCCGAGAGTAAATTTAGTGGTTTTTTGCCGATTTCATTCTATGTCTAAGTTGAGGCTCATGAATTTTGACAAAATTAGCCGTAAAAGCGGAATAACTCTGTATGGGATAACGGACGTTGAAATCTTGATTTGGAAGTTAAATAGTTAAATCATCGTGAAATTAAGGAATTGACATATTTGTTACTCAGCAGTTTGTTGTAGGATTATTTAATCTACGTGCAAGATAAATGATTTAACAGGAAACGGGATGAAAGCCGAAGTATAGACATTTTTGACATCGTGATATCCGGTAACTTTCGAAGGGATGGAACAAGAAGTTTTTAGTGTTTCCAATCTAAACCAGTTCATAACCTTTGTAAATGAGCGTTTGTGTTTTGTGGTTTAACCAAAACACAGGTCATTGTGCATTTTATGGCTGGTGTAAATCAACTAGTGATGACCCAACAAATGATTTGTAGGATTCCAGTCTGCACTGTAGCATGTGTTGATTATAGCATGTAAGTAAAGGGTAGTCGGCAAGATAAAACCGTTACACGTCTTGTTGGTGACAGGATACGGGATATACGCTGTCTCGAAAATCCATATCAGGCGGGAGCGTATCCTGTCACCAACAAGCAGTGTAACTAATAATACCTGAGGTAGATATGTCCTTGATACGGAGAATGACGATATGTCAATTCCGTCGGCATCGGATAACGAAATCGGTACCTTTGATTTAATAACATACGTTTTTGTGTGGAATTGCACGATGATTCTGTACGCCTGTTTTAAGTAGTTGTGCAGCATGGAAAAATTCTACTAATATTAGGGAAAAATGGTCTACATGCTATACATCTATATTTCTTTTTCCCGGTTCAGTTTTTGGTGCGTATGCAAAACAGCCGTTACTGATATATTTATATGCGCCACGTGCCAGACAGAATACACGTGCGAACGAAGGGCGGGGAAAATCAATCGGTCTTCACGGACTTTATTGACTTCTACACAAGTGCGAGATATAGTACATAATCGGTGACACGATTCTATTACGTCAGAAAATGTTGACTAACATACTTTCGGCGATAAAGAATGCTGACTGCAAATTCCACGGGACCGAGACGGAAAAACGAAATATTAAATGAACAGAAATAAAAAAAAGTTCATATTTCTTACATCGGTGATGTCAAAATTACGTTCCGTGTTAAGTAGCGACTTTTAGTTAAAACGGAAGGAAAATGTCCTTGCGTGAAACCCCGATAACTGGTAGTGCGTCAATATTAGAAAGACTGATGCAGAATAATTTTCCAAAGTTGTTGGTTCATGAATACCGTTGAAATGGATGTAAGATATAATGCAAGCGTCCAAAGCGCAACGATGCAAACAATAAGCAACGTCGATAAAACGTTGCGTTTTACGTCCAAAAATTGGAAAGACAGTTTGTCTTCAATACAATATTGTGAAAAACTGAAAACGTAAAGTTCCCTTTTTTATTTGACATTTCATTTGCAAATTGATCACATGTGCTGAAAATCAGACTTTTAATGGGCCTGTATATTTTTAAAGATGTCATCTTTTCGTATATTTGTGGATTTTTTTGTCAAAATTATATATCAGAAGGAAATGGGTTGCTCAGTCAAATTATAAATGTCCCTTGTAATGTTGTGCATTACCACTTATAAATTCGCTACTCCTTATATGAATTAGATAAAGTATCGTATTGTGAAGTTTCGCATATTTTAAATCTTAATTTGATATTTTAGAAGACCAATTACGGTGGATTTTGGCCATTTTGGCGCCCTAAGTTTCGACGTTCGTGACGTCATCAATGATAACTTACTGTTGCCAAGACGACGGAAAAATGAAAAGAAACCATACCGTTATAGTTTGACAAAGTTTCATCAAAATCGGAAGGAATGTCATATTTGACGAATAAGGTATCAATCCACCTTAAACCGTGAATACGTTGACTCCGTTTTGGCTCCCTATGATGGTAGGTGATTGCATCCCTGAGCTGACTTCAGAGGATAACAAAAATCAGCGTCTTTGCGGTTTACGGCACAACCATGGAACGAAAGCTCTGCGCTGGGAAAATCACATCCAGGCGAGTGAAGACAAGTGAACCTCGGGCATTGTACTTCCGGGTTATGACATCACCAGGTAAAATCGTCTGGCGGAAGAAGCTAAAATATATAACACATGGTAAGCACCATAGCAAAACAAATAATTCAGGGCATAAAACTGCTCCTTTGAGTACACCATACCTCCGTAGGCTCCCATAATAATACGTGCTACTTATACAAAATATATGTGCTACTAAGTTCATACGTCACGTGATTAAAATACGTCACTAATTACTTCCATTATTACAAAAATTACTTACTTAAAAGACTAAAGTTAAAGTATGAAAAAGATATGAAAAGTTGCAGCTATTATTTACAACTACAAATTTACAAAATTCAATGCAAATCAAACGTTATACAATACTTGGTAAAGATATAGCATCAAATGCCATACAACAAAACGGACATTGTATGTATATGCTATAGACTGGCACAATATTTCAAATTACAATAATATATTACATACATGATACTTATATTTAAAAAAAAAATCGGCGTTCCATAACAACGAAATGTTTAACATAAGTTTTTGAAAAAGAGTACGTTACAATTATCATGTTACACAAATTCCAGTACAAATCTTACAGCTTATAAAAAAGAAACATTTTAGACTCCTCTTTCGAAATAATTTACGAAAGTCTGAAAAATTTAATAAATTATCCTGACATACCGAAACTAGCCAAAATCACATGCCGAAAAGTAAACGTTACAGAATTCTGTAGAATGAACAAAAATTTACCAATAAAAATCTTAATGCAAATATATATATATATATATGTATATATATATATAGTAGAGAGAATTTATACGAACTAAATCACCACCACAATATACCAGACCAATTACGACAGAGCGCCTAGCAGTATAAACGAACACGCACATGCCACAGCAAGTCCACTAACCCAATAAGATTAGTTTCGGTGCTGCTTTATATACGAGCCCGAATTGTACTACACATTCGTACTGGTTCAACATTTGCATATATATACTCAAATCTCTGTTTTCATGTCTCACAAATCAGCAGTGACATTTAAGCCTTTTTAACTGATTGGGACCAGAGAAGCTATATTTTCTCTCTCTGAAGGTTAACTGGATCTCGAGGATACATTGAATATATATATAGATAATTTGCATTAAGGGATATAATTATATACAGAACAGTTGACTTTCCCATACGTGAGATCCGCTAGGATACAAGTTCGCATTATAAATTATTATATAGTAGAGAGAATTTATACGAACTAAATCACCACCACAATATACCAGACCAATTACGGCAGAGCGCCTAGCAGTATAAACGAACACGCACATGCCACAGCAAGTCCACTAACCCAATAAGATTAGTTTCGGTGCTGCTTTATATACGAGCCCGAATTGTACTACACATTCGTACTGGTTCAACATTTGCATATATATACAAAAATCTAACAAATAAATTTCTTACCTCGATCGAGCATAAATTTCTAGCAAGAAAAATCAATCTGACATAGATTCGTCTAATTGCGAAATGTGGTGTGCGCTAGGCATATCTAGTCCAGACTATTTGTAGGGTAATGTCCCGTCAAATACTAAATTTCATGGGACTCACTGCTAATGCGTGAGCTCTGACTTTTTTTATTTTCACGGGATTCACGATATAGCCGGGAAATCTGACTACTTTGGCGCGGATTGAAATTGACAAATTTGAGGCCCGTTATAGCGGTTTTGAGGATAAAAACATGATTAACTGAAGTTTATAAAATATCAACTTTCTTATTACTGAACCGAATTTAATGAAATTTACATGGAAATTTAAGTTATGAAATACAGAAAAACATTAGAGGTATTTTATGCGTGAAATCTGACATTTACCTCAATAACTCAAAAATTTACAAAAAGATGATGCAATACCTGCATTTACATTACAGATACAATAAGGCCCGTATGTCAATTTGTGACAGATACCGCATCTGTTTAAACTAGAATTAGATGTGATAATATCTGTACTGAATAAAATCTGGAAAGTAGATCCCTCGGAAGCAACGAGAACAATGCAAACAGTGAAAATTGCAGACTTGGTTTGATTGAGTCTGTTCATGAGCTGTAATAGAAAATGCAACACTGCCCACGCCCCCTAGCACCGGCTTAAGCAGTATTCAATCTTCAAATCTAAATGAGTTGAAATCAATGATCCCGAAGGACCAGAAAATATAACAACACTGAGATGAAGTCGGGCGACTTTTTACGGCCGCCACACAGTACTTAAGGTCACAATAGCCTAAATAGTTTTCCCTATATATTCTATATAAAACTGACCTTTTTCAAAGAGCTACCAAACATAGCTAGACCCATTTCAGAGAACAAATCCTTACCTCATTTTAAAGAGTTATGATAAAACTGATATAAAATGAAGAGAAAAGTAGGGGTCATGTATCTTCTAAGAGAGATTTCTCTGGTCACATTTACTTACTGTAAACTGACATCAAAATCACACTGCTGTGACCTGGAAGTACTACTCATACTAAAATTGAGCTTGACTTCACCAAATACAACCTGCTCTCCATTTTTCCTACCAAAAATAAACAATACATCCACAATGAAATTTAAACAAAAACTAGCCTCAATTTAGACCTCTGTTGTCATGCCAAGTGAAAAATTAGTGTTCAAATACCTGGCAGCCATTACGCGACTAGACCAGATGGCTCACACGCTGGTTCTTTTAGTTTAGTTAGGCCTATAAGAAAAACTGTTTTTCTGTAATAGTCTCAATTTCATTTGTATAGTACCAGTAACGCATCTGCATGAAAAATACCAAGTTTCAGCTTGATTAAATCAGTTTTCCAGGTTTTATGGCATTTTCAGTAACGAGGGTCCCTGCGCCAATTTTCCTTCAAAACTGATGTCGCGACATAATTTTTAACCAGTTCTTCTAGCCAGAGCTGGTTTTTGCCCTATTTCATAAATTTTCACCATAATTTGCAAGCAAATTACACATTAACACTTTGAAATATACCAAATGTCCCCTCTGAAAGGTATAGATGGGCATAATTTAGAGTGCAAATTTGCATTTTTTTTTTTAAAATACCACCAAAACAGTGAAAATGTGATTTTTTGGGTTTTTATCAATTTTTGCAGCAAAATTTCAATGAAATGCTCATTCATTACCAAAGTCTGACCAAACTAGTTCATTTATATCAATATCTGGACAAATCTCAATTTTTGCCCACATTTTCTTATAGGTCACAATAGCCTAAATAGTTTTCCCTATATATTCTATATAAAACTGACCTTTTTCAAAGAGCTACCAAACATAGCTAGACCCATTTCAGAGAACAAATCCTTACCTCATTTTAAAGAGTTATGATAAAACTGATATAAAATGAAGAGAAAAGTAGGGATCATGTATCTTCTAAGAGAGATTTCTCTGGTCACATTTACTTACTGTAAACTGACATCAAAATCACACTGCTGTGACCTGGAAGTACTACTCATACTAAAATTGAGCTTGACTTCACCAAATACAACCTGCTCTCTCCCATTTTTCCTACCAAAAATAAACAACAATACATCCACAATGAAATTTAAACAAAAACTAGCCTCAATTTAGACCTCTGTTGCCATGCCTAGTGAAAAATTAGTGTTCAAATACCTGGCAGCCATTACGCGACTAGACCAGATGGCTCCCACGCTGGTTCCGTTAGTTTAGTTAGGCCTTAACACCCGCTGTTGTGAAGTAAATAAAATCTGGAAAGTAGATCCCTCGGAAGCACCGAGAACAATGCAAACAGTGAAAATTGCAGACTCGGTTTGATTGAGTCTGTTCATGAGCACTAAAGGAAAATGCATAGCCCATGCCCCCTAGCACCGGCTTAAGCAGTATTCATTCTTCAAATCTAAATGAGTTGAAATCAATGATCCCGAAGGACCAGAAAATATAACAACACTGAGATGAAGTCGGGGCGACTTTTTACGACCGCCACACAGCACTTAACACCCGCTGTTGTGAAGCCGAATTTACCGGCTATGTGGACTACCCAGTCGGCTCGAGACAATGATGTTGCTTGAAACCAATTCTTTTTTATTCTTTTTATTAGCGATTTACATAATGATTTCGTAAAACGTGGTGGTGTGCGAGGCATTCAACTTACACCAGAGGATATTGATGTCTTTCTTTTAATGTTTGTGGACGATGTAGCGCTGATGTCCGATACAATTGTTGGTTTACAGAAACAGTTAAATCTTTTATCTTCATACTCTCAGAACTGGCATTTGATGGTCAATGCAAAATAAAAAAATAACAAGAATTGTTTGTTTTAAAAATGGAGACCGTCTGTGAAAAAAAGAGAAGTGGTATTATAATATTGAACCAGTTGAATGTGTAAAGGGATTCAGTTATGTTGGTCTTTATTTTTCAATTAAAGTTTTTCTATCTGATGGCAAAAGATATGGCTATCAAGGCAAACGTGTATTATTGTAAATTTTGTAATCTATGTATAAGCTTATGCCTTTGAACCATCAAGCTCATTTTAAGATCTTTGACACAAAAATTGCACCCCGTTTTATTGTATGGTTCAGAATATTGAGACTGAAAGAGTACATAATGATGTATGTAAGTGTTTTAAGTTTGCTCCGTTGCATACATGCAATATACCTGTATATGGTGATTGTGACAGGTTCTCATTACATATTTATTCATGTAAACGTGCTGTATCTTAGTATTTTAAATGATAGAAAGTTTAGAAGAGCTTATGCATGTTTTAGGGCATCTGCTCACATTCTTATTCTTGAAATCGTAAGAGGTCGTAACAAAAATATAGATCGAACTTTACGTTTTTGCCCTTCATGTACCAGTACTGTTGAGCCTGTAGTTCAATGGTTTGTCCATACTATGTTGAGCTAAGACTGTCACAGGAGTGACGAATCACACCACAATGAAGTCTTGTCACAGGAGAATGGCAACCATAAGAAATACATTTCCACAAGATGGTGCAATTTAAATCGAACTTTACCTGTATTTTATGATGTTCCACGTGTGTACCAAACTTTATCTAAATCTGTCAAGCCTTTTGTGAGTTATTGTCCGGCAACCATGAGTTTGACAAATTTTAAATTGGAAAGGGGCCATAACTACATATAAAATTGGTTAAAGTCGAACTTTACCTGTATTTTATGATGTTACACCTGTGTACCAAAAACATTTAAATCTGTCAAGAACTGTCACTGGAGTGTTTAATGATTCCACTGGTGGATGAATATTGCACAATAGCTTGAGTTTATGTTAAAAATATCAAATAATAAGACAGATACAGATAAAGTTTATCAAAACACTATATAAGTATAATTCTAAGCAAAAACAAATGGGACATAATTCAGAAAATATTGGTGCAAGAGTTATGCATCTTGTGTCATATGATGTGGGTGATGGTATGGAACAACTACTTCAAGTCTGAAACAAATGCATTTCGTAATAACTGAGATATAGTGAAAATGCATCAAAAGTAACCTTAAATTCTAAGTAAAAGGGGGCATAACAAATTGGGGTCAGAATTATGCACCTTGTGTCACATGATGTTTGGTGATAAGGTGGAACATCTATTTTAAGTTTGAATCAAATCCATTTAGTAATAACTGAGATATGGACTTCGGAACGGGACGGGACTGGACGCGACGTGACTGACTCCTGTATAGCCACCCCCCACCCCCACACACCAAAACAACATATTTGGTGGGGTACAATTAAGATGTTATCTGTCACAAAAGTATATCGATAATCTAACGTTGATCAAGTTTCAAGCAATTATGACTAGTAAAGATAAACTGGTTAGGAATGTGGCAATGTACATATATTATACATTTGAAAAGCGTAAATATTTAATGTAAGTTGTTTATAATAACAGCTGCTAAACTGTTTACTGTACTGTACGGTTTATTGTATCGTTTGATTGTATATTCAGTATATATCATCTGTACTAGGGCCGGTGGCCATATAGTAATAAAATGTTTGAGTTTTAGTACAGATGTAGGACATGTAAAAACCCCAAAGTTTTCGTGTAAAACATTTAAAGTTTACGGTATGGCACAGTTATATGACAATGCTTACCTCCTTACATTTTCTGTCCAAGTTGGCCTAGGTTTAGAATTTGTGTTTAGCAAGCTGATATAAGACTACAAAATCATCATGATTAAGGGTAATTAGTTGGGATTTAGAGGGCTGGTCGCAGATATATTTTAAAACTGATCGAACTAGAGATGCTTTTGAGAAAAGCGCATGTCTCCCACAACTGCCCCTATGAAAAAATGTTAGTTTCTCTAGATGTTTTAGACGAGTGGATCTGGATGAGTGGATCCAATCAGTAATTCAAGGGCCATAAATCAAAAGTGCCTGGGCGGATTTGGCTAGTTATCGAACTTGGGTAAGGTCTTATGGCCAAACACATTTTGTTCAAGTTTGGTGAAGATCGGATGAGAAATGTTCGACTTAGAGAGCGGACAAGAGTAAAAAGGCCGATTTTTCGATAATTCAAGGGCCGTAACTCCAAAATGCCTGGACCGATTTGGCTATTTATCGAACTTGGCCGAGGTCTCATGGTCAAACACATTTTATTCAAGTTTGGTGAAGATCGGATGAGAAATGTTTGATTAAGAGTGCGGACATGAGTAAAAAGGCCAATTTTTCGATAATTCAAGGGCCGTAACTCCAAAATGCCTGGACCGATTTAGCTAGTTATCGAACTTGACCGAGGTCTCATGGTCAAACATATTTTGTTTAAGTTTGGTGAAGATTGGATGAAAAATATTCGAATTAGTGTGCGGACAAGAGTAAAAAGACCGATTTTTGGTAATTCAAGGTCCATAACTCCAAGACGCCTGGACCGATTTGGCTAGTTATCGAACTTAGCCGAGGTCTTATGGTCAAACACATTTTGTTCAAGTTTGGTGAAAATCGGATGAGAAATGTTCGACTTAGAATGCGGACAAGCTTTGTGACAGATAGACACACACACACACATACACACACAGACTGGAGTAAAGCAATATGTCTCCCACACCACTGTGTGGTGGGAGACATAATTATCAGATTAACTTGTTTAAGCACACAAAATGCTTGTTAACAAAACTCATCAAAGAAAATGAATAATTACAAGAACAATCTAAGAAATATCAGATATTTTTTTATATTTTATATACTTGTATAACCAAACAGAATTGTAACTTTTTATATTATATACCCTTCTCAAATGCGCTCATTTGAATGAGTGCACGCGCGGGTCCGCAAAAAGCATATACATATACAATGTACCTTGTATTCATCCTCATTAACCCATTGCAATTCATCTGTTTTAATTTAGTTAAATCACTAGATATCTCAAAGGCACGAAAAAAAAACAAAACAATCTACTAAGCAACTTGGAAACTCATTGTCGCGACAGACCTGATTTCCTGTATGCACTTGAGTCTTCCCGAGTAACATGTGAAATAGTAATTTGGACAAATCTGAAAAGTACCAGAAATTGGCCAGTTTTTCAAACGTTTCTTGCCGGCTATCAATATAATTGATAAGTTTGATTTTATAGAATAAATGTAATAAAACCCGTATTTTCCTGATATTAACACCCTTCAGACTAACACTACCCTTTTACACACAAGGAGAAAAATTGGTTGAACGTAAGGAAAAAGGTAGGCGTCAGCCAATTTATGCTTTCTGATAGAGAGATACAGAAGATGAAACGTAAATATTAGTTTTCTATTCAGACTAAAATAGTACAGGACTGCAATCTAGACCAAGGAAAATTTTGGAAATCAATTAGAAAAATAGGTGTTAGTTATAAAAATAAAACCATTCCGTGTGTTGCAGTGATGAAAGAATGATTTTAGTTCTCTTTTTATTTGTAAACAGTTTTTTAGCTTATTTAATGACAGTATTTCTATTTTGGAAGTAATTAAAGCTGTATCTAAAGCTAATAGAGGTAAAGCCAATGGCTATGATAAAATTCCAGCACAGGTACTAAAAATAATGTATCTATATTGCTTTTACATGCTCTTTTTAACGTATGTTTTAATAAGGGTACTCTTCCTTCCGTATGGTCTAAATGTATCATTATCCAAATACCCAAGTAAAATTCTAGGAATGCTCGTAATCCAATGTTATATAGAGGTAAGGCTTTGGCATCGTCGATGTATAAGTTAAATAAATATTGTCACATTTTAAATGAACGGTTAACAAATTGGTCTGAAGATAATGTAAAAATAGTTGATGAGCAAAATGGTTTTCGAAGGAAAAGAAGCACAGTTAACATCTCTTACAGACATTAATGATACCAGAAAGAGGCTAAGTCAATCTACTTTCTGTGCCTGTATTGATTACCGAAAAGTTTATGATACTATAAAAAGATCGTTACTCTGGCATCGCTTGTCAGCTTTCGTATAGTATATGGTAAATTATTTGCGTCTATCAAATAACTTTACTCATCAGTTGTTTCATGTGTCAGATTAAATAATTATTGCACTGACTGGTTGGAAGTAACATATAGACTATAATTTGACTGCAAAATATGTTGCTAAAAGTGCACATAGGACCTTAGGTTTACTGATTGCATAGTGTAAGTTAGCAGGTGGTTTACCATATGATGTATTAACAAAATTTTATAACTCAATAGTTTTGGCCAGCTATAAGCTATGCTGTCTCCACTTGGGGGGTTAAGGTGTATTCATGTATTAATGCGGTTCAAAACAGGGCCATGAAATTCTTTTTATGGGTGGGAACGTATACACCAAAGGCTGCACTTATTGGAGAGACGGGATGGAAACCAGCTTATGTTAAACAAGTGTTATGTATAACAAAGTCTATGCAACGTTGTCAAACACTAATGTAACCAAGTTGAACAAAGGTATAGCATTGTGGGCTTATTCGCAAGCTTCTGGGTCATGCAAGAATATATATTTTGTAATTACTGTATTGATAGCAGGAAGTTGAATATTGACCTCAGTGTTGAGATGGTACCTACCCAAGAAAATCTAAGGGGAACAACTTTGAATTGACCAATAAACAGAAGTTCATCAAACATTGGTCAAAAGTAAAAGAAAATTGAATTAGGTCATTTTACCAACAACTGATCAGGCTAAAATATGACCTACATTTGTTTAAATCTCTTTGTATTCAATATACAACATGCACACTTTGCTCTTGGCTTACATTGTACAGTTATTTTATAAGTTGTAGTGAGGCCCTGATAGAAAACTTAGTAGTGCATAGAAATAAAGTAAACTAATGCATAACTTCCATTTAAGAAATTTTACGACGTTAAGAAACGTTATTAACCCATTCGCTGCCTACAAGACGGGTATACCCCCGTCCCACTAATATATCAGCCTATTTGCCTACAAGACGGGTTTCTTGGGATTTCCAAGATTTCCGACATTCCATCCTATAAACAATACAAATGACGTCACATGAATTTATCCCAGAGCGACCAATCTTATTAAAAGAATGTTTTCCATCAGTGTTTCCTGTTCTGTTTTTTAGAATATTTTACACAGGAAATCCATAATGACCTAAGTGACCTGGTAAATTTCCACATTTCAAAATGGTGGACGGCGATTCAACTGCAGGGTAAAGTAGAAAAACAACTGCAAATATTCCCTCTAAACGTCGAAGATTCGATAAGGAAATTGCATTGTTTTCTAAATATAGATTTACAAGCCAAGCAGATTCTTCAAACATTTATAGCTATTTACGGTGTTTTTCCCCCATCTAGCTTATTCGCTGTCTACATGTATGACGTGTTTACCCATCTCACATTTACGTCAGCATATTTAAAACTTAAACAAGACTTTTTTAGAATAAATCTGTTTATCTGTATGCATTTTTTATTTTTCTTTCTAAAACTTTTAGGTTTTGTATTCTTTCTGTGAACAATAAAGCCTCTATACTATTCTGTCACAACTAAGGTGATTTCTAGGAAAGTTCCCCGGTAATACTGTGTACATAACGTAATCGGGTGCTCGGCAGCGAAAGGGGTGTTTATCTTTTAGCCAAAGTTATTTATTGTTCTCAATGATGATACATTGATTTACACAAAATTAATATTAAAATGTAAAAAGTATATATCCAATAATGAGAAATACCAAATAAATGTTACATTGGTATCACGTTTGTGTAGCAAAGTAGCTAGACTGCTTATACTCATCATTTCAGTGAATCATTTTGAAAGTGTTTCTTAAGCTTTAGTCATATTGAAGCATTTGTCTTACTGTTCAAGAGTACTTTGCTGTAAATAATGTAATACGACAAGTCATTGTCATCAAATGAAATTACAACATTTTAAGGTAACTAATGACTCTCTGCAATGTATTTTAAGCAATTCAACATTCTCTGGATGGAACTATCACGATCGTTGCTTTCCATGAAAAACGAATAAATGCTGAAAAAGCATATTGAATAAAATTCAACTGTATGGTTTCCGTCATCATGAAAATGTTTATATCTTTTTACTTTCATACACAAAAATGTATTGAAAGCTAACCTTGGGAGCTTTCATCCATCTTTCATCCATTCTAGCTTTCATCCATCTACTATGGTTACACTGTTGTCAAAAATAACCGAAAAAAGACATTTACTAGTTTAACAGTCCCAACAGAAAAAGGACATTGCTGATCTCGGATCTGACAGAATCAATACATTTCAAGACAATCCGTCCTTCCAGTATTTACAATGTTTTGATTAAACATTACTATCATAGGTATCGCACAGTACTAAGGCGCTTTGAAATGTAAACAAAAAAGCAATAGCATAAATTTAAGTCAATACACAACGTTTACGCTGACAACAGTAATTCCTCGTTGGCCGAGCGGTAATGGTACCCGTCTGGTACTTTTCCGTCGGGAGTTCGATTCCCTGACCTGTAAAATAGTATTTTGAAAAGTGTATTTAATTTCTTTTTTTCCCAAGACGATTCGATGAAAACAACACAAGTTTGTTAATCTAGTACTAACATGCTCACTAACTTTTATATGTCACTGTTAACACGTAATCATATTTAAATACTCTTCATCTTTAATATGATCTAATGTTTTTGAGGCTTTCGTGAATAAATTAGAAACCAGACAAAACCACAAACTTATACAAAGTGTATAAATTAAATGCAAAATAAAAAATGACGTATGCAAGGTTCGAACCATCAAAACTGTCACTACAAAATGATAACATTTCTATCCACTCAACCTACTGGGCCATCAAGCCAACTGTTGATCTTACTTCCAGTATATTCTATTTTAAAAGAGATTGCTAAGTACTGATTGTTTATTTACATGTTGCTAAAAAATAAAAACGCCATAATACTGTGCGGTACTTATAGGTGTCCACTACCGTAATAAAGTAAGCAGGTAATTTCAGATATCAACATTAATTTACAATTTAAACTGTTTACACAACTTGAAAAAAGATTTTGTTGGGGCCTCATATTTATAATTACATCAACAATTATCACCTGAATTGAGTGCATTCATGAGTGGAAAATATTGATGGTAAAATGGTATAGGGGTATGTTTACAAATCTTTAAAGAGACACCACAAAATAACTGTATTCTTTTGTATTTCCATGATGGCAATGGTGACAATGTGTTTAATGTCTTAAAGCAGCATGCCTCCAGATTTGGCTAAAAACTAATCTTTCTTTCAAATTGAAGTTTTGGTCATATTATGAACATCAGAATATGAATTTTTGTTTATAAAATATTTTAAAAATTCCATATCAAGAAAAAAAGATGACCGCGTCGGGAACCGAACACCGGACCGCGGCGGCAATAAAGACATTTTCCAGTCGTCGTAACCAATAGCGCTTTAACTGAAGTAGTGAATAATGACTTCAAAATATAGATATTTATAATCGAGACAGTTTACCTGGAGTAAAAGCGTGACAAACGCTTTTCGATTTTCATCGTAAAAAGTAGTAAAAACAGCAAATTCTCATGTGTTTCCGTAACATAAAGTTAGATAGATAGATAGATTTATTCGTGAATATATATGTCATGAATACAAATATTACAAAATATCATATTATAAAACTAACATTTTGACAAAACATACATTCAGTTATATCACAGAAATAGCTATGTCTTATATCTCAGAATGATATTAAAGAAAAATGGACTAGCTCTTTTATATAATAAATAAAATAAATTAAATTTTGTGACATATATATCACAGGATAACCCATAAAGTATTTCTACTTATTTCCAATGGGGTCCTTGTGAAAAATTATCAAGGTACAAAATATTGGCTGTTTTAAATACAACATTTTTCTAAGAAAGACAACTCTTGCTAGCATAAATGAAAATCTAAATCAAGAGTTACATGTATTTGTCTATCAAAGAAATCCCTGATTATTACAAGTATCACAGTTATTATCAATTATGACATACATATCACAAAATGAATCATGAAATATTGCACACATATTGATAAAATGATATCATACAACTAATAAAAGATAAAATCTGATTTTTAGCACTTTTCATACATTCAATGAGTTCCATTTTGACTGCTTTTTTAAAAGTATACTTGTTTTTTTTAAATTTTTATGTTATTTGGAAGGCTATTCTAGTCATTTATAGCTTGAAAATAAAAAGTAGACGATGTAGAACTGTCAACCTGAGGTACATGAAAGCCGTTAACACTATGTCTACAATTATAAGAATGTTTCTTAGAGACAAGAGAGAAGTTATTGTGCATATATGCTGGACAACTATTATTAAAAATTTTATGAACATGATTGAGCCTTAGTTATTTGACTCTGTTTTCAATATTAAGCCATCCAATATTACAAAAATCTGACACTTTCAAAGATCTCTTATAATCATAACCACAGATAAACCTGATAACTTTGTTTTGAGTCACTTGTAATCTATTTTTCAAATGTTTTGAAATACCACTATACCAAGATGAAGAGGCATAGTCAAAATGACATTGTATTAAAGAATTACATAAATTCTTTCTCATATTCATGCTTAAACAGTTACTTTGCCTATACAAACATTTCAGTTTAAAATTTACTTTTTTAACAATGTTGTTAATTGTAGATGTAGCGGAAAGATTATTGTCTAATACACTTCCAAGATATTTAACAGATTTTTGTGATTCTATGGTATGACTATTACAAAATACATTGAATTTGTCAACCTGTGCTAGTTTTCTTTTAGAACCAAACAAGATACATTCAGTTTTGCCAAGATGCAGTAATAATTTTTTGTTACCTAACCATTTACTACAGTTTTCAAGCTCTCTTCCTAGAACATTTTCAATTACCTCTGGATCTTTATGAGAAAATAGGATAGCACTATCATCAGCATATAAAACTAGAAATTTCTTTTGTAAAAAAGCGCCTGTCTCCCCCAATGCAAAGTCCTACAGGCAAGAAGTCAATAGGGGTCAGGAGCGAAAGTCAAAGAGACACTGATGGTTGGCTGCAATAGGGATCATCTACTTGGCATGTCCAGTCATCCCGCTAAGTTTCAACACTCTTGGCCTAGTGGTTCTCAAGTCACTGTTCAGGCTCCTGTGACATTGACTTTTGATCAAGTGACCCCAAAATAAATAGGGGTCATCTACTCTGCATGTTCAATCATCCTATGAATTTTCAACATTCTGGGTCAAGTGGTTCTCAAGCTATTGATCGGAAATTGTTTTCCATGTTCAGGCTCCTGTGACCTTGACCTTTAACAGAGTGACCCAAAAATTGATAGGGGTCATCTACTCTGCGTGTCCAATCATCCTATGAAGTTTCAACATTCTGGATCAAGAGGTTCTCAAGTTATTGATCGGTGATTTCACATGACCACGCCCCTGTGACCTTGACCTTTAATAGACTGACCCAAAAATCAATAGGGGCCATCTACTCTGCGTGTTCAATAATTCCATGATTTTGTGAATTGATACAACCAAGAAAATCCACAAAAATTATCCACACAAATACTTTTTATGATTGTACAGTATATCATGTTCTAGAAAGCTAACAATTGAATTCCCACAACCATAACTTAAGAAAAAAGATGGAAATGCATACCTTATGAACAGCAACAAGTGATTTTATTCTGTCTACAAACACACTGGAACAGTAGAACAATACCCTGTATATTGAGACCATATCTACAGACCCAGCGTTAATTTCAAGGGAATAGCAATCTGTGACTGACAGTGAGATGCCTGAAAATAGTGAATATTGTGCAAATTAAGCAGCTAAACATGTTGCATCTTACCACTATATTGTGCAAAGTTTTGTCCGCCTTTTGTGAGCTGCAAAAACAAAATTATTGGTTTCTTTTTTATGCATCTTTCAAAACAAATTTATATTAAAATGAAAATCTGGACATGATAATTTGTCAAAGTTTCAGATAAGTCAACAAATCTGAACAGCATTTATGCAGCATTTTAAAAAAGTACAAATAAACTGAAGTAAGCATGATTTGTTAAGGAAAGTGCAGCGACAGAGATGGCTAACGACGATCCTTAAGTCCAAATTTTTCATATGTAAAAATGCAAGTTAATTTCTGAATTATATCTTGCAATATCACTTTCATTTTGCCAGTATGCGAGTGTCACGGTATATCATGCTGCAAATATGGCCAGATAAATAGCTTAAAACTGGTCGTAGGTGGTCTATGAACGTGCGCATCAACTTCTGCATACCAAAATGTTCGCCAGAATCTGTAGCTTTCGGAGCTGCCTGATGCCAGTTTCTAGTCACTGGGCAAAGCCCTCAAATTCAAGATGGCCGCCAAGATGGCCACTGATACATGAAAATGACATCCAATATATAACATTGCAAAATAAAAGCATTTAACTGTTGTAAAATCATTTGGAATTATTATAACCTTTTAAAAGTTATTTTGCAAAATTATTTGCATAAATTGATATGAAATAAACTTTTTGACACATTTAATACCAATTTTATATGGATTAAAATGTGATGAATACTATTTTCTTGAACATTCGGTAAATATACTTTGTTTGTGTGCTTCCACATGCTTACTGTTATTCCTTACACTATGCAATCCCGAGTTGAACAAGTGATGATAAATTGTAATAACATTATTATTTTGTTAAAGGGTAGATCTTAATTATTGATAACACACATATATAAGTGGGTGGGGTAATTCAATATTAAACATATTTCATGATAGGTGAAGTCAGAAACAAATTAATAATCACCTTTTGTAATGTATACATCCTACTATATATTATCATTATCAAAACAATGTTGAATACGAAATATATATTTAGACGAAATTGTAAAACTATAAAGTTTATTTTAAAAAATGGCCGCCAGGATGGCTGCAACAATGTTTTTGCACTGACTAATATTATATACTGACAAGAACTTCTTTGTAGAATATGCTTCATCATTTCGTACATCAGTTGATTATTCAATTGCATTGTGATTTATAGAGTAAATTGTAATATTTCTTTGACATTTATAAAATAAATGAAACAGCATATAGGTGTATACATGCATACCAGATATATGTTATAAATGTAAATATTCATATACATATCTAATGAATACTTAATGATTAATAGTAGCATGTTGTCTTTTATTGTGATCCCTCACTAACCGGCATCCGTCCGTCTGTCCGTCGTCCGTCCGTCCACACTTTCCTTTAAACAAAATCTCCTCCTAAACCACCGGGCCAATTTTGATGAAACTTGACAGGGGTGTTTCTTTGATGGTCGTCTTTAAAAATTGTGGTCAAAGAATTGAATTCCGTTCAGAACTCTTTTTGCCATGTCAACCGAAAGGAAAAACTTTAAAAATCTTCTCGTCCAAAACCAAAGGGCCTAAGCTTTGATATTTGGTATCTAGTGGTCCTCTACAAAGATTGTTCAAATGATTCCCCTGTGGTCAAATATGGTCATGCCCTGGCGACTTGTATAGGGGAAAAATTGAAAATCTTCTTGTCCTAAACCACAGGGCCTAGGGCTTTGATATCTAGAATGTAGCATTATCTAGTGGTCTTCTACCATGATTGTTCAAATTATCCCCCTAGGGTCAAATACGGTCCTGTCCTGGGGGTCACTTTATATTGACTTATATAGGGGAAAACTTTGAAAATCTTCTTGTCCAAAACCACAGGGCGTAGGGCTTTGATATCTAGTATGTAGCATCATATAGTAGGCCTCTACCAATAGTGTTTAAATTATATCACTAGGTTCAAATATGCCCCTGGGAGTCACATGGTTCATACAGACTTATATAGGGAAAAATTGAAAATCCTCTTGTCCAAAACCACAGGGCCTAGGGCTTTGATATCTAGAATGTAGCTTTATCTAGATGTCTTCTATCATGATTGTTCAACTTATCTCCCTAGAGTCAAATACTGTCCTGCCCTGGGGGTCACTTTATTTGACATATATAGGGGAAAACTTTGAAAATCTTCTTGTCCAAAACCACAGGGCCTAGGGCTTTGATATCTAGTATGTAGCATCATCCAGTAGGCCTCTACCATGATTGTTCAAATTATATCACTAGGGTCAAATATGCCCCCGGGAGTCACATGGTTCATTCAGACTTATATAGGGAAAACTATGGAAATCTTCGTGTACAAAACCACAGGGCCTAGGGCTTTGATATTTTGTATGTAGCATCATCTAGTGATTATGTACAAAAAGTATTCAAATTACCCCACTAGGATCAAATATGACCCCGTCCTGGGTGTCAAATGGTTTATAATAGACTGAGTAAGGTAAACTTTGAAAATATTTTGGTACAAAATCACATGGTCTAGGGCTTTGATATTTGTTTTTTTCAAATTATACACATGGGGTTAAAACTGGCTCCGCCCTGGGAGCACATGGCATATATAGACTTGTACAGGGAAAAACCTTAAAAATATGTCTTAAACCATAAGGCCTAGAGCATAGATATTAAGCATATGGAATGCTGTAGTGGTTCTCTACCAAGATTGCTCAATTCATGACCTTGGGGTCAATATATGCAACGCCCAGGGGTTCCCTTGTTTTTTCATTGACATATAGAAAAATCCTTTAAAATTCTTCTTGTCCAGCAGCATAAAGTCCATACCTTAGATATTTGGTGTTTGGTAATGTCTACTGTCAGGTTTGTTCAAATCATGACCCTGGGGTCAAAATTGACAGCGCTCCAGATTCAACAGTTTTTACATTGGCTTATATATGGAAAAATCATTTTTGAAACCATACGTCCAAGAGCTTAGATATTTGGTATGCGGCATGCTCTAGTGGTTCTCTACCAAGATTGTTCAAATCATGACCCTGGGGTCAAATAGGCTACGCCCGGGTGGTCCCTTGTTTTACGTAGACTTATTTGTTTTTGAAGCAATCGCATAGAAATTTGCAGTACAAGTATAATGTTTGATACAGATTTCAATACTCATCTTGAATAGGAAAGAAGGAAAGAAGTCCGAGTTCATGGCAAAGTAGGAAACTCTACAAGATGACCATGTTCCGTCTCTTGAAAGTGCCGACCGCATTTTTGACGGTATGGCAGCTATTTAACGGCTTTGTAACCCACATTCTACGATATGGCAAAGATATTCCTTGAACATATATTGGTAAAGTCAAGATTTATAACAGGAGTGAAGCAGATACATATCATTTTTGATAAAAACAATTGCAACAGTATTAAAGCAAGCACCAGAATGAAAAGAGGTGACATACACATCTAAAAAATGTATATGTACAAGGCCACTAACGAGTTCCAAAATACTAGACAAGTTTTCTCCTAAATGAACAACACAAAGAAAGAGAAACTTGCTTGTAATATAAGGAACAGTCTCACTAACAACAATGGAGTATTAATTAAACTTTGGTGGGCATGGTGATAAAGCAATAGAAGTTACTGTTGATAGTAACCATGTAGTAAATGACTTGGAATCTAATCATGAAGCAGCCCAAAAACCTTCCACCAACAGAGAAGAGTTTTACCAGCACTTGCTAGGAGGCTGCTATCAGTTAATGGTATGGCGGAATGCACTCACTTCAGCAGAAACAAGAGCTTTAATGAACAAGAGACTTCGGTTATGAGTACAGTATTTAAAACATAAATTTATGATACTGCCAGTAGCTGCTCCAGAGGATTTGAACGACATGGTCTGTGATTGTGAAAGCATTTGTACAAATGAATACACCTGTTTCATCAGCGGTCAACCATGTACAGTAGCATGTGCTTGCGATGGCAATACAGAAGACATATAGACCAAAGTATTCGTACTGATTAATGAACTGAGAGTATGCCTGATTGTAACAGTTCACATTCATTCAGGTGTATCTTTCAAAAAATCAACTTTTCTCATTTTTGATATATGTAAATATGCAGAAAGGTTTGTTACTTAAACAGAAGTAACTACGTGTTACAAGTAAATTTAAAATGACTAATACAATATCATCTATGTGTGTTATTGGCATGCATTTTGTACAAATCTTCCATCAAAATATTTTCAGCATTACTCCACAGATCGCTCAACACGATAAAAACGAAAATGTTGCAGGCATTTTTCAATCATAGGAAATGCATTTCTGCCTGTTATAATTACTTCATTTTGCAATCTATCAGCAACAATATTTACTTAGATATCGGACTGATATAGCATTTGCGCTGGCAGTGCAGGAGATACAGACAAAGATATGATATTGTGAAAAAATATGCATACAATTTTAGCCTGCATCGTATATGAAAGTGACTCAAAACATATCATGACAAATTTTGTTCAAATATATGGATTTTTTCGTAAAATGAACTTACCAGAAGTGTTCTCATTTTACTAATTTATTTTGGTATAGATACAATTTACTGCAGAGCAATACATGTATTTTATTTCTACAGAAACAACTTATGTTTTACAAGACTAGTATACTTTAAGTTGCAAATACATTTTATGTATGATTGTTGTTTATTTGACGTATTCAAAGATGCCCCATTAAAAAGATTCCAGATAGCTTCCTACATATGTTCTCACAGGCCTTTTTCAATCGAATGCTTTTCTACATTTTCTACTGCTATAATTACCTCATACTACAAAGTATAAGTAAACATGTTTTCTTAAATAACAAATAAATAAAATTAAAATGTTGGTATTTCCAGTGTACAGGAGATACAGACAAAAGAAATGTGTAAAAATGTACACAAAATACACATCGTGTATGCTAGTGACTTAGATTACTAAAATCATATTATGCCAGTTTGTATCAATTAACATTTGTTCAATGTATGTTGTTTTGGTTTTTTAGAATTAACATTCTAAAGGTTATTTATTCATATCTTAATAAGATGTCATTGCAGAGCAGTGTTCCATCTTTTATTGATGTTATCATATCTCACAAGCTTACAAATAAACTTAAAATGTCGCAGACATTATTACGTATGTTGTATTTGAATCGTTTTTGAGTCGGCTAAAGGCTGAAAGCCTTTTGACGAGTCCTTGCTATCCAACGATTCTCTAAACGGACCAAATAACACAGTGAAGGGATGTAGTTCCATTAGATTTCTCAAACTTCAAACAGTTCACTGCATGAATGAAGTTAAGTTGTGTCAATTCCCTTTGCTATGACCAATATACGATGTAATCTGTCATATTTATGACTTGTAATTGTGCAATTCTCGAATGTAACTCATTAAGCATAAATGTGCATTTTAAGAATTGCGCAGGCTTACAAAGCTTGGGTAACATCCAGCGAAAGACAAAAAATAGTTCCAGCAGGGCTCCAGATAAGATGCGTATTAGCGTAAATTACGTATAGAAATAATGCAAATACGCATGTCTAATAATTTCTAAGCGTATAAAAACGTATATAAAATTACAGAAACGCACACAATGCTTTTTTAAAAACAAAATCTGAATCGTCTGGATGCGTTAGGTAACATAGCCGATCAGCCTTAATTCTCCCACATTGAACGTAAACACGCATCGTATGATTTCTATAAACTTTGCGTGGGTTGAATTTTGCAGTCAGTAAACGGATAAATTATCGGAAGAAGAAGCTCTTACTGGTTTGTTTAGTTACTACTGATATTAAAAATGATTTTAATTCTTATTTTTCGAGAAATAAACAAATCGGCGAAACATTAAATTGTATTTTCTTGTAGTTTTTGAAATCGAAAGTAGATCGTCTATGTTTGGCGAAACGAAACAACTTTTTTATGAAAAGATTTAAATAAGAGGTAATTTAACCGTAAACTTCAATGTCAGATACTGCCAATTGCTGCTAAATGTCTTCGTATCATCACAATTTGTAAAATATATTGTTCAAACTGGAGAAAAGTGTAATCGTATCCGGATATAATATTTTGGGTAAATATCGAGCTGTGTTATGAAATTTTAAGAAAAAAACTAAAAACAAACTGAAACTGGTAGACTATACTGTCAGTACATCAATCATTAGCTGACTCAGGCCATTCAGGCCTTTGATTTACATTTTCTTTTTACAAGAAAATGACCAGTAAGCAGTTATAAGTTTTAAAACAGTATCTTATGTAATTGCTACGAAATATTCTATTAAATGTTGTTTTAATCTTTGAATTTACATTTCAGCATGTTTTAATTACTTTAAAGAAAAGTTAAGAAACATACGTTTACTTAAACATCGAACCTTGTCATAATGTGAAAATAATATATTTCCACCATTTGCAGACAAACGCCCATTATTTAACTTAGTGTTACTAATTTCTGTATATACCAAATTTTAATCATGTAATAATTCTTTTTCTCGTGTTTGGTCTGTCCAGAAGAAACAGTTTACACGATCAAAAATCTCCACCTTTGCTTTATAACATGAATTTTAAAGTACTACGCATATCTTATATAAGTGCACGTAGATTTACCCCACCCACTAAGCTGTTTTAGCCGTTGATTGTTGGATTATTAGATAAATAAATTAATAAAAGGTTGTCATTTCAAATACTTATGATAAAGTTTATGAAATTTCTGAGCATAATAAAGCACAAAACTTGTAAAATATAATCAAGTAATTAAACGTGATAGAATTATTAAAGGAATGTATGTAAAACAGAGATTTTTTCTTATCATTTTGCATGCAATATCTCCCATATTTTGTAAGAATATATTTCAATTTTACTTGAAGATAAAATATACTATGTTTTAATCTATTCTGTAACAGAAACTTGTATAAAATTAGGACCATGTCTATAAAATTGAAATATATTGTCCAGTCAGTTTGTATAGTATGATTTTTAATTTTCGGCGGCCATATTGGCGGGCATCTTGAATTTGAGCACTTTGCCCACCACTTGGATTCTGGCATCAATTGGTTTTGTAAACTTAAGACTGTTACAAACATTTTGATATATAGTTTGCAATGTGCACATTCGTAGACCACCTACCCCCCATGAAAGTGAACTCGTCTGCGACAGTAATAGGACTTGAATATTAAAACGGGAAGAAAATGTGTACGCGGCCGGCTAGCTCAGTCGGTAGAACATTGAAACAGTATTCCAAGGCCCTGGGTTCGAGTCCCGGTCTGGCTGCACATTTTTCTCACCCTGTCACATGCAACAAACTATACATGTAGTTACAATTCCAGCAGAAAATATGGATTTTATCTAGATCTAGAATTGTTTGCACTGCATATCTCAAGGGTTGTCAAAATAATTTGACATTCAGATTGTTTTATATTTGTGACGAGACAGACGTCAAAACTTTGTAGGACCAAAATAATGGAGGATACACAGTCATGTAAAGTTATTGGTTTTATCGTTTGTGCATATTGACATGCAGACACGATAAAATTAATCGTGTATAGTACATACAGGAATTGAATCCCCTTTCGATACATGTAAGTTTTACTTGAATTTATGGCCAATTCGTGACACACTAGTAATCGGCATTTAAACCTATAGCATGTAAAGCGTCGGCAGCGATAAAAATTTAATCGGAAATTGCTTCCACTATTTTGGTCTTTCGAGTGTTTGACGCGAGTGGGGATATTGCCCATATGAAAAAATTATCTTAATATTTCCTAGGATCGCGTCAAATTTGTTGGACTAATCTCAAGGGGAGAACCCTTAACTGAACTCAGTACATTTTTTTGTTGGATTTAACGTCGCACCGACACATGATAGGTCATATGGCGACTTTCCAGCTTTAATAGTGGAGGAAGACCCCTGGTGCCCCTCCGTGCATTATTTCATCACGAGCGGGCACCTGGGTAGAACCACCGACCATCCGTAAGCCAGCTGGATGGCTTCCTCACATGAAGAAATCGACGCCCCGAGTGAGGGTCGAACACACATCGATGAGGGGCAAGTGAATTGAAGTCAGCGACCTTAACCACTTGGCCACGGAGGCCCCTAACTCAGTACAGGAATGCTATGAACCGAGAAATAATTCTAAAGTTGTTCACTTCAAATTAATAACGAAGCTACACATACATGTCTTCTAAAGGGGTGGGGTATTTGTTTACAATTGGAACAGTTACTCACGTTTCTCAAAATGTCAGTTTGTCTAAATCCTGTACTGGAGAGCCGTCCATAGTCCAGGTGAATGCAGAAAAAGTGTCACCCTCTATTCAATTCATTCCAAAATTATGTACCTCTAGATATGCCATTTCCAGTATACACACACAAGTCACAATACGGTACTTGGTAAAGCCCTCTCTTGATGCTATTGTCAGTATTGACGGGAAATATCTCGTGTTTACCGCTTTAGTCGTTCGTTCTCTTTTCAGTCATTTACAGTCCATCGTTTACAGTTCATCAGCTTGCCCAGAAATATGCGTTTGTATCTATTTAAAGTTTTGGAATAATAAAAAAACAATACTGCCCATATTTGTACTAATGTGCAAGACGTTGCGGTTCGGAGAAGTTATGTGGACGCTTCGTACGCACATGGAAAAAGCGTATTCTTCTTAAACATCCGAAGTCAGACGCTCAGTGCACTTGCCGGAAGACCACATTTATTTTTATTTCAATAGTATATCTCATTCTGTATATATCGCATGTTACCGTAAAGGGATCGATCCCGAAATCGGTACGATCGTTTCCCTATTACAAGTAATAAATGAATCAACAATGTCGTACGGAGCGACACCATAACAATTGTCGTGGAGATATCGTCTCATGTTATCGTTGAGACATGACTTGCGTTGGAACGTACTTCTCCCGGAGTGATTATGGATATTGATCAAGTGGTAATTTATCTTTCATTGTGTACCGGTCACATCTCTTCAACAGAATCTATTTCTTATCTTAGAAGTTAGAGAAACAACGCGTAGTTTATAGGTTGTTTTTTTTTTTAACGTTACACAAAAAAAAACTAAGTTGAACTTCCATGGTGAAGTTCCGGTCTAGATTACCAGTCGTCGTTTAAGGTATTAGGCCCCTAATAGTAATGTTTAAGAAATGGCATTTGCTGGTATATTCTTACAGTTGACCGTGCTTGGAACTTTTTTTTTATGCAAATTTTTAAAAACTTTTACCGTGACGTTTTTTTTATAAATTTTGTGTAATTTATGGTATTTCCTAAAGCTCAAGAAGAGACAAATTTCAAAGTGGTGGCCTTTATCCAAAGAGAATTCATTATTCCATTATTTTTTATGAAAGAAACATCAAACTATTGGTAAACAATCATAAAACTTAAAATAAAACTTTCTATATATTTTTTTCTAGGTTGCCTCGAGTAAACGGATTTAATAAGACAGAATTCCAACTCTAATATTGAAAAATTAAGGTCGCATCCTGCGGGTCTGTTTTGAATTTTGCTCACTTCATTCAAAAATAACCTTGGGGCAGAAGTAAAACCTTCCTACATATGTAATATAAAGAATGAAGGCAAAATAGAGAACTTTTACCGCATGTAACTCATTATTTTTAAAGATGTCTAATTCTACCCCTTCTGTTTCAGAGGTAAATTCACTTTTAACAGCAAGAAATCGCATATCAAATGATATTTCCCCCACTTTTGTACAATAAATCAATAACAAGTCTTGAAAGAAGTAAAAACTTACTAGAAAAAAAGGAAAATAAGGGAAAAAAATTGGTCTCAGTGGGGTTTGAACCTACGCCCCCCTGAAAATTGCAGTCAAAGTAGGTTTATGGTAAGAATTGAACACTCTTCAAGAAGGAGGTACTCTATTATGAGCCTAATACATTAACTACACTAAAATGTTCATATGCAGCAAAAATGCGCAAAATGAATCAAATAAACAGAACAGATGTATTATACCAATGTATGACTTCAAATTCAAAATCATATCTAAGATGAATATCATTCATGATTTAGAGTTTTTTCATTAATGATTTCGAGTTTTATTGTAAAACTGAGAATATTTTGCATTCTGTTTTTGTTTGTTTACATTTCGCCAACATGTGTACACTGCCGGATGTTCATTAGGGAAGTTCACGCACGTTGACGAAAGCATACTATTTGTGGATTATCTTTGCAATACGAAATATTGAGACAGTGTGGCTGGTGCATGATGGAAGATAAATTAAAGCTTGTTCAATATACTAGGTACCCATTCACCGAACTTCGCGTTTAAGGTGAGAAATGTACGATTGAAATGAGTTAGTGCACTTTCCCGGCATGACCATGGTTGTTATAAAATACCGAGGGGTAGGGTATAACATGTACAGAGGCATTTTTTCGTTCTGGTCTTGTGCCAGTGGCCTAAGTGTCTTGTGTGTTTTCATTTGTATATACACCGTTTAATCACACTAAATAATCGTGTATCATAATTATATTCATATATTAACCATGTTTAACTTTATACTGTATCATTTCTGCCTAGATTAAGTATATTCACATTGTACAGTGTTTATGTCTGATCATTTTGAGGAAATAAACAAATAATCTTTAATTATCGTAGTACTGATTTTGTGATTGTGGCTTCGAGAATTGCGGTATTAGCGGAAATATCAAAAATGCCACGGTCGTAAAGGAACGCATATATCCCAACCACATATACCTCTGCAGTGAACCTTATGTGTGCGGATATAGCTCATCGGTGAGTTTTATGCGAAATGGGGTCAAATCTGTTCATCACATCCATCAGCTGACAGCTGTTACATTAACAATTATACATCTCCTTAACCGGTTATGTAAAATGTTTTGGAATCCATCTCTAATATTTATGTACCACATCATATAAGTGAAAGTAAGTATCACTTGTTTAAAACAGAGTATTGTACAGTAAGTAGATTGTTCTGTGGCCCCTATTGTACCTGTTATGAGGAAAATAAACGTGGTTACATTTTGGGTCACATACATTAAACAACGCCAGGAGCATAGCAAATCATTTGTATTTTTGATTTCGAAAAGTATACATGTGTATATCAGTTTGTTAATGGACATTTCTAAAAGTTTAAAAAAATGTAAAAATAACATTATTACACAAGAAATAATTCTTCTCTATTTCTACACTACTCATGTACCTTTAGGACACAGATGAACTCCCATCCTTTGAAAATTCTGGGTGATATTTTAATTCATTTGTGCATATTTCCATAGTCACTAGAAAATAAAGTGTTTATATAATTTGTAATGCATTGCTAATACACCGTTTAAGTTTCAAAAAGCATTTAAAACATTTCCTAAGGTCGATCAGTTCGCTCCAGGTTTTGAAAAAAACAACACTGTACAGTCTGAAGTATGAGACAAGCTTAACAAGAAGGATTATTTGTAAAGGAGATAAACGGAAGGAAATCAAATGCATTATAAATAGATTAAACGTAACGTTCTAAAATAATGATTATCAAGCCCAGAATGCAATGTTAAAGTCCGATTTTGGAGATCACTGGCGTGCATTCATTTTAAATTAGTTTTGCAATTAAGGATTTAAAATTACTGATCTTTTTAAACCATTCACCAGTGTTGAACGATTTTGTAACACTGATCAATAATACACTCTATCTTTATTAGTGACGTTATGGGTTTTGAAAAATTAAAATAGAAATGTGAAAACCTAAGCGTTACCATAATTAGATTTATGACATTCTTTTGGATATGTTGTAACGTCTTTTCAGGTAAGTAACAAACTTAATATTTTAACAGCTTTTATTCTTTTATTCTTATGTGCATCTTTTCGCAATAATACACAACGTATTTCTGTTACTGTTTAGTTCGATAATTTTAACTTATATTGCTAGTAAAGGCATGCGAAGAAGGAGCCGTTTCGTTTCATTTAACCTGCCTATCACATGACGGCAAGAAAATAACTCAGTCAATAATAAGTTATATATCTACACATTTTTCCAAAATTTATCTAACTTTCCCAGCAAACGGACCTCGTGAACGTTTTGAATATGCTGTTAGCATGAAACGGTTGTACCACGACAGTGCCCGGAAGTCAAACATACTTACACTGACATTACTTTTGCCAATATGTTTAATCTATTTCAAAAGTATTAATTTGGTGTGGTTCTTTTAGACATTTGCGAATTAATCCGATACCGAATACGAATCATACTTCAGGTATTTTCTAAGGACTGTCTCAAACCATTCAGGGCTGTAAAAACTAAAAAGAAGGAATGTGTTTACAATTTTTATTCCAGCTGTTTACGACGACAAACATGAGCGGCACATATTTTAACTATACTGGAAAAAAATTTCTCTGGTGTCAACACAACTATCCTATGACTATATAATTTTTAAGTTCTCCAGTCACATGCTCTGCTAGTATCCTATACATTTTGATACATCTGTTTAATTTAACACACTTGAGGCGCATATTTTCTTCTTTCTGGGCTAGTTGTGCTGTAGTTTAAGGGGACATAAGGGAGTCACCGTTCGGATAAATTTTATCAGCCAGCAGAACACAGTTTCCTAGAGAAGAAAGATCGGTGCCAATTTGAGCGATTAAAGTGAACTGTTGTGCATCATTCTGATGTCCCAAAAAGTCGCTTTCATCATATCGAATGTTTCCGAAAACGTTGACGATGGCTTGCGTGTGAATGGCGTAGTAGCTTTAATATCTGGAATAATACTGCTCCTGGGTCTCGGATTGGAGCCTACAGATTTCGTGTGAAGTACCATCTATTGCACCGACAGCGACTGGTAGTTGCAAGTTGTGTAAGACCGTAACCAAAGCATGGACAGCATAATTCTGTTGCGGCTAGATAACTTATGTTCCTTGTCAACATTCAATGAAATGATATTTTTAAGTTGAATTAATGTCTCTGGTGTTGCGCCGGTAAGTTGATAAAACAAAAATCGATTTGATGCAAACATGGGAAAAATAATATCTCGCCCTTCATAGGTATAAACGTCCTCACCAAATAGTCGGTATTTTACATCAGTATCGGGGAGTGGGGAGGCAGTCTGCACGTGACTGTAAGTATACAGATAATCTGTTAAAATGTCTTCACTGTAATCAGGGGACGGTTGTGATATCGAAGGAATTATAGCTATTAGACCTCTCCTAGCTCGGGCGTCTATCAAATCTGTAATTAATTAAAATTGTAAAAATATGCAAGTTTTTTATTACTCTTTAGCTCTATATAATTTCAGTTCATGTTTACTGACGAATACATATATAAGAAGACTTGACGAAAAGAACATAATATGTAAAACTGGCCTCGTCGTTTTCCTTTTTGCAAAATTACAACCCATCAGAAACACGAGTTTTACGTGCGCATTCATTTACATATCTTGATTTGGATTTATCTTAAATAAACATAATAAATAATGGTTAGTTTTTTAGCATATCTACTTCGTATCTTTAATTCGTTTAAATTATTACAAATCTTTAAAGATACCTTACCGTTTAAACTCCGTTCCAACTCCCAATACTAATATGTAAAACACATAGAAATTGATAGATCTATAGGTATCGCACAGTATAGGTATCGCACAGTAATAAGGCGCTTTGAAATGTAAACAAACAAAACAATACCATAAATTTAAGTCAATTCACAACCTTTACGTTGACAATAGTAATTAATCGTTGGCGGAGCGATAATAATATCAGTCTTATACTTTTTCGTCGGGAGTTCGATTCCCGGACCCGTAGAATAGTATTTTAAAAAGTGTATTTAATTTCCTTTTTTTGTTCAATACGATTCAACGAAAACAACACAGTTTTGTTAATCTAGTACTAACTTGTTCACTAACTTATATATGTTACTGTTAACACGTAATCATGTTTATATACTCTTCATCTTTAATATGATCTAATGTTTTTGAGGCTTTCGTAAATTAATTAGAAACCGGAGAGAGAGAAAAACTTACACAAAGTATATTAATTAAATGCAAAATAAAAAATGACGGATGCAAGGTCCGAACCATCAAAACTGTCACTACAAGATGTCTATCCACTCAACCTACTGCGCCATCAAGCCAACTGTTGAACTTACTTCCAATATATTCTGTTTTAAAAGAGATTGCTAAGTACTGATTGTTTACTTACATGTTGCTAAAAATAAAAACGCCATAATACTGTGCGGTACTTATAATAAGGCGCTTTGAAATGTAAACAAACAAAACAATAGCATAAATTTAAGTCAATACACAACGTTTACGCTGTAAATAGTAATTACTCGTTGGCCGAGCGGTATTGGTATCCGTCTAATACTTTTTCGTCGGGAGTTCGATTCCCGGACCCGTAAAAAATATTTTGAAAACTGTATTTAATTTCTTTTTTTTAAAAATAACGATTCAACGAAAACAACACAAGTTTGTTAATCTAGTACTAACTTGTTCACTAACTTATATATGTCACTGTTAACACGTGGTCATGTTTGAATACCCTTCATCTTATAATGATCTAATGTTTTTTAGGCTTTCGTAAATTAATTAGAAATCAGGAAAAAACAAAACAAACTCACACAAAGTATGTAAATCAAATGCAAAATAATTAAAAAAAAACAATTACGGATGCAATGTTCGAGCCATCAAAACTACAAAATGATTACAGGTCTATCCACTCAACCTACTGCGCCATCAAGCCAACTATTGATCTTACTACTAATATCTTTTGTTTAAAAGAGATTGCTAAGTACTAATTGTTTATTTTCATGTTGCTTAAAATAAAAACGCCATAATACTGTGCGGTACTTATAACTTTAGTCTATCATGTTAAACTTTGAAATGCACGTGGTGATATTTATATAGTCCCAAACGATGTGTTTGGCCAGACGAAATAACTTAAGTATTTGTTGTTTTATTGAACACATAAAAAATAAATTCAGACCTATTATACTTAAAAATTTCAATTCTTAATTTAGCTACGCTGCTCGAACGATGAAGAAAGTCGATTAGAATATCGAAAGAAGAAACTCTTCTCATGCTTCTGGCGTATCGTGCGCATCCAACAAGATCACGGGGAGGAACTGTTACACGAGACTCGGTTGTGGAGGACATCATGTTACAGATTTAGGATGCTACTGTTACAGTATTCCTCGAAAACGTTCGCAGCATAATAATCGCTGTCGGTGTTTTGTTTGCCAAAGAAATGGTAAAGATTTATCTCTTAAAAACTGTATTTCTAGATCAATTATATGCACGTCTGTTTGAGACATGGCTTAACCTGCGAAACACAGTATACTGGCGTTTTATGACAAAATTCGAAATTTTGATAGAAAATTATCTAAACGAAATTGATTAAAAGATATTCCAACCGTATTTCTTGTTCATTTGCATTGATTAAAACCCTCTTCAGGCGTGGACTTATAATACGAGGTAGAAAAATTACTGTCGGTCTAATTTTTCGTGGTTTTATAGAATGTTGCAGTTTAGCAGGATATGTTACAGTTGTGGGATGCTGCTTCTGAATGTGTTACAGATTTAGGATGATACTCTTTTTCTTCTTCAGGATTCTGTTGTTAGATGTAAATACTGCTAAACAACATTTATTTTGTCATTTGAAGCAGTCAGACATGTACTAAAGAGGCGTTGCTGTTACGACGTTTAAAAACACAGGAAAGAAAAACTAGAACATTCCACCTAACTGGAGAAGATGTCGGTTGTGATATGTCAAGAATCACATATGATGAACATTGATGATACAAGTTATGCAGAGCAAATCTTCTATCCCTCCTCCATGCAAATTGACCAATCTTGTGAACAATCTCTAAATACATCGGTTGTTAATTTTTTTCATAACTTCAAAATAAATCACCGGAGATATCGCAGAGCGATATCGAGAAATGGTCTAAGTGTTTCTTTATTTATATTCACATAGATTACTTTCGTTCAAATCTAAGAAGACAAAATAGATAGATAGATTCTTTACTATGGTTATAAGGTAACTCCTAATTTTTGAACAACCCGAATTTAATGTGCTCGTGCTCGCGTTTACACTATGCCAGATGGTGGGCATTACAGTCCTGAGACATGCCTTCGAATGGCGCACAGTCCTGAAAAGCACTTGACACCGGCATACATACAAAGACAATTAAAGACGCATATTTTTTAGATGAAAATCCTGAAACATTATACATTTTAACTATGAGCTGCGTATAAAATCTTCTGTTAAATGCTATAGGATCCTAACTGTGACCAAACAGATTCAATGCTTCAGATTAGCCAATTTAATTGTGCATGCCTGCCAGATCTTCATTGCGCAGATGCATATCTGCTTGTAGGTAGCTACGCGCCTGCAAGCAGACTATGATTCGATGGTTGTTCCAACAGTAAATACGTATACATGCTCAAGAAAATAGAATCTTTTGTTTTTTTAAATAAAGTTTCATTGCACATGTGCGAGTTGTCGTTAGAAAAGCCAATTAATTTTTTAAGTTCTCCATTACCGATTCCGAGAGGATATTTTCTTTTAAGCAGTAACTGAAATTGTTGTTAAAGACACGCATTACCAAGCTCTTCTGAAGCCAGGACACATTGTTTGCTAGCATAGTACATGTAGCATAAACAGGTACTATTTACAAAAGATCAGCCTATTAAAGTGCAAACGACTATTCAATGCGAATTGGTGATTATGGTAATATATACACTGGATATAGAACACTAGCTTTCAACTGAAAATGTTTATATCATTTTGTTATACATAGATGTTGATTTAGAATTTTGAAATTGGAAAAAATGCACTTGGTATAATATATTTGGTACATCTTACAAAAAAAATCCCGCATAATTCATGATATCTAAATTTTATTTACTATCCTGGTATTGCATATTGTCAAAATGTAGTCCAAAAAGTATCATCCTAAATCTGTAACATATCCAGAAGTAGCACCCACAACTTTAACATATCCAGCTAAACTGTAACATTTTATAAAACCACGAAAAATTAGACCCACAGTGATTTTTCTACCTCGTATCATACGTGCATGCCTAAAGAGGGTTTTATCGATGCAAATGAACATAAAATATGGTTGAAATATATTTTAATCAACTTCTTTTAGATAATTTTCTATCAAAATTTCGATTCTTTTTCATTAAACGCTTGATAGACAATATACTGTGTTTCGCAAGTTAAACCATGTCTCAACAGACGTATTTACCATCTATCTAGAAAAAACAATTTTTACTTTTGCAAAAAAGAGATAAATCTTTACCATTTCTTTGGCAAACAAAACACGACAGCGATTATTATCCTCCAAATGCTGTAACGTTATCCAGGAATACTGTAACAGTAGCATCCTAAATCTGTAACATGATATCCTCCACAACCGAGTCTCGTGTAACAGTTCCTCCGCCGTGAAGATGGAATAACGTCATTGATGACATCAAATAAAATCTTGACCGTCTTCCACAACAAGTGAGAGAATTGTACAACTCCGCAGCTATTCAACAGCTAAATGATCGGTTGTCGGTATTTAAAAGCTTGCAAAACTGATGTCAACATGAAATATTGAAGATCAAGATCTAAGGTACAATATTTCAAAAACATTTTTATTTAAATACGGAAAGATACATGGAGGAACTTGTAGGGAAAATTTAAGTTAATACAAGTATGGAATGTGTTAATTGTTGGTATTTCAGATATGTTATCATATACGACAGTCAAACATCGGTAAATTAATATATGACTTCTCAAATAAACTCTTACATTAACAAATTATTATCACATATTTGACGTCGCTGGAGTAAATAGTGTAATAAAGCTTTGACGTCGACGTCGTTTATAGTATAGGAGACGTTGGTCAAATTGACTTGTTTATATAGTAAAAGAAAGTAAAATTTTTGATGTTTCGATAGGAAAGACTGACATGTGATAAAAAGAATATTACATTTGTGACTTTCCACATTGAATTTATTAAACTCGTTGAATAAAATTGATAAAATGCTCGGCAAAGCCTCGCATTTTATTATTTTATTCAACGAGTTTAATAAATTCAATATGAAAAGACACTCATGTAATATCCTCTATGTCTTTACTTTCAAAAAGACACAGTTTATACATTCGCTTTCTTCGGTTTAGCAATTCTGGACATGATGATAGAAAAATTTTAGCTAAAACATTTTTTATTCTGTAGAAATCACCGCTAACAGCAAAATAACTGTACAATTGTCGCTTGATTTAATTTCAAATGCATAAACGGAAGGTTTTTTAGTGCGACCGAGACGCGTGAGTCAGCGACAGCGCGATGATGACAACATTGTTGACTTTACAATATTTCGAGATTATTTTTCAAAATTTGAAAGCGCTTAAACTTACAGATCTCTGAAGAATGTTCATTTTATTTTATACTCATTTTTGTTTTGACAAAGATGGACGACCATAAAATTGGGGTTTTTTTGTGCAAATAATTTTTTGCAGAGGCGAGGTTGAAAACATCCGTGAAAACGGAAGACGTCTAGTGCGTAATGCACCTCGGGCAAGCGAGCCTAGGCGATACAATGGTACAGTAACAAGCCCCAGCACTTGACCAAGAAAATAACGCAGATCACGAAAATCATTATCGTCAAGTAGATAGTGTCCAGAGTAGAACGCCGTGATGCAACTGTTGCAGCTCTCTCTCTCTCTCTCTCTCTCTCTCTCTCTCTGACAATGATTCGGCAGACGATGAGCGAGAGCCCCTGAGGCGACGACGTCGCCTTCCTGAGCTAATAATGGAAAATCGTGAAATGTATAACAAGTTATAAAAAAGAAATTACCAAAACTGATTCGAGAATTTGGCATATCTTCTAGCGATTCAGAGTGACTTTTTTCTGGGGGGAAATTATTTTCGTTATCGCTTGTACACATTAGTAATAAATTTAGAAAATGCTTCATTGCTTTAATGAGTTTCATGCCTTCCTGTAACATAATTTCGGTTGCATTCGGCAGTCATTTCACCTAATTGGCGTTCCTTACTCGTTCTCTGAAAAAAAAGGAAAACCTGAAAATGAAAGCATCACAGATAAAAAAAATCCCTAAGAATAATAACCCCCAGCTCACATAGCACGTGTCCTAAAACATATTACATCAATGGCTTGGCCTTATTGACAAAAATGTTTTGAAATGCCTCCTATAATAGTAGACTACAACCTCGGATTCGATATCGGTTTAATTCGCAAATGTCTAACCTTTAGACACATCGATTTAATTGAAACGTACTAAACAAAACTGTGAACCTGTCATTTGCCAATATCTTAAGAATGACTTAAAGTACTGTTTTCAATGTAAGCATACACTTAGACTGTTATCACGCAAATTTGTAATTTTGATTCATTTAACTACCACATTTTTAAAGTTATAAAGGTAAAATTGTGATTTTAGATAACAAACGATTACACTATATTCGGATAAAAAGGGTAAATATTTTTTAAAAAAGATAAACTTTCCACATATAGCTTTTCATTACTTTGTAAATAATACATATTGTAGCGTACTGTGACAGTCGTAACATCATAACATTGTATGATTTTACTGAACTTTTAAGATATTATTCTAATTTTAGTAAAATTTAAGATATTCGGGAAATCTGCTCTTACCTTTTGATTTTTTATTGAAAGATATGCTAGAAGGGAATAGTAAATAAGCAATTTCCAGCCGGTATTGGCCGAAGTAAATTACATGTAATTTGCTAATTTGTCTATATTTTTAGAATGTCAGACAAGTACTACCGCCTAGTAACCTTTATAATAAACATATGCCCAAAGCCTTTACGTGAACTATTTGTCACTAAGGCAAAGACTGACTACACTGAACGAAACCTTCATTACACAGACTTGGAACAGTACCTTAAGTCCCGAAAACCGGATATTAATGAATTACTTCGACGTTCTAAGATCACTTTAGACCAGTTTGACTATATCTTCCCATCAACCGGGAGCCCGAATATCCAAATATGGGACGTTACTTTACTCACAACACTACTGCGAGGCTTATTTGGAAACAAGTTAATACAAGATGAAAGAGACTGCATCGATGTCATCACAAATATTAGGAATAGCCTGCAACACCTTGCAAATACCGAATGCATTGTTGATAAAGATTTTAACTCTTCATGGAGTGCCCTTAAGGATGCTGTGCTTACCTTGTTAAAGTATGGAGGTTCACCTCAGCAAAGCTCTATTGAAGAGGAAATAAATTCAGCATTAACTGAAAACATGCCGAATCTTGGGGATGTTCTACGTACTTGGCACAAAGTCTTGTATGTGCAGCTTCAACTGCAAAACTCGGAGCTTGAAAAAAAGCTGGACTTTCAGGCCACCGAAATACAGACACTGAAGGGAGAATCTAAAACATCAAGTAAAATCCTGTCAAAAGCATCTGTAAAACGAAAAGGACGCACGGGTATTGTATAAATTATGTGTCACACCAAAAATAGACATTTATTGCCATAGTAGTTTATTCCAGTTCACCGCTAAATTTAGCACAAGCACTTTCATAGTGCTAATAGATATAAAAACCATACGATATACATATTTTCAAATTATTATATTCCATGGCTAGGACTGGCCGAGTTTTCAGTTATGATAGGCAGACTCATTAATTACGTTGAATTGTTGTATTTAACATACCAAATGTAAATAATTAGGGCGGATGTATTTTAATGTAAGAAATATATACTGACGCTTGCATTGGAATTATTTTAGGGTATTATAATAAAAAACAAGACATGTTTGACTTCAGGTGTTGCAGAAAAAAGGATGAGAATCGTAGACAACAAGGTTGAAAGGATGAGAGGTAAAACATCTGTAATATTTCATTGTCGTTGTGTTAATTGAATGTTCTGATATGAATATAAAAAGTCTCACGCGTCAGCTATAACATACGAAAAAGTGGAACATTCCAAACGTTAATGGTAAAGATATATTGTGGGATCGGTAAAGCTGAAATAACTTGGTTCTATTATAAAAAAGGGAGTTTTCTTTGGTAATGGCGATTGGAATTCAAATATTCTTATCTCATTTTCAGCAAAAATTAAACGATCATTAGAGAAGCAAAATGATTGTATCGAGTCTTTCAAAGACGACATTTCATTGATAACCCAACAGCTTACAGACAACCACCGCGTTATCGTTACTGGTCATGACAACACGCTGACTTACAAATGCGCACTTGCGGTAATACAAGATAGAAAATATCAACGTCCTGACCAATGTTTAGAGATCAACAACCCATCCAACTGGAAACGGATCTGTTCCGAGGATGCACAGTTTGTACTATTTCATGAACCGTTTGGTAGGGCAACCTACGATTCAAACAAGGTTGAAGTAATGCTTGAAGAGTTTGACAGTATGATAGATGCAACAGATGACGATAATGATGATGTTATCGATATTGTCATAGTAACCAACCAGAGACTTCTCAATAAAGTTACAAGACATCATGACCATGATATGTTATCTACATCATCAATGGTTTATATAGATTCCTCAGCAGACGATAATCCAGGTATTTATAATACATTTGTTCGAGTTGTAATTGAACTTAAATTCCGGTACTGACATCATACCTTTTACTATTTTACAAGTGTATATGCATTCAGTTTGCATTTTGATAAACATATGTAATGAAATAGATCTACGTGAGACGAAATTGTTGCAGAAAAATATTTATTTTATTTAGCCAATATAGTGCTGGAAGGTAAATAGTATGTATTGTCATCAAATTTTAACGGTGATGTCATTTCCAACGCACTATTCACACGCCGTATGTTTTTGATACTACATTACGCTGTAATTTATTTTTCTGCTACCAATAATTTAAGTAAAAGCTATGAAATCTTTGCTTATATTGCGATGATATCATAATCTAGAAGTTTTACATTCGTAATGTCATATATTCCGTGGACCACCACAAAATGAAACAACGAATCGTGAATCTTCTTTGATAATCGAAATATTCAGATGTCTGTTCAGTGAGTTTTCTACGACTTTTGTCATTAAGCAGAACGGATAAGTGTAGTGGATGATTTTGGACATTTTGTTATGTCGCGTTGGCTAGCGGTTTATGTGTAACATATTCCGTTGTGTTGTTTTGGCGCGCGCGCCAACGCGCTATACCAAACTATTAAAAGTGTGCTCTTGCCAGCACGATAAAATAGAACTATCAACGCCCGGCAACAACGAAACATAAGTATGCAACAGAATAAACAGTTTCATTTCGTGCTGGCATCTGCACCATTAACGATCATTTCATGATCGAGCGCATGCGCGCTAAAACGAAACAAACTGTATCATTGTCTCACCTTTGTGCGCACGCTAGAACGGTACGACGAAATGTGCTTAATAAGCTATGTGCACGCCGGCGCTAATAAAAGAAATATTTAATTTCGTCTTGGTGGGTGCACAGACGAGACAGCATGACAAATATCATAAACGCGTGCGCTAACGTGAAATATTTACTAAATAGTGCGCCAGCCAACGAGAAACAATAACTCTCTGTAAATGACTTGCGCGCCGAAACGAAACAACGAAACAATTTATTTGTTTTGGTGCACACGTCACTGTATAGTCCATAAAATAAACAAACGTGTTTGTAAACATGGACGGATCCAAACGGAAGGGGAAGAAGCATTTTAATGAAATATTCCGATGGCAAAATACAATACATATCCGTTGCCCTGACCAACCTATAAACCGGACATGTCTATTTTATAAGTACATCAACACGGCTGACCCATTTAAACGAGTGTACCAGCATGAATATTTAAGAAATAATAAATATGGGCCTACATTTTATCAGTTAATAAAATATGGGCAGGAGTTCGAATGCGTAATAATTAAATCACGAGTGTGTAGCACGAGTGATTTAATATTCGCATCTGAACAACTGCCCATATTTTATTAACTAATAATATTATTGGAACATATTTATTATTTTGATTCTAACCACGCAAATTCTTTGCATTTTACAGCACTGCATTTTAGTTTGACTGGCCATATGCTATTATAAAAACCTCCCGATGAATGGAAAGCGTTGCATAAAACGGAATTTTCCTTATTCTGTAAATTTTAACTAAAGTATTATTAAGTAGTTACTGCTGTGAAAATGTTATTTTCAGTAACATCTAAGGTCTGATATAGAAATCAGAAGTAAATACTTCATTCAAAGTTTCTAAAAATAGTACACGTCACCTACATGATGGCACTGAAACACACACCAGGACATTGCGGCAGCTTATAAACACGTAAACACTTTAGTCTGGAAGATTGGAACATGAATTATAATTTATTTACTGTCAAAGAAGAATCTAGTTGACATTTGTGGTGCCTACAACGGAGAAATTGTAAACTAGGCACACGACCAGATATAGATGCACTGGTGTTGAAGTTGAAACTTACTGGGCTGAAACATTTTCTTACGGTAGAAATATAAACAAATAAATTTATCAGATAGAAATTGTTTGTTTCAGAAAATTTGATGTACTTTTTATTACTACTGCATAGCACTGAAAAGGTCGAGTATTTAGTCGGCATATAATGGAAGCATAGTAGAACCTCACAGTCATGTTACAATCGTAGGGTGGATTGGAAGAGCTATATTTTATCGTAGATTCATGTATAGGCGATTTCGCTATATGTTTATATAGCAACTGCTGCGGATCGTGTTAGAATTGTTAATAATGAGCTCGCCAACAAAACAAAGTAATAGTTTGATACTGGCGCGTGCGCCAACTCGACATAAAACATGTCTCTGTCGCGTTCTGTGTTTCGTTGTGGCGCGTTGATGCTTTCGCTTTGCCGCATTGGCAGCCGCTTGATAAGGACACAGTTGAAATTGTTACGGCCAGGAAGACAAAAAGAAATGTGCCAAGTAGCCATCAAAACGGAACGAAATGTCTTTAATATGTCACAATGCAAAAGACTAGTTCTTTCTATATGCAGTATTAGCAGGTGGTTGCTTTATTTTAAAAGTTGAACATCATTTTGAAAAATATATATTCCTTTATTTTCTATGCAATGATAATTTCAGAAGACACATGTGCCACCGAGGAAACCGTCTATAGAAATCTTTTGGGTATGTGTGAAATTTACATGTCTTAATCATAAAACGGTTTTAATGTTCGAATTGTAATAATTATTATGTTGTTTGAATTTGAACCAATTGTAAACAATACAATGTGTATTGGTTTTCTAAAAGTATGAAATCAGGACTGTTAATCGTACGTACCTGTAACGACAGATTAATAGTTCTGAGCAGAAATATTCAGTTATTACTTAATGAATGTGTGATTTTCAGTTAACAACTGTTTTCACAAGTACTCTATATTAAAGAGTCACTTTTAATGTAAAGAAGGTGCAGATACAAGCCTTGGAATGTACAAAATTTGTCATATTCTTCTGAGATTCTATTTCAAAAAATAAATGATTAGGGAAAGAAAAGTATGGATAATATACTGGTAAGTTTATTGTCGGCTAACTTGAATATTTACTGACAAGACATCGATATTTTCAGAGTATTCAAAAGTTTATCATCAGAGCTACACAGGTAAGATGGTTAACAAAGAAGTCAAAGACGAGGCTAAAAAGATGTTTATAGAGTACAGTGCAGTTGTCATTGTCGGATCTGCTGGAAGTGGAAAGACAAGCTTATCATTTAAGCTGCTGCCAGCATACGACCTCAGCAACGGAGAAGAAAATTTTCTTGTCATAATTGATCCGGGAGAACTGAAGTATGTCAAGTGTTCTTTGCAACCAGTGATAATTATGAAACCATTGGCTGGTATGGGCTTCGGCAAAGCAGAAGCATGGAAATGGTACAGGCAATTTGACAGGATGTTTGCAGCTGTACAGGAAAAGAAGGTTGCCGTTATTATTACGATGGAAACAGAAGTCTTCCAAATGTGGAAAGCAAATATGCCGACTCATCCTTTGTTAGATCACGTAGTGTACATGGCAGGCACTCGTGCAAAGGAAATGGAGAAACATAAACAAGGTATTCTTCCAGATCTTATGTAGTTAATTTATCTTTCATTTTTAGAATTCTGTTTTCAGTTTCATTTTAAGATGAATGATACATGAGGTATTAATACAAAATAAGACACTGCCGCAATCGGGAATCGATCCAACTTTATCTCATCCAATAACGTTTGAAACGAACTGTCGGATGACTGCACGAAAGGACACATTTTTAATACGATAGTAAATATCAAATTCGGTACATCGCATGTTACCGTAGAGGTATCGACCCCGATTTTCTTCTCTTCGCATAGGATCGATTCCCTCTCAAATTTAAGGTGGATTTTGGAATAAAAACAACACTGTTCATATTGTATTTTATTACATGTAATGTCCGCCTCTTGGATAGACGCACCCTCTTATTCGGTATATCGCATGTTATCGTAGAGGGATTGATACCGATTTGCGATGAAAATCGGTAGAATCGACTCCCTAAAATTGAGAAATTTGATATTTAACTTTCTAAGAGACATGTATCAGATCTGTGGTATTGTGTATTATACGCAGAAATGCATGTAAAAGACTCTGAAATGACTTCGGTCAAAGGAACTTTATTACAACTTTGCCGGTTTGATATACGTGTTGCTAAATGATTATTTACTGTAACGGACAAATCAGACATTTGTTTCAATGAAACAGGTCATTGAACATTTATGTTTGTAATGTTTTAAATTTAAGTTGAACACCTCTTGCACTTTTTTGTTTTTATAGTTTTATTAATAAAATCTGGAAATTAGATCCCTCGGAAGCATCGAGAACAAGGCAAACAGTGAAAATTGCAGACTTGGTTTGATTGAGTCTGTTCATGGGCAGTCATGGAAAATGCAACACTGCCCACGCCCCCTAGCACCGGCTTAAGCAGTATTCAATCTTCAAATCTAAATGAGTTGAAATCAATGATCCCGAAGGACCAGAAAATATAACAACACAAACCTACAGATACAATAAATCATGTAATGCAGTAAAAATAAATAATGTGTTCCCTGTCAAAGAATAAAAGCAATTCTAAGAGTTGAATGGTGAATACATAGATATGTTTGTTTTTCAGGCAACGTTCAAAATGGATTACAAACAGAGAAAACAAGGTTTAGTAACTTTAATTAACTTTATATGTCATCTCTTAGTTTTAATAACAGAATGTTTGTCTCAGTCAATCAGAAATTCTTTCAGTTTTCTGATTCTTAATTTATATTCTGCTCATGACAATGTTCACATCGTCATAAGAAATTATCTCATTTAAAAAGTGAAATAAAATACTTAAACTATAATGGCTATATATAGCCAGTGAAATGTAACAGTCATGTCAATAGTTCTCGGTGTAATAAACGAGTGTGTACTAGTGCTCATTTTATGGTCAATTTAAGTATACTTTCATTTTAATTTTATACCCCGAAAACGAAGTTAAAGTGGTAAATTGGTGCCATATTATACAAATAACAAAGAGTGAATGTGCCTGGCTATTTTGAACGGTTGGTCTAAGAACTACAGACATATTTGTTCCATTTGACTTAAAAACCCTGTTAAATCTGGTATTGTTCTATCTATCTTCCATATAGTCAAACCCCTGCTGGGGACCTAGACTTTGCGCGTCAACTAGCAAGAATGTTAAAACGAGTAAAAAAGTAGTAGTAAAAAGAAAGAAGGAGAATGGTTAAAAACAGGTTAAAAATAGGGCAGGTGTATTTAAGGTGAGATGTGCTCAATCTGGCTTACAGCCTGGCTGAACACTGGCCCAGACGAGTTGACAACATCTGAGGGCAAGGCATTCCAATGATATACTGTTCTAGGGAAGAATGAAAATTTATGATAGTTGGATGAGGGTGAAACTTGAACGAATGCCTGGGAATGAGTAGTTCTGGTTCTGGAAGATCTAGTGTTGGGTGTTAGGTAGTCCGGTAGTGTGATGGCAACCTGGTTATGCAAGATGTTATAAAACACAACCAGGCGCTGGTCAATGCGACGGAGTGCAAGGCGTCGCCAATTTAGGGAAGTCAGCATGTTGTCTACACTGGATGTACGGCCGTAATCACGCTTGGCCCAGCGTGCAGCCCTGCGCTGCACAGACTCAAGCTGATCAATAAGGGTTTCAGAGTGGGGGGACCACACAGTGGAACTGTACTCCAGCTGGGGCCGTACAAGTGTTTTGTATGCTTGTGATTTTAACCCTTCTGAGTGCACTTTGATGTTACGTCTTAGGAAACCCAATGTTCTATACGGGAGTTTGTCGAATGAACTGTTTCTTCATCCTTAAATAGATTAAAATGAAACTTCATCCACAATGGGTTTGATTTGTTGGGTTTAACGTCGCACAGACACAAGTTTAGGTCATATATCGACATTCCATAAGACCCAAGGTGACCCTCTGTGCATTATTTTATCACGAGCGGGCACCTGTGTATCTTAAAAACATACTGTCAAGAGGTATGATGTCTTACAATGATGAACGAAAACTCTCGTGTAGATCGCAAAACTTTAGGACATTTTCTATATAGCAAACCATGGAAATACAGCCAGCTAAGCATACTACTCAAGGCAGGTAACTATACCAAGCAGCGGGACTCAAAGGATAAGGCACCTGTCCTGCATTCGGGAGGTCGGAGGTTCGAGTCATTTCAGAGGCGGGTCTTGTTACCAAAGGGAGACCGGTTTGTTAGCCGCCAGCTAGTTGAATAATGGTTACCTATTCCCTACCTGCCTGGTGCCACGCATTAAAAATGTAAGAATCGGGAAGTAATACCGTTCATAGTTTATAGGTGCCTCATAAGCTAACATGGCTGGCCTTTTCAGTAGTCATGACACTATAAATAAGAAATACACATTTCTGCATTTATACTTCGTAAATTGTACACATTCGTAGATCCCGAATGCTTCAACAATGTTGACATTTTCTAATATATTTTGTGAACCTAAGGTAAATTGACATTTAATTGTAAATTTCAAGTATTTAAATGGTAAGTCTATTAGACTTATTTGAAGTTTTCTAGGCGGAAGATATTTATGAAAACAGACAGATTTAGTAATTGACAGAAATTAATAACATTGAAATTGTTCTACCTGAATAAAAATGATGTGTGATTATTGAAGTTTTATAAATGATGTAGCACGAATTTTTCGTATTATTTTGCTATTTCAACGGTGTTTGTGTCCCACATAGAAAAAAAATGGATGAGTAAGGGAGGGGGAGGAACACTAAGAGTTGCCTTCGTCAGTCCTTACGAATTTCTGTCATGCATATCTCAAAAAGGTAGGAACCTCGTTACCGCCTAAACAGTTACCCTCCAGGCCGGACATTCCCATCTACACCTACAACCAGTGAAAGAATCTTATAATTTATCCTCGGCGCGTGCTCGAATAAATGTATACTTTCCCCGCTAGGTAGGCAAGAAATATTATATATCATTCACTGCATATCACTCACTGTAGGCCTATAGCTTTGCCGCTCTACTTGTAGGCCTACATTGTGTATAAATTTCTAAATTTCAAATTATTTGCTTAAAACAGAATGAATATTGTAGTCACACTTTGTTTTTTATAGTATATTTCTCGATTCAGATTGTTTTACTTAACCCCATGAGAATATCATAACTATGCAGCAAGAAATAAAACAAAATGGAACTTTATGTCGGCGTGTGCGTCTTTGTGAGACACAACACGTCTCACGTTCGTTTACGCGCGTCTGTTTCCCATGCTAAGATTAAAATCTGTTGAAAATTGCATATCTCGATGTAATTAAGCATAAAATAAAAATAATATTTGTTTGTTTTGAGAAGTGAGAAATTTTCAAGTATTTTCATAAGCGCGTAGCGCGAATGAAAGTGTAAACGAACGTTTTCTCACTTTGAGGTGAGATATATTCCATATTCACTCAAAACAAACAAATATACGGAATCCTGTTTCCGCCATCGACTTTTCGACTAGACAGATACGCGAAAACTTGAAATTAAGCATCTAATTTCAACTTTTCGCGCTAAATATTTACCGCGAAAAGTCGAAAACTTGAAGTTTTTAACACGACAAATGTCGTGCAAACGTCAACTCCTCGATCTATAGAATCAAGCGCGAAAAGTAGAAATTTAAAAGCCTTAACTTCAACTTCTCGCGCAAAGATGTCCCGCGAAAAGTAGAAATCTTGAAGTTTTTGACCCGAGAACTGTCGTGCAAACATCAACTTATCGACCCATAATCTAGCGCGAAATGTTGAAATTAAGTGGCCTATCTTCTACTTTTCGTGCCTGTTCTTTGGTCGATAATTTCGCGATATTATCGCTTAAACGACTTTTCTTTCTAGGACTAAATAACTAACCCTATCCCTAACCCTAACCCTAAGTAACCCTAACCCTAACCCTAGAACGAAAAGTCGAAATTTAAACGATAATATCGCGAAATTATCGACCAAAGATCTGGCACGAAAAGTAGAAGTTAAGACTTACAAATTCAGTTGATAAGTTGACATTTGCACGACAATTGTCGCGTTACAAACTTCAACTTTTCAATTTTTCGAGGAAATATCTTAGCACGAGAAGTTGAAATTAGCTCTCTTAATTTCTACTTTTCGTGCTTGATTCTAGGTCGAAAAGTTGATGTTTGCACGACAATTGTCGGGTCAAAAACTTCAAGATTTCGACTTTTCGCGGTAAATTTATAGCACGAAAAAATGAAATTAGATGCTTAATTTCAATTTTTCGCGTATCTGTCTAGTCGAAAACTCGATGGCGGAAACAGGATTCCGTACAAATATCCTTTATATATCTAAAGACATAACAATTTTCTGTAATTGCACATGTCAAGGTATACAAAATAAACTGTATGACCTACATCCAAATTCTTAACAAATGAAATTTCATAAAGCGTTAAACGGTACCTTGACCAAGCGTTAGCAGTTTACTAAAAATCATGTTAAACTCAAAAATAAATACTTTTTTTATTATAGTAACTGACATCCTTCCGGAATGGTATGAAAAAATGTGTTACTGAGTAAGCAGTACATTTTGTATTGATACTGTTCAATCTGACGACAATATAGATTAAAATTTCATTTACAAATTCATAAGTCCCGGTAATGAATGAAATAAGGTAGGCATTGATGGAGCTTTAGTGTTCTTTAACGTATTACAAAGCTAAATAGAATAATGTTAATTATGTAATCATTTCATTTCAGTCATTATGATGAAATACCGAACAGAGCACCGAGGGATGTAATAAGGCACGTCAAGTCTGTCCGAGATTATGATATCGGATCAGAGGGAATCTGTAATATAACAGGTGGTTGTGTGTTACCTACAGGCCATATTTTATTGGCTGACTTTGAAAATAAAAAAATAACAAAAATGGATAGATATTATATTATTTGCAATACCTATGATTTGCCGGAACGGTCTTGGGATGTGTGTTATATTGATAGTAATGTGGCTGTAGTAGCACTGAGGTTTCAGAAACTGCAGTTTGTAGATATATCAGAAGACTTGACCCTGACCAAATCAGTGAATACAGATCATGAATGTCGTGCCGTGGCCTGTCATGGTAACAAGCTGTATGTTATAGACTTTCATTCCGTGTATGTCTACACAACAGATGGTGAATGTCAAAACGTTCTTTATACAGCAGATTTTGACGAGGATGATGATTATGATTTCAACTATGTTGCCGTAAGTAATGACGGTCGTATGATATATATCACATACTATAACATCGGTCTGGTTACTATTGACAGCTCAGGAAATCACTTATACACATTGACTGATCTACCACATACAAGAGTGAGAGGTGTATGTGTGGATGATCAAGGCTATGTTTACGTTCTTTTTCACGATTTTAAGGACTCTTTAATAGTTCAAGTAAGTACAGACGGCAGGCAGAATCTCGGAACAGTATTTGAACTTGATGATGTTTATGAGTCGATACAGTTTGATAGCATGAAGTCTGCTTTGTTAGTAACAGGAATATCAAAGAAGTTAAGAGTTTTAACACTGCATTGATAACACTGAAATATGTTTGGAATCTCTAAATTTGATTACAGCTGAAACAACATTTAGTTTTGTCTGATGTTGAAAGTTCTCAATAAAATTGTATTTCATACATTTTGATCAATTCTAAATAATACATATGGCATGTTTATTTATGTATGTAGCTCAGTAGTGACTACATGTTTTCAAATATGAATGTAAGTGTTTTCATTAGTATTGAATATAATAAAGCATTAAATACATCATTTAAAGATTTATTTACCCGTTGATGCGAAGATAATATTCACACTTTATTTATATTCTGTACCCATGGTTGGCTTAAAACATGGATTCATAAGTATCGCTGGTACTGACCTGTAACAGTGTAATAAGATTCTAGTTGTACCCGAATCTACAAAATCTTTCAAAATTATAATATTCAGAATATTTGAGAATTTGTCAACTCTAAACTCTAAATCAGGAACAATATATTAGATTCTATAAACATACGATCTATACTTTGTTCTATATATCAATGAAATTTAAATGTTTTTATTAACCCATTCCTGTATTTCATTTAATCACGGGAGGGGATCCAGCATATGTATTCCCAAATGGGAACCGCTTAAAATCATATGTTGTGCTTCCGGTAGTACATATGTGGTAAACATTTTACAGAAAAATACGTGAGATTTTTATTTGTGATTGAATATTGTGGAAATGACATTGTTTTGCCAAAAAATCGCGATGCAGTGCAACCGAGTATACATTACCTAGCATGCAAGTGCATTTACCTTACCTGTATTTGTAGAAATGACAGAGAAAAACGTATCCTCCGTGAAGCGGTATAACTGCAAAAATAGCATCATTTTTATCAACAGGTGGAAATATGTTGTTAAATTGCCCTGCGCCTGCTTAATTTTGCCTTCGCAACCTTCCGTATGCTGCAAGGTACTCAGTCATAAAATCAGAACATAGCTGCGTCTGGTAGGTTACTTAATCAAATTAATGGCCCAGGACATATTTCATAATTTAATGACCATGCTCAGTTATAATCACACAGTTTTTGACCGAGTGCCTTGCTCCCTCCTATATTGCCACAAACTATATAGGTCTAGCTTGCGAAGTTACTGCGTAGTTCAACACAAGTAAGTGCCAGGTCCCTAATATCTTATGTATTGGAGCGACCGGGCCAATAGTTCTGTATCGGGCAAACTGAAATTACCTCTTGAATTGAAATCCAAGACCCAAAAGTATTTATTACATTTTATTTTCGAGTCCGTTGCCCGAGACAGATATTATGCTCTATAACTCAGTTCGCGGACAGATAATTTCCACAGTTAACGATGCAAAATACCGCCGAAGATATATATAGAGGCGCACATGAACGAGTAAAACAAACACGAAAAGAACACTAAGTTCAATAACATATAATTACGCAGACCGTATCGGCAGAATATGCTATACATCAAACTATACATGCCTATTTCCGACATTCACAGGTCAACACACATAAGCAACACATAAACCCCTTCGGATTTAGGAGAGATGCGTTGACCCCTTAGTGGAAATGTTCTACAGCATCATTTGTAAGCTTAAAGCTGTGCTCGTATCTAATATTTCTCCCTTTGATATACATGTATATAATTTTTGGATAATGTGACATATACTTGGCACGTATTTCCAGTCCGTTTCTTTATCTAGGTACCATTTAAGCTCAAACCCTGTGTAGTTCTAAAAAGTCTAATGCACCACATATGTAGCCCATACACAACATATGTATCCCATTCGGTTTTTCGCCCAAAACATTTATCTAACTAAGTGATTACCATAATTTTCTTTTTCTGGGTGGGGTTTTGCATATGGAAGGTTTCGAGGGCAAAATTTAAGCAAACGCAGGGCAATTACAACATATTTCCATCTGTTGATAAAATATTGCAAATTTTCAGTCATACCGCTTCACGGAGGATAAGTTTTTCTCTGTCATTTCTACAAATACAGTTAAGGTAAATGCACTTACGTGCTGGTTAATGTATACTCGGTTGCACTGCATCGCGATTTTTTGGCGAAACAATGTCATTTCCGCAAAATTCAATCACAAATAAAAACCTCACCTGTTTTTCTGCGAAATTTTTACCACATATGTACTACCGGAAGCACAACATATGAGTTTAAGCGGTTCCCATTTGGGAATACATATGTTGGATCCCCTCCCGTGTTAATATTCCTACTAGTACTGCACAGTCATTATTTGTAGGATACACAGTTTAGTGACACACATTCACGCTAGATTTGTGCTTAAGATGCTTATGCAATTTTTGTCTTTCTCCGGTGTTATGTTTAATACAAAGCTGCCACGACCTTATCTATTGTATGTTTAATGGAGCGAGTTTATGGTCTTTTCCCTTGCCTGTCCTTCCTCTAAGTCATATTTTTCTAATCCGTCAAATCAGTAGGTCTCATGTAGACATGCTACCGTTTGAACTCTTCAATGATAATGTCCTGTTGCTTCATGCTCTCTAAATATGCCAAGAACAAATGAATATAGCAATAAAAAAATAACAGTATATATTTTATAAAAATACCATTGTGTTCTGCTCAGGCGTATATTTAATAAATAATAAAATTTTGTGTGTCCCTCTCCTTTATCTGTTTTATACAAACCTGATTGCATGTTGTCTTCAGTGTATATGTTATACAAACCTGACAAGGCCGTCTCCAGTACATGCTTAACACAAATCCTTCTCCAGTTTATGCTTAATACAAACCTGGCGTATCCTGCTCTAGTACATGTGTAACACTATCCCGAAGTATCCTTCTCCAGTGTATGTTCAATAACTACCTGCTGTGCACTTCCCAGCACTTCTCAGTGTATGTTCAATGTTAAAATCAAAGCTGCCATGCCCCTCCCAGTGTATGTTAAAATCAATGTTAAAATCAAAGCTGCCGTACCCCTCTCAGTGTATGTTAAAATCAAAGCTGCCGTGCCCTTCTCAGTGTATGTTAAAATCAAAGCTGCCGTGCCCCTCTCAGTGTATGTTAAAATCAAAGCTGCCGTGCCCCTCTCCAGTGTGTGTTAAATACAAGCCGTCGTGCCCTTCTCTAGTGTATATTAGATACAAAACTGCCGTGCCCATATCCAGTTTATGTTAGATACAAAGCTGCCGTGCATCTCTCCATTGTATGTTAGATATAAATTGTACGCCAGGTGTAGGCTGCAATTTTTTCTGCTTTGCAAAATTGGATTATTTTGCAAAAACCAGTGATTCTAGAGATTGGATTTTTGACTCAGTTTATTAAAAAAATAAACTGATGACCAACATAATGCAGAATTTATTTTGTGGAATTATCATTGGATTTACGAATAACTTTGATGTAAAACAATCGTAATTTGACAAATATTGTAGTAACTTTTCAATAATTTCAGTCAGTTTTGGTGAACAACATCTCACTCGAAATTTGGCTAATCTGTGTACAGGTAGAACAATACAGTAGAGAACCAATTACGGGATTATAGAGATGTGCCTAGGAGGTATACACTACCGAATAAAAAAAACATTAGCTATGTTGAAAAAAAAATATCTTTTGAAATACAGAGGTAAACGACTGGTCGCCCGAGGATAAAATCTAAAGCTGATATTCACTTGACAAATTCGACCCAAATTAAACAGATCATACATTTATATCAAATGCACACAGAAAAAACAACAGAACGTTCAAATTTGCCCTCAAATTAAACTAGATCATTCTTTTTATTGAATCCCCAAAGAAAGAAACAACTGAAATCTTCAACTGTGAACATAAGGTCTGTGTGGAAAGTCTGCTGACCTCTTCCAGCACATATTAGAGGAGAGTAAAGACCTCTGTGTGATCACTGAAACTTGGCTACAGCCGGATGTCCCGAGACCCGACCGTAAAGGTGGAGGACTTGCCCTGTTATACAGAAACAATCTCAAAGTGTCAAGATGCCCAGCAGAAACCTTTCAATCCTTTGAAGTGCTGATGGAAAGTACGTCCTCAATCTTTGGTATATATAGCCCGCCATATTCGGAGAGAGACCCAGTAACTCAGGCTAGTTTATGACAGAATTCACTGAGTTCTTGAACAAATAAGACGAGATCCGAGTCTCTGGTGCTTTTAGGTGACTTTAACATCACATGGATAATAAGTCAGACTGCTACACAAAACAATTTCAGCAGTGTTTGAGATCTTTTGGATGGTTCAACATGTCAATGCTCCTTTTCATTTGGGGGTCATATTCTTGACTTGATGACCACAAATCTAGAAGACAAAGTGTGAATGTCTCAGAACCTTTGCCAGACTTTTACATCTTGACCACTGCTTTGTTAGTTGTAACATTGAACAGTGTCGCCCTCCCCTTTAACAGGAAAGAAATCAAATCTCGCAATTGGGAAAAATTTGTATCCAGTGACATATTACAATCAGAATTCGGTCAATTAAATAACATTGTTGTTGAACTCGTCCAATGTCAATGATCTGTGTCGAGTTCACTAGAATCACGTTCAGAATCATTGTTCAGAAACATGCCCCTCTAAAGGAAAGAACTAGACCGACAGTTCCTTGGTACTCTGGATACCTAAAACGGATGAAACAATACAAACGATCAATAGAAAAAATCTTTATGAATGACAAATCTGACCTTTCAAAGAACGTGTATAGTGGTGAAAGAAATGGATAAAGTGCTGAACTTTCTAGGGCCAAGGATGGATACTACCAGAACAAGATTGGACAAGCAGAAGGAAATATCAAAAAGCTATATGCTGTAACATCCGATTTACTGGGAAGGTCGAAGGACAATCCGCTCCCATTACACACAGTCCAGTATCTTTGGGAAATGACTTTTTACGATACTTTGCTGATAAAAAATCAAGTTTAGAATTGATCTTGACAACATATCAACGAAACCCAATGGTAAATTTTCCTACTCAGATCCATCTGTAATTATGAATACATTTACTGCGTTCAAACCACTTTCCGAAAACGATATTTTGAAAAATTTTATATGCATCAAATCTACAACTTGTGAACTTGATGTGATACCAATAAGAAATTAAAGGGGCATTTTCACAACTTGCTCCCGTTGTGACAGAAATTGGAATCGATCACAGCTAAACTGGTGTGTTCCCTGAGGAACGGAAAGTGCTGTGATAAAATTTTTAGTTGAAGAAGAAAGGTCTCCCACTTGAACTGCAAAACTATCGCCCCGTGTCAAATTTAACATTCCTCTCCAAAATTCTTGAAAAAAACTGCACTAAAAACAAATCAACAAGCATATTGAAGCTAACAATCTTCCTCCCAGCTTACCAAAGGGCCTATAGAAAATATCATAGGGTTGAAACAGCAATGGTCAAAATGTATAATGATCTTTTGGAAACCATAGATGAAAATCAAATAACAATCGTGGTCATGATCGACTTGAGTGCAGCGTTCGATACAATCGATATCCAGATACTGATTCAAATCCTTCAAGATTACTTTGGTATACATAGCACTCCCTTAAAATGGATAGAATCTTATCTCACGAACAGAACAATGAAAGCTTTAGTCGAACAGTCAGCATCTGACACGGAGCCACTAAGGTTTGGTGTCCCGCAGGGTTCTGTGCCGGACCGGTGATTTTACCCTGTATATATCGGCTCTCAACCGAGTGGTGCAGAAATATCCCGCTGATCCTCTAGATAAGCGGAGACCCAAGATTGCGTAAAAATCAGCGGGAAATTCTCAAAATGAGACACTGTTCTTTCAAGAACTCGACAGTTGTCTCAGTGAAATCATAAAAATGGATGACAATCTTCAAACTGAAAATGAATCATCCCAAAACTGAAATTATTATTATGGAACAAGACAACAGCTAGCGAATTGAACATCCCAAGTGTAAACGTTGGTGGGTGTGACGTAAAATGCGTCGATCATGTCAGAGACCTAGGTGTAACTATGACCAATACACTCAACTTTGACCATCACATTCAGAAAAAGTGTCAAACAGCTCATGTGCAGTTACGAAACCTTAGGACTATACGGAAACATCTCACACACAAGTCAACTGAATCATTAGTGCATGGATTGGTTCATTCTCACATTGACTTCTGCAACAGTTTATTTACAGAAATTCCAGCCTACCAAATCAATAAACTACAACGAGTCCAAAATCATGCCGCTAGAGTAGTCAAGAATGCCTCCTATCCGCCGTACTCCTCTCCGGTGTATGTTAAATACAAAGCCATCGTGCCTCTCCACAGTGTATGTTAGGTACAAAGCTGCCGTACCCCTCCCTAGTGTTTGTTAGATACAAAGTAGCTGGGCACCTCTCCAGGATATATATAAGACAAGGTTTCCTGTGACCCTCTCCAGTGTATGTTAAATACAAAGCCACCGTGTCCCTCCCCAGTGTACGTTAGATACAAAGCCGCTGTGCCCCTTTCTCATCTTCGAGGGTTGTTCGTCGAATTTCGCTCTGAAAAGGGCATTGTAAATATGAATACTTATGTATTAAAATCCCAAAACATGTATAGAGAAAATCAAATAGGTCATCGGATGATGCGTAACAACAAACAACGTCAACAATGCCATTGCCATAGAAACCCACCACCTTGATGACGGCGCGAGTCATATGTTGGCTTGAATTGCCAAAACTTTAAATATGATTATATAATACATGAAATTATTATTGTTTGATATGAAGGTGTTCATTAGAAATGCGCAAGTGAAACGATAACCGGTAAAACGCAATTTCGAAATTCTGTAGTGCGGAACTGATTCATCCCATATGTTTAGGTTTTCCCAACAATTATTTCATCGGTACTTTTGGTAGATGTGAAATTGAACACAGGACCAGGGAGTGCGGAAAAAATAGACTGTGCTAAATGCGATTGAGCGGTCAAGCCAAAGATCAACGGAGGAAATCCAACAGGTCAAAGAGGAAATAGTTCTGTAAGGTTTGAGATGACAAGTAAACGTAGTGAAATATAGCAAATAAATACAAAAGTAACTACTATAGAGTCTAAACAGAAATTTATGGAAGGTGAGCTACTTAACTTGAAAAATAAATTTGAATGCCTAGAATATAGGCAACAGGTGCTTAATAGTGATTTTGACGATATAGCGGGAGGATATGATTGGGATAGTACTGAACTTCATAGTATTAGTAAGCGGCTAGATCGTTTAGAGGCGGAGAAAATAAAAACGTTAGTGCGAATTTTTGGAATATCTGATGAGCAAGGCGAGACGCCTTAAGTTACAAAGGATAAGTATATAATCCAGGTACATAGTGTTGCGTTGTCTGGTCAACCATTTAATGCGGAGGATATTTTGATATCAGACGCGTTGCAACATTCGGTGAAGAGTAGGATAGAATGGTGCTGATAAAGTTTAACAATATAAGTACAAAATATTATTTGTTTAATGCCTTAATGTTCTTCGTGAAAAGGATATTCGTGTGTCAAATGACCTTACATATTTACAGAGATCTACATTGAAGGAACTTAATAGAGAAGCTATAAAAGGCTGGGGTGTTGTACTATAGGGAAAACAAGCAGATGAATGATAGGGTATTTAAACGTGCTGTGCGGCGAACTGATGATATGGATGGGCATGACATGTACCAAGAACAAGGTCGATGTTATGATGCAACTGAAACTGTTAGTAAGGAAGCTATGACTAGTTCTATCGGAGTTGAGCCTGAGAAACTTTAGTACCGGCTAGGGGTCGGGCCGAAGTCCTGAAAATCTACCACTACATTTATCATTTTTCATATGGAACATCGGTGGTTAATCACATAAGTTAAATAATTCAAATTTTGTTAATTATATTGTAAATTATGATATAATTGGTCTTGTTGAGACATGGGAAACAAATATTTCTATTCTGGAAAATTGTTTTGCAAGATTTACATGTTTTATGTGTCCTGCAAAACGATCTTTGCATCATGGGCGTGTATGAGAGGGGAGAGTGTATGTGTGTACAATCATTTTGTAAACATTTATAATCGGTCACCTTGATTTTCATATATTTCTTTAAGAATAGGTTGAAAATAAAACATTCTAACATGGCTCGATTTAATTTCCAGCTAAACAAAGAAGAAAATCAAGCTCTGTATATTCTGCGATAAACAACTGTTGACGCGCGGACCAGTAAGAGAGCATTATGACCAATAATGACGTCAAATAGCCGCCTGAAGTCCGATACATTACTCCTTGCGTAAATGAAGTCCAGCATCATATGTATTAAAATATATCAATGAGCATGTCAGAATGAAAACAATCAAGGCCTTTTTGTGATTTATCGTCTTATTTACCACGGTTTATCGTTCAGATGCTTCAGTATTTAACCACTCGGGCTTACGCCCTCGTGGTTCAATTCCGGCGCATCTGAACTCTGAACCGTGATAAATCAGACGATAAATCACTCGAAGGCCTTGATTATTTGTTTTGTTAAATAAAGTATACAACCACTTTATTCAGTATCTCAATAACAGTATGGACAGTTTCATTTCATTCGAACATTTGAGATTCGGTAACAACAACAGTTTGAACCACAACATCCAACATTTTCCAAAGACACACTTTCTGTTTGTGAAATTAATAACATTTATGAATTGCTCAAAAGCAAAATTCGACGTTTGCCACAGCAATTGAGTCTACATGACCTTGAAAATGACGCCATTAACAAGTGGCAGAATATCGCACAAGGCGTCATTTAGAGATATATCATTTCCATGCGTAGCCGTTTTCAGGCAGATATTAGAGAGTTTGAGATTTCAAACTTCGCCTTCCCCTTCAACGTCTCTCATATATATTTTGGGTAAAACGTCACCGATATGCGTGTATTTTATTTATATCACACGTTGCTACTAAAGTTTTCCATGTAATATCACGTAAGCCTAAGACTTCTCTTTATTACAATGCGAAAACAAAAGCTTAGTTTCAGGATTTCTGCTTATTAAGTTATTTGATTATCCATATATATAATTAGACTAAATTTGATGCGTAACACTATCAATAGGTATAAGAATAATAAAGTTTTGTATGGCTAATGATTTTAACTAAATACATTGAATTGAACCTGGAAGTACGAAGTTATCAACTGATTTTGAGAAGCTTTGAGATTTTGTTCAAACTTTAACTTCTACGGCATATTTGTGTCCCCAGGCGGTATCGATTATACCAGATGGGCCTTTTTGTCGTATGAAGTGAAGTTTTGAACGTCCGAAGATGTGATATCACGAAAGTCGAAACTTCATTCTTTTTACATCTACTCTGTCCACATACTCGGCATCAAAGACTGAAATCTGGATGGAGGCACATGGCATGACAGTCATTTTACTTGAAAAATAAATAATTACGCGCGAATATCATTTGGTGGAACATTTTATTTTCACATCCAAATAAAATCAATCTGTTACTGTCGGACACTTAATACGACAATTGCGTTTTAATTATAAACATAAAATGGTACTAGTAAGGCGGAAAATTCTTCTGAAGTATCAGACAATTTCAGATCTATGATATCATGATGAGAGACGTTTCCTGTTAGCCGTATGGGATAACTCCATTCTTTAAATGCACGGAACCAGAGCCTGGCAGAGGGACATTGTGGGTTAATTCCCCCTTTGATTCTTACATTTTACAAAGAAAGTCGGTCTTGAAACTCGGCGTGACCCTACCCCCCACCCTGAAATGGGGAACCCCCTCTTTAATGTTGGTGTCCCTCTAACCAAAATTCCTGGATCCGCAGATGTTTTACTTATAAAATAGTATATTAAAATCATATTGTGCTGTCTGAGAGTTTGGCATTATACAGAGTCATACAGAGTGTCATTATCACGTTGATATGATCATTATAGGTTATTAACTTTGTATGTGGATATATGCACGAGTTCTGCAGCGGTAATATTGTCCGCGAAAGAATGAGTGCATATATCCACATACATAATTGATAACCTTTTTATTACATATCCACTATTAAATGATTAATTTATATCTAAATTATCGTTCTGTCACTAAAGACAGGAAAAAATACGGAAAAAAATTCTCCGAAAACGCAATAAACAAATCAAACTGACGCGCATTAATATTTTCCGCGAAAATGACGTCAACTTGTTGTCGCAACGTGCGCGTGGACGCCATGGACGTCACGCAATTATTTCCATTACAACGTTAAGAAAACATTCCACGTCCTATATTAGTCCAACTCTTGACGTAATTATAACTTTCATTTCATTTCAGTCTGATAAATTACTACGTGCCAGTATGTAATAGGTCAGATTAATCAAAGTGTAAAAGTAAACAAAATGTTGCATAAATTACAAATTAAACAAACACACATCAGCAACAAAAATCTAAAGAAACGAGATCCGCAATGGACGGACCGTCAGGGGAGGTAACTAGAGTCACGGATTGGGACTAGTCCGAAATGAAAGCGTTCAACGTCATGATATGGAAAAATATTGCACGATCGCGGTCCACTGAAACCCAGTTGAAAATAATTTTAGGTATGTAATAATCATTTTTATTTCCTCTCATGTATGATTTACAATCGTGCATTGTATACTGACTATACTGACATAATTTTATATAAAATCTAAATGTTTGGAGCAACACTAACGAGTTTTTACATTGTTCACATTGTTTTATCGTTTATCGTTTTTTGTTGTTTGTTTGTTTTTGTTTTTTTTTTGTTTTTTTTTTTTTTTTTATTTGGTAATCGCTCTAATATCCATGCGATGTTTATATTAATTGAATTTTTTTTTATTTAATTTTCATTTTTTCATTTTTAAAACCTCTTGTAAAATTCCTGCCCTTTCGGACAATTGGTATCAAAATGCACGAAAAAAACGACCATAATTACGGATAAATTGAACGGGCGGATTAAAAGAAGTAAGGTTCATTCTAATGTTTGAAATCTCAAGGAATTTTAATCGAACTTCAACTTCATACGTTAACTTCGCAAGAGACGTTGAAGGGGAAGGCGAAGGTTGAAATCTCAAACTCTTTATTAATGCGAACAGCGGACATACGAAATTGAAAGTGTGACTTTGGATAGTGTGGATGTTGTTATTCAAACTATTGTTGTTACTAAATTTCAATGTTCTAATGAAATGAAACCGCCTATATTGTTATTAGGATATTAAATAAATTTATTGTATACATTATTGTTTTATTTTCAGGGCATACATTAATACGTTTTTGAAAATTGTAAGTGACCGATTATAAATGTCTGAGTGTATGTGAGATTAACATTGATAAAGTTTGTTAAAATATTAATACCTGATTTTAATTTTGATATAGTGTTAAAGTTAAGACAAATGTCTATTGAATGCTGTTAAAACATTATATATATTTGTACATATATACCTCAAGAACATTCACTTTTCTATGAAAATTGTGATTTTAAATACATAGAAATAATTCAACAATTGTTAACTAAGTATGATATATTTTCATCCGATAATTTTATCAGGAGATTTGAATGCGAGAGTCGGTAGAAGTAACGATACAGTACATGTGAACGAACGCATTCCCTTTTTTAGTAATTGTAGTGATATTGTTGATAACAATCAGTTTATTAGAAATAGGGAATCTCGCGACAATACAATTAACAATTTTGGTCGGCAGTTACTTCAGTTGTGTTAAACGTAGTAGCTGTATATTTTCAATGGAAGAGTTGAAGGAGACATGCATTCTGGAAACTTCGCATATGTTGGCCCACAGGGCTGCAGTGTTATAAATTATTTTTGAGGTCTTGTGAGTTGTTTGATAAGTCAATACCTAGAAGTTAATAATGAAGGTGAATGTGACTATTTACCGGGGCACCTGAAAATCTTAGATTCTAGACATTTACTTTTGACAGATATAAATTCTGAGAATACCTCTTCTCTAATTGAATGTTACAGATTTAACTTATCAAATCTTTTTATATAAATATTTTAAATGAAGATTTTGATAAAGTAGATAATCTGATTGGGCGGCGAGATGTTGCTGTTGATACTATTGTCGATGGAGATGAAAGGCGGGTCAAACAGGTGGTGTACATAAAGCATACAAGCCGGCGTTGACAAGGACGGTGGCCGTTTTCAGTTACCGCGCATATTGGACACATCATTAACATCGCTCACACCCTCGGGTGGTGTTAATCTTAATCCTCAGTCAGTGTAAAGAAAATCAGTTGGCTGATGAAATCCATAGTAGATGGATGAAAGCTCCCAAGGTTAGCTTTCAATACATTTTTGTGTGTGAAAGTAAAAAGATATAATCATTTTCATTATACTCAACAAGCATATGTAGATTACTTTATTTGATGATTTAATACAGGTCATCTACCTTATATAAACTAAAAGGTGTTTTATTTATTGTTTTTAAGGTATTAGACCCGTAATAGAGTACCTCCTTTATGAAGAGTATTCAATTCCTACCATAAACCAACTTTGACTGTAATTTTCATGGAGGTTGGTTCAAGCCCCACTGGGACTTTTTTTCTTAATTCCCATTTTTCTTCTTGTAAGGTTTTACTTCTTTCAAGACTTATCATTGATTTATTGTACAAAAGTGGAAAAATTTCATTTGATAAGCGTTTTATTGCTGTTAAAGGTGAATTTACCTCTGAAACAGAAGAGGTACAGTTAGGTATCTTTTAAAAAATACTTAGTTACATGTGCTAAAAGTTCTCTATTTAGCTGTCAATCTTAAGACGCCATATTGTGGTAGAAATGTAAGTAGGTTTTACTTCTGCCCAAAGGTTATTTTGGAATGAAGTGAGCAAAATTCAAAACAGACCCGCAAGATTCGACCTTTTTTTCAATGTTTGAGTTAGAATTCTGTCTCATTAAATCCCTTTACTTGAGGCACCCTAAACTAATGGTATAATGAATTCTCTGCAAATGTTTTGGATAGTGGTCATCACTTTGAAATTGGTCTCTACCTGGGCTTGAGGAAATTCCATAAATTATACAAAAATTGTAAAAAACAAAAACCAACACAGGGCGAAGCACGGTCAACTTTAAGAATATACCTAGCAAATGCCATTTTTAAACATTACTATTAGGTGTCAACTACCTTAATAAAGTAAGCGTGTAACTTCTGATATCAACACTCATTTACAACTTAAACTGTTTACACAATTTGAAAAAAAAGATTTTTGTTGGGGCCTCTCATTTACAATTATATCAACAATTATCACCTGAATTGAGTGCATTCATGAGTGGAAAATATCGATGGTACAGTTCAGTTTCGTAAACATCGTGTTTGTTAACATTCAAGATTGCGTTTTGTAACCTTAACTCAGGGTTCCATATTTTAGTGTGTCTTGTATAAGAAAAACGTGAGCTCAAGCTAAATCAAGACATAATAAAAAGTAGAAAGGTCATTTTGTAAGTAGAGAAATTTTGGGTTGAAAACGTGTAAACACGGATGACCTTGTAATCGAAGTGTAAAATGGTGTAGGGGTTTGTTTACATTATAAAATCTTTAAAGAGGCACCACAAAATAACTGTATTCTTTTGTATTTCCATGATGGTAATTATACATGATTTGCATGAAAAATATGAGATATACAAGAATTTAGTTTCAGATTGACAGTTACATATAAGGCCAAGACAATGTGTTTAATGTCTTAACATTTTATTGAATTATGAATATGTACAGAAATTAGTGTATTTAGTTAAATTTCAATCACATTTTGTTTCTACAATGTAAGACAGATATTCATCTATATTCTTAAAACTATGCTGAAAAGAGATTGACTGAATAAGTTTGCAGATAAAGTGGTGAAAACACATTAATTCAGGAAGGGCCTAAATTGTCCACCTGAAAACTTGTAGTATAGGTGAAGTATTTGTCGGCGAAAAAAGTAGGTCACTGGGTCGTGGTAGGTCTTTAATTACTTCTTTCAGGTACATTCTTGGTATAGGTTTGGTAAGCTTGTAATAAAGAGCATTTCATTCTCTTTCACACAGATTTTTTCATAAGCTTTAGATTCCTGGGTAGTCTTGGATTTTGACTTTATTAAAAGACAAAAGGAAGTTCAGTATAGACTCTTTCAAAGTGTTGAAAGTAGACTAAACTTACACTACACTCTATTAAATTTACTTAGCTGTGGAGACTTTTGATATAGACTAAAATTGGGGAAATCCTAAAATCATTGAAAAATGGTCAGTACAAGAGTTGTCCATTTTGCCTCAGATATTTTGAGAAAGTCATTTTTTAAATATCAAATATTTCTATTTTTACATGGAGAGGAGGAATACCATCAATTTATTTAGTAATATGGTGCACTTAGCTAACATTTCACTCTGAAAAAAATCTGTAAAGATGAATTTGCTATTTTTAGGTACCATCTCTACTTTTGTTCTTTTGACATTTCTTCCCCTTTTTCTCCATTATTGTATAATATTGTTAAAACAGCATTGTTAGAAAACTGTAAGGCAACATGGTTGAGTCAAATACAAAGTGTTGTTGTTCCATCTCATAAAGGTAGAAATTAACTTCGTATATATCAGACCTCCAAGTTGAGCAGTACTGTAAATTTGTTTCACCACTTAAACACAAGTTTAGGTGTAGTGTAGCACCATTACGAGTGGAAACAGGAGGATTTGAGAGTTTAAGTTTGAAAATAGATTGTGTCTGTTTTGTAAAGAAGTTGAAACTGAAGTGCATTCTCTATTCATTGCCACATTTACAATGATATTAGACAGGTTATGTTTCCTACGGCAATATCAACAGAAGCAAATTTTACCGGAAAAGATTATTTTATTATGTCCAACCAGGAAATGGTGAGATGTAAAGTCAAAACCTGTTATGATAATTTACAAAGAAGAATTTTATGCCTTTGTAAATAAGCGGTCGTTTCTTAATACATTGATGTTTTCACTTAATTTTATTAAAACTTGAATCCATTTTGCTGATCAAACCAACATTAATCTGATTAATGTTGGACCGGATTTCTTACACACATTTTCTAACGGTTGCATATTAGCGACTGTTTTCCTTTTCATTTTTTTAAAAAAGTTTTATGGCAGGTTTTATCTACAATAGATTAGTGAAATGGATTCAAGTTTTAATTATGTAATATAAATCAAATATATGTAGATTTAGATTACAATAGCAGATGTAAATATTAACTAGGGGATAATATTAGACGGTATATATGTATCCTTTAGTATGATAGTAATAACCCAATTGCGATAACATGTAATATGGGTATTTATAAGTGCAACGTGATGTGGAATTTGTTTTAAATGATATATTTTTATATATGTAACAAGATATATAGTCTCAGGTAACTTAGTATTGAGTGGCAGCATTCAATATGTTTTATGATATTATATTACATATATGTACTGTGATGTTATCTGTGTATGCTGATGAGACTTAAATAAATAAACTACGAATGAAGAACCTTTAAGAGATAACAGTTTGTTGTTCGTTTCAAAATAATTCAGAAGCTTGTAAATAGATCAACGAAAAATCATTACTTTTTGTGACACACTAGTGGTAATATTATCTCCTGAAAATTGTTGCACTTGTTGCATATAAGTGCAGAATTACAGACTTTAAAAGTGAGTAAGAAAAAAACCCATTGCAAATGAATTCATAATAAAGCCAATTGACTATAACCTTCTGCGATTCGTATGCACTTATAGCAGAAAAGAAAACGATTGTTGACGTAACTGTGTCAAATTCAAAGTGCAAAATGTATGTAAACGTACGTATAACTATAGAAGCTTCAGTTTTCAGTTGTTTTAACACGTCAAATATGCTGATGCAAATTTTATTATTATTATATTACAGTTATATAGCACCCTTTTTATATAAAAATACGTTCAAAAGTGCTTTGCATAAAAGAATCTATATAATGTACACATACAACATGGTAATTCAACTATTAAAAATAATTTAGAAATAACATCATGGTAAAAAAATATATAGTGTTTTAAATTAAAGGTATACGGATTAAACTCCGAATTACAACATTAACACAAAAGTGAAATATACACAAAGCATAAGGTATTAAATCACAATCTAAGATATACGATGTACTTTATATTATTTTGTGACATGCATTACTCCACCAGGTTATTAGTGAAATTAATTCCCATAGAGTTTGGCGCTTTTTAAAACTTTGCAAGCCAATGGAGTTCACGCAACACTAGTGTTACATAGTCATTTCATGATGTTCTGGTTACGATTCTAGCTGCCGTACTTTAGACATTTTGTAGTTTGTTCATCGCTTGTTTTTTAATGCCATACAGAAGAGAGTTACACTGAGCTTCATGAGTACTGGTTGTGTTCGCTCACCGTCTATGCATACGGTCTGGTAGCGGTCACTAAGGTACGACATCACAAGAATAGTTACACTGTTCCTGTCTAACGATTGCACTTTTAAGAGGGTGGTTTCGATCAAGTGGGATTTCTCATAAGCAGATTGATTGGCTTCGAGAAGTTTCTCAGATTATTTCGATACGAACAACTGCCACTTTTTCTAAGATTTTTAACAGAAAGGCAGATTTGACACAGGTCTATAGTTTTTTAGGACATTAGCATCTAGGCTAGGCTTTTATAGATGAGGTCTTATTCGTGAATGTTTGAACGACTTGGACACATATGCAGCGTCTAGAGATGCATTTATATCTTTGTTATCACAGTTGTTAATTCGTCAAGACATTTTAATAACCATGTTAGGATATGATCTAGTTCACAAGATATGTTTGCTGACTTTTTAATTATTGATTTCACTTCGTCTTCTGAGGTTTGAGCAAACTCAGCAATACTGAGGAATTATTGTGTATTTAGTTGTTTTTTGTTTTGTTTTTTTTGTCATTTAAGTTAGATACCGATTGTGTTTGCGATGTTGTATTGTTTCTGATTGTTTCGGTGTTTTCAATAAAGAAGTCACTGTAGTCCTGTGCGAGATGCTGTGGAGATGAATATGATGGTAAAATCATCTCATTTGTATCGCCTAGAAGGTTTTTTGTAATTTTGGATAATTCATATGGTCACTCCTACATGACGCAATTTAAGGTTTACGAGTACATCACTGAAACACAGAAATATTTGATAAACGAACAATATCTTTACTAATATTTTACCTGACCATTACATGTTCTGCCATACTGTCCCGTACGAAGGATACGTAAATATTCTGAAAAAATGTCCCCCTTTGAAAATGAATGCCATTTGTAAAGATATAAAAATAAACAATTGCTGAAAACTGCGTTCCACCTAGTTATGTGAAATTTCAACACTTGTACATCATTGCAAATGCATTAAAACGAACATGCTGAGTTTTTAAAGGCGTTTAACTGTCCGGAAGTGTGGCCCGTTTATGAAGTCCCTTACCGGAATTCAATGTTTATATACTGACACCTGTTTTGTAGAATAATAGACATGTGTTACATGCTGCTTTTTATGTGAAACAACTCTTTCTTTCATTGATTTGGTGTTGCTTGAATTTTGTTTCTCGAAACGTAAGGCTAAGCGTTAATTCACGTCAGCACACAAATTTACTAACCAGTAAGACATTTCAACGGCTCTAATAGTTGTAATCAGAAGCTAAACATTTAAAACCTAATTAATTGATTCTTTCAGCACAGATTCAGTGCGTTTAAACATTTTTTTCAGTACATCAACTGACGTATTCAGTACAGCTTGCAGCTGTCGAGAAACATTTTTTTAATATTAACATTTAGAAAATGTCGTTAATACCGTTTGATTTTTAAATAAGCAGTTTCTACATCAAATTTGCTGTATACTAGTAGTCTAAGGTTCAAACATTCTTTTAATTATCACCTTCTACGTTTATAGTCCGTGGCTCGCTGAATGTATGCGGTCTTAAGGCCAGGCTAAATATTTCAGAATTTGTTGACATGATTTCTAAGTATTCTATTTGATGCATGGTGAGATAAAACTAGATATGTATGATATCATTAGTATTCCTAATTGTACCTTTTCTCTAAACCTCGGACAAAAATATGATAAGGAAATCTGGCGGGATTAGGTCTTTCGTTAACAATTCCCTTTTAGATAATATTGAAATTCTGTTAAGTAACAGTGACTGCATCTACTGGCTCAAGATTAAAACAGAAGAGTTATATTTTGTAATAGGGGCTATGTATGTACCACCTGAGCAGTCGCGTTTTTTTTTTAATGAGGATGAATATTTTCTGTTTGAAAACGATATTGCAAGCAAATGTATAGAATTTCAAAACATCGTATTGTTAGGTGATACAAATGGGCATACGGGCTTGCTACCTGACTTTTGCAGATTCCGTGATCTTCGCCCGCCCTGCAAACTCGTCCAATCAAAACCGGGGATACATGTATATTACACAACAAAAATAATGCGCTACATAGTTTTGAAACTTCTATTTTTGTTTTTGTGTTTTCCTCTTTCATTATTAAAATCTGACATTATATTATTGATGTTCTCAATCTCTAATATTATTTTCTCTATTTTTAATTTGATCTTGTTTTTTTATCACAGTAAACATGAGTATAACCACTCCCGTATGAACTTTATCATTTATGTATTTACAATATGTAAACTGTGACTCCGAAAAAAGTATTGACTTGACTTGAACTGGTTGACTTGCTAGGTATGTAAATGAGAGTGTTACATTTTATTTTGCCTTACGTCATTAAAGTTTTATTTAAAACATTGTTTATGCTTCATTGTTTCGGGTAATACATGTGATACTTATATCGAAATATCGGATACATTTATTTACTTTCTGCTTGTGTTTACATATTCTATTTTCGTTTTCAAAAATATATTATTTATCTATGTATAAAGGTGTTTTAAGTTGTTTTGATCAGTTTAAAAGCTGAATTAGTTCTTAAGAACAAAGATGAATACGAAGTTTACTTGTTTAAACTGGTTGAGATAAATTAAAACTTACTGAAGGTTAAATGTTTCAGCTATAATGCAATGTACTTATGATTCTTGTCGCAGTTTTCGCTTTCATTTTGTACTGCTGCAATTTCTTACAAATAGCCAATTTTGAACAGAAATTTTCTACATTTTTTATATTTTAAAAGTGTTCAACATTCCTATATATAAACGGTTATGTAAGCTTTATCTTAACTAGCAAGTGGAGGGTGAAATATACAGATAAGTTTACATTGGAGCGTTTTATTTGAATAACCTAGATTTAATTCTGTAGATAATAATTAGACATTGACGAAAAGCTATTTAAAGTAGACATTTAAGCTATAGTTGTAAAAATGGCCTGCGCACCTAAACAAAACCCAAAGGATAGGAGAATTGTTGATAATATGATAATTGGAGGAATTATCTTAACCTGTACAGTACTACCTGTTGGATTTTACTTCATGCCAGTGTCTGATGTACGACTAGAAACGGCATGGCAACGTGTTATATTCACATTCCGTTGGCAAACGTTATCATTGCTTACTTCATTATTTGGAATACATCGTCTGATGCACCTTCGACACACCACTGCAGCTATCAACCCCATGTCTGGCAATGACAACATTTTGGAGATAGACGCAAGGTATCTACAGAACACGTTCGAACAGCTCTTTATCAGCGCAAGTGGACAGCTGATCCTAGCAACATACCTCGAGAATAGTGTACAGCGCGTAATACCCGTGCTAGTTTTATATTTCGTATTGTCAAGGGCAATATTCTACTATGGATATATAAAAAGTCCCTTGAAACGTGCAATAGGAATGTGCATGACATATGCACCAAACCTGGTTACATATCCGTTTTCTTTGTACTGCTTGATTGTATATGGACCTCTTTACGGATTGAAATAGCCTTAAGCTGGAAAAAACGTACGTTTTGAATTTCCAGTGAATGACAAAAAAAAATATTGTGTGTGTGTGTGTGTGGTTTATTTTTTCTAAACATAATTTCGTTATGAATCACCCTAATGTTTTTCTTTATCCATCGGAATGTAACAATTTTCATATTTTGGTAACCTTATTAATAACAACTATCGTGTAGCTTTACTAATTTAACAACCCCATTTTTTGAAAAGTCGCAAAATACATAATGAAATGTCTAGAATTTACAAATTAGTGGAAAACGTTATGAGGAAGAAAATGATGAGAAAAGCAAATCAAAACAGTTTTCACGCTTTATTGTAGGAAGAGAATTTTAAGTATGTATGCGATATCTAACCAACTCCTAGCAAAACATATCAAAATATACATTTCTGTTTAATTAATGGATGGCATTCCCTCATTTTGTAAAGCACAAAATATATACGTCTGTGTGACTGACTGTAAAATGGGATAGAAAAATATTTGCATGATTCAATACTTTTGAAATTTGAATATGTTAATAACTACATGTTGATTAAATTGTAAGCTTGATGTCAAAAAGAACTATTGATCCTAAAATATTGGCAAAATATTGGCAAAATAGCGAAAATCCGCCGTTTAAGGACGCTCGCTACAGTTTCGTAATTTTTTTCTCAATAATAGATTTTGATGAGATGTTTTGTATTAAAAGATCAGGTTATGATGTATTGAAAAATGAAATAAAAAGTACTAGGTCACCAGCTTTGTTTCAATTTTATTTGCCCCTGGATATGGTGCTATTTTTAACAGTATTCAAAATTTCTATAATCCTAAAATATATTTCAGTAATGTACAATAATCATCATTTTGATACCTAAGTATTTTTATAACGGAAAACAATATATCTATTTGAAACATGCTCAGAGAAATCAAAAGAAAATGATTTTGTAAAGAAAAGAATACTTGTTCAGCAGACCCAAGGGCTATTTTTGCATATTTTTGTCAATTTTAAGTTGGTACTTCTGCTATTTTATCGAGTTTCACATAATAGAATTTAATCAAACTCTGCACATACATTTTGTTATGTCTACCTTATCTAAAACAAAAAGAAAATTGATAGGTCACCATATTACATTTCGCTTAAATCAAATTACAACGAGGTGGGGTGTGGCGGGCATTTATACAACGCAGGTTGGTACGAAATACTCTTTCAGTGTTTGATCAAATTATCAAGATTTCTTAATAAGCGGATTTTAAGGTGTTTCTGAAGCATTTTGATGTCATAGAACGATGAAAGTTTCCGCCTTTCTCCGAACAAAACCTATAGTTTACGAATACGGATGTACGATATTAGTACGGTACGGGATTAGAAACAGCTGTGACTCAATGCAGGGTTGGAGCGCCGATATAAATTACAGACTCCAGTATATGTCGGATTGAAGCAATTTGAACTAAAAGTACCTTAAATGTATATATTTTGTAACTATGGTGATACTTACCCTAACCTCCAGTCAGTATATTATACATATTATACATTAAATGCATGCGAACATACAATAATTTGCGAATTTTTGCCGTACGCGACATTAGATAATCACTTCCGGGCATGCGCAGAAGACCGCTCCAACTCTGCAATGAGCTACATCGATTTGAAACACAACCACATTGGCACGGTGTTGGGGGTAAATATCGACCCGTCCAGAAAAAACTGTAGCGAGCGCCTTTAAATCTTAACAACGGAAAACCACGTGATACTGCGATAAGACTTAAAACGCACTGGCATGTTATGGTATTTCGTTCTGTGCATTATCCCTCGTGCAAATGTTTTACACAAAAACAAGAATCTCATCATTTCGGTTTGGCGCATGCTCAGGCCGGACACCTACATGAAGGCAGCAATAGTATTAATGGATCGCAATAATTTTATTTTCACGGTACTTGGTAAAATCCAAGTACAGGTAAAGTAGGTGTACTATCCGATAAGTGGTGTTAATTTGTATATTGTAGTATTCTTAACTCTAAATACGATGCATTATTCCATATAACAGATTTATAGTCTAGCGGATAGTGTGTCGGACCTCAATTCTTTTTGTTTGTATGGTGCAGGTTCGAGCCCTTTGTATGAGTCGTTATAAATATGTTATAAATAGAGAACGATAACGAAAACATTATCGGAAAGGTCGATTATGTCTTTATTGGTAATTCAGGTTTATTTCATGGTAAATCAGGGTATTCTTTATAGTCAATACGATTCAAAATTAGTACAACTATTTTGTCACGGATAATGGTTTCACTGCCCGATTTCTCTTTTCTCAATAGTAACATTAACATGTTACTATTACCAATACCGTGCGAGAGTTATACTGGTATGTTTTAAACATAACATTTTATTTACCTTCATAATTTTTTTAACGCAACTTTGGTTTCATTTTCCTTGCAAAGGTTTTCTTTATTCATTTTGCAATGTTAATAGATTCAATGTCTATTCTATAGTAGGAGATCCTCTGAAAAATGTTAATATTTATGGGTTATTAGCTTTGTATCCTAAAGTCGCGCAATATTTTCGCTGAAGAACTCGTGCATATTTCCCGGTGCAAAGATAATAACCTTTTTATTACATACGCATCTACACTTATAAATATAATGTAAATATCATAAATATGTTTAATAGCCTGAATAGGATTGACAATACTGAACTGAATAGAAAAAATAGTGCTACAACACACACTGAATTACGTCACGCACCCGATATGAAATTCAGGCGTCAGTGTATGGAAAAATATTGACGTTTCCAGTACCAGTGTAACTTAACGGGTAATAGAAACGAGTATGTAATAAGTACACAGTATAAGTGCACGAGAAAATCATGACATAAATATACTCGAACGCAAAAGAAACTGTGCATAGGGTTTTGCCTTATTTTTTCAGTTATCCATAAATGAAAGTATATAATATTTGGTACCAGCTTTTACCTTATTCAATTGCCTATAAAATGGTTTAACTTGTTTTGAAACAGCTTTTGTAAAGAAGCGTTTTAATCGTTTGCGCGTAGTAATGGTCAAAATCAAACATGCACAAATTATGATATTCATATTGGTGTCACTGTGAACGAAATTACGTTTTAAGACTCTCTTAATGGTTTTGGTGTGCTTACTTCATTAATATCGGGTATGACCACAATTATGTCGTATTACCTGTAAAATACGACGTCGCATGGAATTGACGTAACGTTGTACTGCACGCGGGGGAATGTTGTTCCATTCGATCAGCATTCTCCAGCTCCTGCAGATTGTTGACATCATACCTTGACCTAACTCTATGACCAAGAAATCCCAGATATGCTCAATCGGGTCGAGATCAGGAGACACGGCAGGCCAAGGCAAGACGTCAACGCTATTTGCATTCAGATATTGCTGCGTAAGCCGTGCAGTATGCGGACGTGTATTGTCATGCAACAATGTGGCAGGGGCATGCTGATTAATGAATGGAACAGCTACAGGTCTCAACACCTGCTTAATGTACTCGGCCGTATTTAGATTGCCATTCACAGTTACCAGATCGGTATTCCTGTTACCCATGATCCCGCCCCAAACCATGACACTGCCCCCGCAAAACCTGTTTCTCTCAACCACACAAGCGTCAGCAAAGCGCTCTCCTCTCCTCCTAAAGACCCTCACCCTACCATCATGATAACTCAGGTTGAACCTTGATTCATCAGAAAAGACAATTCCATTCCACCGACGTCTTTGCCAACGCAGATGTTGTCGTGCCCAGTTCAAACGGGCATTGCGATGGCGTCGCTGAGTATACTTCCAAAGTAAGGTCGTCACGGTCTTATGGGCCGAACACAGTGACGAAGTCGCCTCAGAACGGTGTCCCTGCTCATACCGTACTGCCTCACTAAAGCGATAGCTGTTTGGAAACGACGCCTGGTATGCGTCAGTTCTAAATGGCGGTCTAATCTGACGTTAGTAACGCGAGGCTTGCCGGTTCGAGGAAGGTCGGCAACTGCTCTTGTTTGCTGGAACCTTACACGAAGATTACTTATAGTGTTTCTGTGGCAATTAAAGACTCGCGCAACATTATCAACAGAGTCACCTCTGTTAAGCATCATCAGCGCTTCAATACGCTGACGTTGAGTCTTAGCATTGCGAGTTTTGAATTTTCCCTAACTGCTGTGTGATTTTCGTACACCTATGTGTTGCAAGAAAGGAATGAGAGATTATTTGACCGATTTCACATTAGTTAGGCCTTTGCACGGGCAAATCTTACACAACGCTTGTTTTGAGGCGTTACGTAATACTTAACCCGATGTATGCATTGTTCGATAGAGTGACACGCGTGCTTCACATGGTGCGAAAAATGAAAGGTCTATGGCCGATATAACTATAGTTATCCTATAATTAAAACGTGCACAGTTTCTTTCATTTGTTTGTTTGTTTTGGGTTTAACGCCGTTTTTCAACAGTATTTCAGTCATGTAACGGCGGGCTTTTAAGCTAACCAGTGTTCCTGGATTCTGTACCAGTACAAACCTATTCTCCGCAAGTAACTGCCAACTTCCCCACATGAATTAGAGGTGGAAGACTAATGATTTCAGACACAATGTCGTTTATCAAATAGTCATGGAGAACATACGCCCCGCCCGAGGATCGAACTCACGACCCCGCGATCCGTAGATCAACGCTCTAACCTACTGAGCTAAGCGGGTTTCTTTGGCGTTCGAGTATACTTTTACCTGTATTCCCTCTCCAGGTAAAAACATGTTGGAAAAATAGAAGAAAAACAGCTCGTCCTGTGTTCGAACCAGTACCGTAAGCTTACAAATCATACTTGTAAACCACTAGACCACGCCACTACTTAACATCGGTTTTGCGATGATATAAGATATTTGTCATATAATGTGTCTACCTGATTCCCTATTTCGTTGTTAATAAGTCACCACACTGTTCATTTTTGGTCAAATTTTCTTAAAATAAGCAAACAGGGTTCAAATCACACACAGCCTTTTTGTTTTTGTTACCTTTTAGTTTGGGACAAACCCTGATACATGTATATATTTTATTTTAGCAAGTATAGATGAATAGGGAAGCACTATTTCAGGGCGCATGTATGGCTCTAAATGTAGTTAGTCGACGTTACGTCAACACGTACTTTAACTGTGATAAAATATGGGAGCGGAATAATATGAGTGCGTAGACGTCTAGTGAGCTATTCTACCCGTCTAATAATTGATACAGTGCGTGCGTGCGTGTGTTTGTGTGTGTGAATTAAGAGTAACACCAGTCTGTTATATCATTTAAATTCTATAAGGTAGTTTATCACATGTTTGAAGTCGTGGGAGTGAAATAAAGCCATGACAGAAATATGATAATATACTATAGTCTGTCCCACTTAATTCTGGACCTCAACTTTGGGTTGATATGAAGAAATGAAACGACATCAAAGATCATAAAACATGTTTTTGTGAATAAAAAAATGTCGCCCTTGAGAATTTCAAGGATTTTTGCAACAATCGTCTGGTTTTCTCGTGCAGACTATAAGTTTCTCTATGGGAATTCGCTGTTGTTTATTTCTGGTCGCCATTGCCAAATATTCTCTATTTTGGAGATGTTCCTCGGGGACGTTTCACGCTTATTTTGTTACACTTGTTGCACCTTAAATTGGTAGCAACGCGTTTTGGAAGTAACTACCAAAATTCGGCCGAGTTTTGGTAGTCACTACCAAAACGCATTAGACTCAACGAAATTTGGTAGTTTACAGAATTGTAGTAACAAAATGCGTCGGATATGTACACATCCAAAGAAAAACGGTATTAATAAAAATCTCATGATTTCCAAAAAAAAAAAAAAAAAGATATTTTGTGACAAATGGACAATATTATTTCAAAGAGTGTCATGATGGAACTTAATCGCTCATCCGACCTTGACCTTTCAATCTTGAAAATATATCCAATGAAGCAGGACCATTGGAACATACGTGAGTCTTACTTTGACATATATATCGAGAGATATTGAAGGAACTTGGCTGGCACAACTGTTTACCACAATTATTTGATGTGTCGGACGCATGACCCGACCCTGGGACAGGTTTCACAAACGCACATAAGTAAGTATAGACTGTAACGACTGTTTGAGGTTAAAATTCAAACGATTCACGAGAAATGGTCACATAAGACGATCTGTATAATACCTTTAAAAGTATATGCAAGACAGACATGCAACATTTATCCAACAAAATTCTTTAGAAGTTTTCAATGTTGTTTAATATAGTGAAGTGAAATGCAATTAAATAATCTAATCCCGTAGTGAATTTAATTCCGAGCGTTACCGATTAATTTATTCACCGAGAGTTATCGAGGTTGGCCGAGTTAATATCAAGCACTTGTATTTTTGTATACCGGGCATAACTTTCTCGTATGTTCACCTGGTGCTGGAAAAAACTTTTCGCACACCGCGGGGTGTAGGACTGCCGTTGGACTGAATGCACAAATGTACACTCCTGAATTGTTACATCTGTTTTAAAGTTGAGGTTCAGTTGCATATTAGCTAATTAGCGTCTGTCCATTACTCGACTAAATGTCGGTATCTTGGAAACATGAGCCTTATTATAATAACTGAATATTCAGGAAATACTTTATGCTACTTGGAATGAGAACCATATATCACATTAGGACCTCCACAGAGGTGGCGTCGGTACCAGCGTTTAAGTTGGCGTCCGCTTATAAATTTACATGTAATCAGATCCTTCGCCAGAGAATACTGAAAGTTTAGCACTAGAGAGTGCAGATCCTTCGCCAGAGAATACTGAAAATTTAGCGCTAGAGAGTGCAGATCCTTCGCCAGAGAATACTGATTCAGTGCCAGAGAGAACAGATCCTCCGCCAGAGAATACTGAAAGTTTAGCACCAGGGAGTGCAGATCCTTCGCCACAGAATACTGAAAGTTTAGCGCTAGAGAGTGCAGATCCTTCGCCAGAGAATACTGATTCAGTGCCAGAGAGAACAGATCCTTCGCCTGAGAATATTGAAAGTTTAGCACCAGAGAGTGCAGATCCTTTTCCAGAGAATACTGAAAATTTAGCGCTAGAAAGTGCAGATCCTTCGCCAGAGAATACTGAGTCAGTGCCAGAGAGAACAGATCCTTCGCCAGAGAATACTGAAAGTTTAGCACCAGGGAATGCAGATCCTTCGCCAGAGAATACTGAAAGTTTAGCGCTAGAGAGTGCAGATCCTTCGCCAGAGAATACTGATTCAGTGCCAGAGAGAACAGATCCTTCGCCTGAGAATACTGAAAGTTTAGCACCAGAGAGTGCAGATCCTTCGCCAGAGAATACTGAAAGTTTAGCGCTAGAGAGTGCAGATCCTTCGCCAGAGAATACTGATTCAGTGCCAGAGAGAACATATCCTTCGCCAGATAACACTGAAAGTTTAGCACCAGAGAGTGGAGATCCTTTGCCAGAGAATACTGAAAGTGTAGTACCAGAGAGTGCAGATCCTTCGCCAGAGAATACTGATTCAGTGCCAAAGAGAACAGATCCTTCGCCAGCGAATACTGAAAGTTTAGCGCCAGAGCGTACAGATTCTCTTGATCCTCAGATAAAGTGTACCGATCCTCAACTAGAGAATACAGATTTTCAGCCGGATACTTTAACTTTGCTACGATTAGTTGAGAGACAGCGTCATAGGAATAAAAAATTGCGTACTCCTTCTACATTTCGCTTTGATATGCTACCATTGCACGTACAAATTCAAATAATGAAAATTTGTCTGAAGGAGAATCCATCAAATACGATTTGTTTTAAATAAAGTAGAGCATTTTTGAGAAATAATTAAGTTAACAGGAATTCTCAGACCCTGCACTTACCTTTCTGAAGGCATAGTAGAGAAAGTCCCGCAAAGAATCAGCCTTTAGAGGATTCTTTTAAAATGTAGAAGAAATAGCGGTTAATTTTAGAAATAAAAAAAATGTGATAAAGGAACCAAGATGGTCAAATACACTATGGTCTGTGGGCCAGTTTCTGTAAGTCCTCTAGTTTTTCGATTTCGTAACCCAGAAATTAGGCAAAGGTTCATCCACTTCAGCCATTAATACATTAATTCCGGGATTGTTTAAGACCGGATGTCGCTTTCTACCGTATGTCAAACAAAAATATACTCATTTGAGTAAACCTTGTGTATGAAAAATGCGGAATTCTCCCTCTTTGGCTATACTCGAATTTTTCGTAGATTGTTTCAATACTGACTTTCAGATATTAGTGTTTTGCTTATGTAACTGTTCTAAATCAATTAAAGGTCACTGTAACAATCTATTCTAAATTTTGACGATTTCTACCAAAATTTACGGGTTAAAATACCCCACCCACCCGAGCTATATTTTCGCCATTTTTAATTACTCGTACAATTATCAAAATTACTATATTTTTTAATAAGACATCATCAAATAATTGTATTAAGATTCACAATTTTATATATTTTCATGAGAAAATATAATATTTTGCAATCAGTTTAGGTTATAGACAACGTGCATACAAATGTAATACATATAAATCATATGCTGTTTCTCAATAAATCGAGCTTATTTGTGTTTCATTCAGAAAGATTTGGGGTACCAATAGTTTCCTCCTATTTAAGATTTCAAAGTAAGCCTACTTGTATAATTTTGACTTTTAGCTGATAAAGATACTTTAAAATGTAACATACGTAACAGTCGCCACTCAAATTTTCCACCTTGAAGAAGCATTTGTATGCATTTAATTTGAATAAACCATGTTTACTGAACATGCTCACATGACCGTTATAATTTTGTTGGACTTAACCCTGTTACTAATCTCAATTATAGGATGTCGACAAACTATAGTAAAACAATGATGCCTCTTTCAGCATCACTGTGTATGAGAGTATTTAAAAATGAAATATACGTTACCTAGGTTTTAAAGTTCACCTATTCAGTTTCATATTTCGTATATTATTATTCCAGGCTAATGCATAAATCATGCTTATTGGAACTGCAAAGCACCTACTGAATTAGTGTTTACACCATTACAAAGATGAAATGAAACATACATTATGAAACATACGTTATCAAGATTACACAGAACATTAATTAAAATTAAAGCTAGGATAGTTTTTGGGTTTCGATGGACTGTGATGGTTTCAAGACGGAGGTTATTATATTTTCAATGCGTTATTTTAACATTTATGGAAGATAAGATTGTATTCATTACTGAAATTATCGGTTTATATGCATTATGTATTCAAAGTTGCTGATGTAATTCCTGATGTAAATAAACATGGCACATTTTGCACTTATAAAACATCATACATATACAGTACAACATTGGTAGTGAAACAAATGTCATATTTGGTAAAACATGTTTCTTCAAATGTTCTGTTTCATTGACCATAGAGATTTTCAAATATCACTTAACTGTGGGACGGAATTTACTGAACTACGCAATTATATTATATTTCCTTAACGAAAACATAGATGAGACTCTTTGTTCATATTGTGGTTGTGGTAACATTATTGTCAATTCTGAGTTCTTACTAAAATTCAATATTCTACTTTTAAAACTTTTAACAAATTCAAACAAACCAGTTCATTCAAAAGATAATTTTAAAAAGGTAATTTTATTCAACTGTTACATATAGAGTACCTCGGTATGAAACTGTTTAAAACATTAAATCTAGTAACTACCTTTTTCTAAATTCGGTAACGTATGTTTCCGAACAACACAAGAGGACATATTATAACACCAATGTATACCATATGTCAGAATATGCTTTAAAGTTTGATGTGAGAGGTTGCGAGAAGTCACTTTTTGGTATCAGTATCAGAATAAGTTCATCGTACATGCATAGATGCATATTGTACATAATTACAGCGTCTGCACCATTTGTTTGGAACACGCCAGTGGTGCATTGATGTCTTTGTGACATATTTGTAAAAGCCGTTTTAGTTAAATGCTTTATTCCGTAGTAATATCGTAAATGGATTGAAACATACGTTACTTCAACTATTTTAAAAGTACAACAATACCAATTAGTATTGCTCATATGACTACTCAACAAACAGATACAATACACGACATTTTGATTTCAGGACTTGCTCAATTTATAGCTGTGAAGCTCTGTACTACTTGTTCATAACGTCAAGCAAATGCATGACTATAGATGTATTCATAATATTTTGGCACTATTTCAGAGGCATACGCATTGAAAGTTTTTGTTGAAGGATATTGAAGGGATTTGGCATTGTAATATATCTGAAAATTTCTATTTTAAACAAAACAGATAAAACCGCTCAAGCACCACCAAAAGGTACATCAATATATATGTATCATAAATTGCTTTGATAGTTTTAGAACTGTCTATGCTAATTTCCGTTTGTGTAATCAGGGCTTTGTCCTTTAAAAAGAGGTCGTAAATGCTTAGCTGAATTGTGACAGAAAAATGCAATTTGCATTTGAACATAAACTTTATAAATCCTTTCAAATGTTTAAAAACATAACAGTTTGTACAATGATCTTTAACACTAGACTTTTAAAAGAAAGTGACAATTTCATTATATGTTTGATTCTCCATTTCTCGTTATTTTACTAGGATACACTGTATATGTAACATCCGTCAGGCAGCCATTCTGATACAAATTAATATTACATTGTAACTACATTCAAAATCCTTTGAATGAAAATTGAGAGTAACATGTTTAGTTTTAAAAGAAATAAATGCAGCATTTAAATTATATTATTGTAACATCTTTTACGGTATGCATTTTGAAAATGGCACAATCGTGATTAAAACAAGAGAAATAGCTCATATTGGTAACGTAGTTTTCAGTTGAAATTATTTTAACAAAATCAGATGACTTCTATTACAGCAATGATTACTTAGATCTTATCTATATATATGTTTACAAACTTATTTCTGGCGGCCAGTTTGAAAATGACAGGACAATATCTTTATTAGATTTATCTGAATAACCAAACTTCAATCCCTTGAAAACTTATTTGATTTGTTTTATAATACTGAATATTTGAACAGCAGTAGCTCATCAATACTCGTATTAGTACGTGCAGTAACATGTAACCGATTTCAGAGCGGTAAAATCCTTTGTAACATGTTTAAAACAATATCAGGTGATTTCTGTTATAGCTTTGACTTTTGAAGAGCTATACCTCTTTAATATACACATGTTTGATCGCATTTAAGGTAGTTATTTGGAAATTTGGAAAATGGTGGCCATCTTAATTTGAATAGTCTGTGTAACTAAATAACCTATTTTGCTGGTAGTTTAACAAACTTAAATTTTGGGTGATTTAATTACTACGTACATATTGACTACTAATAAGATCCAAGCTAGCATAGAAGAAGATTAAAGTCATCAAATTATGAGAAATTTGGATGTATTAGCTCATTTGTATAATAATTTCGGATTAATCTGAAATAGCTGTCATCTTGAATAAAGACTTATATTGCTGGATCTGCTTCCCTTTTGATGTCCCCCATAGGGAACTTCCTTGAAAATTTTGCGGTCGTATCAGCTTTTGCAATACTTTCATCATTTCTACTCCACTAGCAAAGAATAGGTCTGTCAGTATGCAAATCGCCCAGAAATGAAACAAGAACTATAGGTTTGGCCAACTGACATTACAGTGTAAAGGTATCTGATTGTTTAGTTAAATATTCATCCGTTTTGTTTTCTTTATTGTAAAGATGAGGGTTTTGTTCCTTTTTAAAGGATTAGAAGTTCTTAAGATTTCCCACGTAAGTATATGTACTAATGTGGTGGGTGGGGTACATCAACCCCTACTTTTTCCATTTTATTCGGTATATAATATATAACGTAGCATTATTTGACAACCAAAGTAAATTATTGATTATTTCAGGTATTAAAAGATAAGATTTATTATATGAAATATCACATAAATTTTTTTTCACCATCCAAATCAGCGTTATCCCTATGCAATACTTAATTGTTTTCATTAGACACCAACAATTTTAAAATCGTCATTAAAATTTACTGACATGTTGCTCAGACCGTCATCCACCCTTAAACGTTTCCTGAATGATAGTATAACATCATGGTATAGCTCAACATTTGCCTAATTTCTGGGTTACGACTTTCAAATTTTTTGGCCTTGGCCCACGGACCACTAGTCTTTGTTCAGTCTTACGCAATTTGGTAGTGACTACCAAAACTCGGTCGAACTTTGGTAGTGACTACCAAAACTCGGCCGAATTTTGGTAGTGACTACCAAAACTCCACCGAATTTTGGTAGTTTCTACAAAAATGCGTTGCTACCATTTTGAGACGCGGTAATGGAGCGCATTTTTGGTAGTTTCGTTTACATCAAGGGCTGGGCTCATTTTAATGATACACACGAATGGGAGAGATAAAAGGGGAAATAACAACCCAAAAATGTTGAATTCTGAGCTTGCATAAGGGGTCTTAAACATATCTAAACGAAAATCAGAAATACGATATATCTTATATATATATATTTTTATGTAGTTTTGAGGGATCTTATACGAAGCTTACTTAACAGTAAGATAAACTGTCGTCATCATTATTTTCATCCTCAATATCATCACCACAATCATGATTTTTCATTATTATCAGTTTCATTATCATCATTATCATCATTATCATCACTACCACTATCATCATCATACAGGTCGTTATAACCATTGATTAAATTTGATGAAAATTAAACAATTTCACAACACAAGCATATATACGTTACTTTGATTACAACACATTTAAATAATTGTAGGGTATGCACTGTCAAGTTTAAGAATTAAAATGTATGCAAAACACAATCAAGAATTGTAAGAAATAGGAAAATGCTGATCATGTGATTAATATGTTTAATTCTACGGAAATTGATCATTTTCACATCACATGCAAAATATACGTTATTTTGATTACAAAACATTTAAACAATTGTAGGGTAGATCTATGCAAAGAAAGGAAAGCATTTAGTTTTTGCTGCTGGTTATCAAACTTGCGCGAGATATTATGCCCATAAATATTCTGACCAAGTTTGGTGAACAATAAAAAAAAAGTTTGGTGAACATCGGACAAAAACTGCTCATGTGAGAGAGCGGAAACTGTCAACATTCACAATTCTGAGTTATTCGAGGGACATACCTCCAGAGCTACTGAGATGATCTGACTAGATATAGATCTTGACCAAGATATAATGCAAATCAGCATACTGACCAAGTTTGGTGGATATTGGAAAAGATTGCTTAAGTTTAAGAGTGGACGCTGCCAATACTTGCAATTTTGAGAAATTGAAAGGGCGAAACTCTCGAACTACTGGGACGATCCGGCTGATTATCGAACTTGTCCCATATCATATGTAACATTCTGACAAAGTCTATAGAACATTGGATAAAAATGCTCAAGTTAGATAACTTTTGAAGCCGCCCGCCCACCGCAGGTGTTCTCACAATGTGTCGTATACAAATGAAAAAGAAAGCCAAAATCTTCGATAAATATTAAGAGAAAATCACTCGCATATACGAGGAGTGTTCGATATGAATTGCTTATTGTCCTCTAGCTCGATATCCACGTGGGGCACGATAAAAACCAATACCTACCTGTATAGGGTTATTCAATACCTACACAACGGTGTATAAATGTACATGTTAGACTAAGTGTAAGACATAAAATTTGCCATTTGAATACACGCAATCATTGACCACTGTAGTAAAAATGGTTGGTAGAAGCGTCGACAAGAAAGATGAAATACGGGCTTACATCAAAGCTCGCTCAAAACTTGTTGTTCTTTGAAGCAGCTGATGACTGAACTTTCTACTGCTTATGGACCTTCTTGTGTGTCTTATGACACAATTCGGCGGTGGAAAAAGAAATTTGAGTCTGGTGTAGAGTCCATCAAAAATGCACCGAAATCAGGTAGGCCAAAATCTGCATCTCGTAAAGAAATCGTTTCCAAAATAAAGGAAATCATTGAAGGAGATGCCAGATTTACAGTTCGTGATATTGCACGAAAGGTAGGCATATCACTATCAACGGTTCACCTTATTTTGAAGAAGCATTTGAAAGTCAGAAAGATTTCTGCTAGATGGGTGCCACATCTGTTGACTGATGAGCAAAAGAGGCAACGGGTTAAAGTGGCCAAAAAGCTGCTTCAAATGTTTCCAAAATATGACAAAAAGCAGTTTGCCAATGTCGTCACAGGTAATGAAACCTGGGTCCATTATTTTGAGCCCGTCAGAAAGGTTAGCAATAAGATCTGGGCCACTAAACACAGCAAACGCCCAATAATTGCCAAACGTTCTTTGAGTGCAAAGAAGGTTTTGTATGCAATCTTCTTCTCTGGTGAAGGAGTCGCAATAAAAGTGCCTGTGAAAAAGGGCAAAAGCATCACCGGAAAGTACTACAAAGACGTAGTACTGAAGAAACTGAAAAAGTATTATCAGAAACGACGCCCTGCCACTGGTTTTAAACATGTCCGTCTTCTACATGACAATGCCTCCGCTCATACCTCCGCAATAGTTACGGCGTTTTTGAAGAAAGAAAAAGTAATTGTTTTGCCTCAACCCCCGTATTCCCCAGACCTTGCCCCATGTGATTTCTTTTTGTTTCCGAAATTGAAGTCATTCCTTGCTGCGCGGAAATACCAGTCCCGACAGGCACTTGGATCTGCCATTCATCAGTACCTTATTACTGTGCCCAAATCAGCGTACCGTGACGCCTTCAAGAAGTGGATACATCGGCTGAAACTTTGCATTTCTAGCCACGGGGAGGACTTCGAGGGCATGAAATGAGCCCTTTTGGGCTAACTTGAAATTTGAAGTCTCCAGATAGAAATAAGCAATTCATTTCGAACATCCCTCGTATGTACATAAATAATAAGATACATGACATTGTATACCTCATTTCGGAACAAGCTTTATTTCTGAGTAAATTATATATTTCTTACCCACCTAAACACACAGAACCCACCATCTCCATGTGTTGCCCGAGGAGGACCCCAAAATACCACTCGCATGTATACATCAAAATAAAAATCAAAATCTAACGACGGAGAATTCAGTTTTGAGAAAATTAGTCAAGTAAGCCCAGGCCCATATTTTACCATTTTTACGTTGTGTTTCAAAGATATCTGTGATTTACTCTCGAAACACCTCACCTTTAAAGAGAAAAAAACCTTTTTTGCCGGAAATATTTATCTGAGACCCCTTAACACGGCACACAGAATTCACCATTTATGTTTATGTGGGATGTTTTAAAAAATATTTTGGTGGAGGACCCACGTGCCTTCCTCACATATATACTCCGTTTCACACATAAAACCAAGAAAACAATACAATGTTATTGCAAAGGAAACGTCGTTTGAGGCCCCTTTCACACTCTCAGGAATCTACAGTTTGGTTGTTTTATACGAAAACTATATATCGAGAGAGGAACCCCGAACACCCTCTCCGACCATTTTTATGAGACATTCACTCCTTTTATCTCTCTCTTTTATGCGTAATGCAAAAAATGAGCTCAGCCCCCGGTGTAGAAAAAAAACTACCAAAATACGTTCCATTCCATGATCCTTAACACATCATATGTACCATTGCAACGTATTTTGTCGCTACCAAAACTCGGCCGAATTTTGGTAGTGACTACCAAAACGCGTTGCTACCATTTTGAGGTGTAACATAGCTATTTATCCTCCCGTAACAAACAGAATGGGTTTGAAAAAGAATATACAATTTAGTATACAAACGAAATTTTGTAAAAATGAAAAATAGAAAATTCTGCTGACCTAATTCTGTCGGAAGTGTAGAAACTTCCATACCAGGAAACATCTTAATAGTGCAGTTCATTACGTCTAGGTTCTACTAATGTAAGGTGTTGGAAATAAAAGAACTTTAGTCTCAAAGGAAGACTTTTCTGTATCACTTCAGCCTGTATTTAGTCCTTCAGAATTTGTTTTCATATTTTGTATATAGCATCATCTATTGGACCTCAATGTCTAACCCACGTAACCACATTGATTTAATGGCAGCATTATTGTATTGTGTATTGATAAATATAAAGTGATCAATTGTAACAACCTGACATAGTCTGGACCTGCTGGTTTTATTATGATATGGACTTGACTTGTTAAACTGCACTGTAGAAAACCACTTGTTACTAGTGATGTTCCGATTGTCGCCGATTTTCGATTAATCATCGCCAAAGTTTCAAAGTCGGCGACATCGATTCTGACCAAAAAGAATCGATTCTAGTCGCTGATTTTGTTAAAAAAATAAAATCCCGCTTTCAGGACTTTATCTGCTCTTTAAAATGGAGAACGCTGTCAGGCCAGCTGTCATGATCGTAACAATATTAAAATTATTGTTGCCCTGGCAGTAAAAAATCAGACGCCTTGAAATAGTTTGGGTTCTGCATGAAGCCTGAATGCCGGGTGTTGGCTCCTTTTAAGGAAAACCTTGATACTACTAGAGCTGTTTGCAAAATATGCTTTAAAGCGTACATTAACGAAGGTACCCCACCAACTTTTTTTCTTATTGGAAATAATTTTCAGATTTTATTTGACAAGCTTTTATTATTCCTTCAATATAAAATAGTGGATTCACTTTTAAAAAAGATGAGTTAATTCCAGACCTGCCAGCAATGTCCCCATTATATATTCCATGTCAAATTTGGCAGTGCTTCTAGCATGACTTGAATCCCAGGGCTTGAGTCATAGAGAAAAGATGAATTCTAGTTACTTTTGCATTTGGTCCAATAGTTCCTCCCAGATCGCAGTTTGGACTTATTTGTTTGAACCTTTGAACAGCTGGTTAAGCTATCGGTTGGTTAACTTTTAGGGTTATATGTCGACATTTTAGAGAATTTGAAAAACAAAGCTTTGAGTTAAGGACTGCCTTTATAGTGAAATAAAAAAAAATCCCATCAAGACAAATATTTTAAATCAAGATCTAACCAACAGATTAACAGGTTAACAGCCGGTTAAAGATTCGAACAACTGGGCCATAATTGCCCAACAGTTGCTAAGGGCTGTACAGTAGAATTCTTCAAAAAAAGTAATAAAGGTAGTCATACAATAATCTGAAAGTCTTGAGAAAAGTTTGCTGTTACTACCATATTGCCACATTACAAAAGTCTGTATTGATCTTTCGGTTCCGATTCTTTCGATTAATCGAATCGGAGAGAGATCAGAATCGGACCGATTAATCGATTCTGCTTCAGCTGTCCGATTCTGCATGATAAAGATAAAAGGCTTATCTTCAATATCATATATAGAGTTTTGAGTGTATTTTGCCTAATTTTGGAATTTAATTAAATGGGGGAATAAGTAGGGGGCACGAAGATACAAGAAAAGGGCATATGTCATACAATATATGACGTCACTAAATATCTCAAGCGATCAAAGGCACAGGCGGCACGATATATGGGCTCTTTTACGCATATCTGCTCCAACGACAATTAATTTAGTAATTATCGAAGATAGGTTAAGTAAATTAGTTGTCGACTGTGTCAGTCTGACTACGTGGATAAAATTTAAGTCAAAGGCGGGAATTGTTCAGTTTGCTTTAAGTTTGAGCCCAGACCTAAATCTGAGAAAAAAAAGTTAATTTGTTACCTTTATACCATATCGACACTGCTTATTTAAAAGAAAACGTGTAAAAAGGGATATTTCTATCACCTGCAAAAGCAAACAACCTTCCCGTTACCAGTTATGGAAGGTGCGTTATATTTATAAATTTGAAATTTCGACTTCTTACCTGTAAAGTGTAGATGATTGTTAGCTAGAATACCCGAAATTATTAAGGACTGTCGAAGATCATGAAAGGATATACATTGGCTCACATTCAATTAATGTTTACACAGACTCACGTAATACAACTGGACAAATAAATGTCATACAGAAAATTCAAGAATAATACAGATTGTTCTGTATTAATAGTTGTATCTCACAAAAATTTAAGCATTTGAAATATATAAACATTTGTCACATGTACAGATCAATTTAAACTTAAGTTCCGAAGATTATTGAAATTTCGTCAAATATTTTAAGCGGCACGTGTAGTATAAATAAAGCGACAGTGGGATTCATATGCCTATAAATTAGAATTTTAACAGTTTTGGGGTGTATTTAAATTGGCCGCCGTTAGGGGGCTTCTCGGCCATGTGGTTGAAGCTGCTTACTTTGAATCACTTGCCCCTAAACGCCGGTGGCTCGAAATATTCCTTAGTGTTTAGAATTCTTTCATATTAGGAAGTCATCCAGCTCGCTTTCGGAAGGTCTGTAGATCTGCTTAGGTTCTCGTCCGTGATAAAATAATGCCCGGTGGGAAACCTAGGTTCTTATTCCGCCACCAAAGGTTGGAAAGTCGCTATTATCATATTATGACCTAAATTGTGTCGGTGTGACGTAAAACTAAACGTAAAAAGTAACAACACGAAAACCAACAAATGTGTCGCTGTTAAAAGCATTTGGTCAACATAAGTTCTGAAGTTTCATGAGATTCCGTATGATATATACAATGAAAATCCATTTGGCATGTGACTATATCACGGCATATACATGACCGCAGTGATATTCTGTGTATATTTTGCATTAGTTATAAGTTGTGGCTATTGATACCGTCATTTTTGCCAGAGTATATTTTTGTAATGAAATGGGTAGAAGTATTTGATAAGCTAGTTGTACACGGTACGGTCAAGTTCCTGCAACTATGAAAATTTCGACTGAATATAAATTTTGAATTGCTACAAATCATTTTTAACGGAAACACTGTTTTATTTTATTTTATTTATTTATTCATTTTTGCGTTCAACGTATTTTTGGTGGAATTTTCAATATAGCTGTGTACTGTCACCGTTTGTAATAGAAGTAAATGTTTCGTATACGTACGTGTTTTTCATACCATCGAAAATGAATGAAAGTAACTAACGCGCTTGAACATGCTTCCTTTATCTGGCTGAAGAACACAATACCCCTTCAAAAGGTCATATTTTTATTTCGTCTATAGATCTACCATGCCTATCAATAGCACAAACATGTTTAAACATGACCCACTCTACAACGGCCGAAAATATGAAATAAAGATTCGAGGATGGAATTGATAAAATAGATATTATGTTATTATAAACAATAAAGGCAATTATTAATTTGTTTAACGTAGTCCCTTATATAGGCCGTTGTCTAAAATTAAAATATGTACATTTTAAATCAATAATTGCATCGAAGAATAATGTTTTACCTAGATTGAACGGTCACTAAAAATAGTGAGCACATAGGTAACAGAAAGCACCAGTCAGTACACAAACATGTTTTCATGCTAAAAGCAACAATTTAACAGACTGTTATCATCCGAACCTTTGATACGATTGTAAACAACAGTAACACATAATGAAAATGAGTTAAATGGGCTCCGCGCATCTCTACTGTCCCTGTCTCTATTATGATATCTATGGCTGAAACAATGATACGCACTGACTTGAGACATGAATTTATTTTACGTCAATGCTAACGAGTAAGTACAAACACATTTTCAGAAAAAAACTGAAAACCTGAAACGGATAAAAGTGCTTAATTTATTGGTGGGTGCTAGGGTATTTATATATATATACAGTCAAACTCGGCTGCAGAACCTCCCTTGGGGACTGAAAAATGCCGGTATTTGTGAAAACATATATTTTCTCAAGACAGGTGACGTGTGACCATAGTAAGCAGGTTATATTTTTTGGAGGCTGTCTACAGTACGGGTCTGACTGCATAAGGGAGTTCATCGGTTCTAAGACAAAGGTGAATGTACCAAGTAATATAGCAAAAACAAAACAAAATTATGTGGGATAAGGCCGTGACTTTATTGTAAATTTTCAAATGAAAATTATGGCATATTGTAAATATATAGCATGGTATATATGAAAATGATGAGAAAATATGAAAGACAAAGCTCCAGCTAAAATGCCTGGAAGCAACATAGCAGCGCGAAGGTGCAGAAAACTATGAAAATAAGCGCAGAACATACCAGACCTAATAGGAAATTGTAGGTTCTAGTACTTCGCACTAATGCGAAACGAGGCAAAGATGCTCTCACCGATCTCTATGACATAAGATGATATATCAACAAAAATATTCTTCCTAGATTAAGTAAATGCTAAATGAAACATAACACAAAGATCAAAATAAAATCTGATGTAAGTCAAGAAAGTCTTCAGCAAACAAACGCACAAAAATATTAAAATATTGAAAAATTTGTTTCAATGTAATATATGAACAAACGGACCGGTGCGAGGGAATGGTTATAGCAAACTATGGTACAATAATAATATAATCCATCCAAGCGATTGACTGAGCTACCAGCAGACTGGAAACGTAAGAAAACAGGGGGGATTTACATGTCTGTTCAACATAACCCATGTGTTAGAGGTTTGTAGCAAAGTGATCCACAAATTTAAAATTATGTACGGACCTACACGTACATATAACAAATGCAACTTTCGACTGATCACTAATAATCGTATGGCCGATAAGTTGAACAAACCTGTTTATATAAGACACAGTCAATCCATGGACCAGGTGAATGGCCGACCACATGGTACAAGGCCCCCTCTAACGGTTAAAGAGCGCCCGCCCAATAACACCAATAATAAGAGATGACCAACCGAGCGCGAGGTTGCAGATACGTGAAGGTCAACCTAGACAAGTGAGCTTTTATTTTGATACTGCCGTAGTATACAAGAATAAAATGTTTTGTGGATCACTAAATATTGCTCACAACACGGACAAAATTAAAATGAAATTAGAATAAACTTGAGCCAAACATTTTAATAAAGAGATTTTCTTTACTGTACCCCAAATAAAGATTACAATTTGTAAGCGCCATTTAAGTCACGACAATAAAATATTTTAATTGATGAATCGATCAATGCAAATATGTAAGTTCACTAATTAAAATCAAGTTTATATACGCATACACGCCTTATTTCTTCCATTTACTATATAACTAATACCAAACAAACAACTTAAACTGGTTTCAAAGATGGTGGTTATCTACTGTTCATATAACAATCAATATCCCAATAACACAATGCATCAATATAACGCCTTCGAAATATATATAGACAGAAATATCATAATTCTTTCCAAATATGCATGTACTTAAGCAATCAATATCCCGAAAGAACATAAAATATACCAGACTATTTATGAACATATGCAGTAAGACAGAATACAGAATGGACAATTCATATGTAATATGACAAATACTTGTCATGTTATCTTAATCTTTACGCATTATTATTATTATAATTATTATTTTGTTTTGTTTTAATTCATCTAAAACTACCAGAAAGACAGGTTAATCGTTGCTGCGAGCCGGCTGCCCCAACCCTAACTCTTTCCCTATTTTATGATATTTTTATATAAGAGGGGGGAGGTAGGGAGAATCCGAGGCTCTGACAGCGAAAAGGCTCTCTCCACCCCCTGCTTTCCGAGTATTTACTAATCATCAATGTTTCTAGAGATAAAATAAATGTGCCAAACAGAACAAAACACGAAAAAAATTGGTAATGTTCATGAGCTGTATCAAATTATAAATCGATGTACAAAACGATGCCCTACAAAAATATTTAAATTTATGTTTGTTTGTTGTTGTTTTTTACAGAATAAATGACATTAAGACCATCTCCTCATATTTCTGCAAATACAATGCCAGAATTTGGCGAACCTGCATGCTATCGCTTTGTGTAGTAAACCCGCACTAATACATGATATATTCTGCTTAATTCAAAACAAATTTAACAAAAAAACAACAAACAAAGTACAAAAAAGAAAAGATAGTAACATTCGGAATGTTTATAAATGAAACATGTAGTTAAAAATCAAGCCGGTTTCATTCAACCGTATTGTTCCATGATGATTAAATGTACCAACAGAAGCATACTAGCAAAATTGAGTTTATACACACACACGTAAAGAGTTTGTTCTTAATATACCATAGATTACAGAAGCGGCGGTGACATGTTTGGTGCAGCAGTACATTTTGTGGCAGGGTTCAGCAGTATGATTCACCATTGTGCCCCTGAAACAGATTAAACTTGACGGCAGAAATATGTTAAAAAACAACAAAGTTACTGTAATGGGAAGGGTGGGAGGGAATTTTGTAAACGATCTGTCCTCTATGGATTTCCGATAAAGAATGTACTTGTCACTGCACTGAATTTGCCCATAAAAATCCCGTGGGATTAAAATTTGTCAGATTTAGTATTTGAACCGATACGACTATAAATACAAATACAGGTTCGGATTAGCAGTGAGGCGTTATGTTAGACAAGACGATACCCACCAAAATTAAAACAATTTATTTCATAAGAGAACATAAATTACTTAATTTATTGGTGGGTGCTAGGGTATTTATATATATATACAGTCAAACTCGGCTGCAGAACCTCCTTGGGGACTGAAAAATGCCGGTATTTGTGAAAACATATATTTTCTCAAGACAGGTGACGTGTGACCATAGAAAAGCAGGTTATATTTTTTGGAGGCTGTCTACAGTAGGGTCTGACTGCATAAGGGAGTTCATCGGTTCTAAGACAAAGGTGAATGTTACCAAGTAATATAGCAAAAACAAAACAAAATTATGTGGGATAAGGCGTGACTTTATTGTAAATTTTCAAATGAAAATTATGGCATATTGTAAATATATAGCATGGTATATATGAAAATGATGAGAAAAATGAAAGACAAAAGTCCAGCTAAAATGCCTGGAAGCAACATAGCAGCGCGAAGGTGCAGAAAACTATGAAAATAAGCGCAGAACATACCAGACCTAATAGGAAATTGTAGGTTCTAGTACTTCGCACTAATGCGAAACGAGGCAAAGATGCTCTCACCGATCTCTATGACATAAGATGATAACTATAGATTTCAACGAATGTAATGCATTTTAGATCTTAGTACTAATAAGATTTACAATATGCCATACCGAAATGCACATTACGTGTATTGAGGGCCACTCAACATTTTATGAAAATAAAATTCGCCAAAAGAGGTATGCAGTAATACACGTTTACTCAATAGGTACAGCAGGTCATTGACAAACAGTTAAAGTCTAGAGCTAGAAATTACCTTTTGTATGTACCTTAATTTTTAAGATGTATCAAAATCTATGAAACTCGATGCATATTTACATATTGTATATCTTTAAATGTTACAATGTCATTCAGGTACATGTACATATTATCCAATAGTTCGATTACTATAAGCCAGGGTCATCATGAAACCTTTTGCTGAGGTTTCAGTCAAAATGTATTATCTATTTATTTTGAACGAACATCAGACGAACGGACGGACGGGCGGACGAATAGGAAACCAATAGCCATAAGACTTTCAATTAGAAGAGTCCTACTGCCACTGACTTGTTACGTCATAAACAGAATATGCTTGAACAGTTTCCTGTGACGTCTTCTTTGCATTCATATTATTGAAATTATTATTCATATCATTATTGTTATTATATTTATTATTTTATATCAACATTATCTCATAATTGATTCAATTCTGTTTACACCTATTTCGATATTTCTTGATTATTTCGTTTCCATATCAATGCATTTTTATAACTATTCTTTTACATGCAGGCAGTTAAGTAATGCATGCAACGGACCTAGATAAATCGGATCTAATAAAATTAACCAGGTACAGTAGTTACCTTTCAACACAAGGTGTCCCAATAGCTGCCGATCCCGACCATGCCACGCCGCTTCTATAGCTAAACTGTTTAAAGACATTAGGAGAATAGCCGGTTGACGACATTAGTTTTCTGCAGCCCCTTATACCAGAGACTGACCGTGTTAATGCTGGTGTTACAGCTGCTGACGTAATGGATTATCCGCATCAAAGCGTACAGGCTAGAACTACGTCTAAAAATAATGTGTATGCATTAGCGTGTAACAAAATTGATAACCCAAATCCGTATTTTAGTCATTAAAAATACATTTAAAGCTGAATATTGTTCAAAATATAACAATAATCTGTATTAATTTAATATGTAAGTCCTTGTATATGATAATCTTTTGCAGAACGGAACCATGCAAAGTATTAGCAGATTCGGTTCGATTTTAAATTGGTTCATGGGAAATCACTCGTGGCACTCCCAAGTATAGTGTGGCTTATTCCATTAGCTCAGAATGTTTGTGTTTTTATTTCTATAGCACCGTTCTCCATAAGTTTCGTTGTTTTGCTGGATTTATTCTTATGTAAAATACTCTCAGAAACAGTAACCAGACTTAAGTATGAAAAGCACATCTTACCTTACTTCGAACATGTCCGCATTATATTGTTTAACAGTTCTGAAAGAGCTTTGTAATTTCATTACAATGAATTAATAATATATCTATAAATCCGTGAATTATTTGATTTAAACATGACGCTTTCGTGCTTTAAGAAATATTTCTACGACTTAGAATTGTGACAGTATGTTATTAATTTTCATAAGCATCACTTACCATTTACTGTTATACATTACAACAGCTGAGATCTAGGTTACACTGCTGATGTATAAAATGAAAATATATCTTACATTTCTTTCGGAATCTAACAAACAGCAGCTAACCAATATGTTACATTATGAAAACATCCAATATACACGTATCTTTCTTGTCAGCTGTTAATGTTTCATGCCATGGTACGAACCCAACTGGAACGCTCTCTTGCCAGTATAGCTAATCAAGTTAATATAGCCAATTTCGTTCCTGGACACGTAAAAAGCGTAAGCTTACATTACCTTATTACATACCAATTTTCCTATGTGCAGTCTCTACGAACACTTCAACCATCTGACTGAAATACTGTTGAAAACGGCATGGAACCAATTAATTGTATGTCGCTCCTTTCTCATCGGATCTGTTAAGCTGTAACTAGACTATGCAGCATGCTTTTTATCATTTGAAGCAAGATATTTAAAGTATAATTTTTGACAATTGGTAAGAAACAACCAAATGTATATTTCTATTTGGTTTAATGACATAATAGTTTGTATTTTTTTTTTTTTTTTTTTTTTTTGAAATTATATTAGGCTACAAAGCAAAATTCTTTGATTAATCCCAGCGATACTAAATCATGTTACAAAATATTTCCACAACAATGTACGTTAGAAATGCATAAACCTCAATACACCTCGGGTGAAACCAGTACATGCATATTGTACATATGATTAAAGTCCATAAATAATAATGACCGAGAATAATGTACAGGAACTAACGTACTGCATTTTTGCGCATGTACATGCAAACAAAAAAAAAAACGCTCGACCATACCCGTGTTTTGTCAGCTCACTATGTCTGTTAATTTTAACTAAAATTCACTTCAGACTGATTCAGTTAGTGATTGAATAAAACCAAATAACCAATATCTTGCTGATTGTACGATGAACACGTGTCTCCATTACTTTCCAGAGGACATATTCAAATGCCGTATAAACAGAAAGTTCAGCAATCAAAATTATAAGTGCAGACATCTAAAGAAAATATATAATGTATACTCATCTCAATTGTGAATTCTCAAAACAGTAGCGCTGCAGTTTTCCGTCGTAATCTTCTTTAAATTTTTGTAAACGATCTGTCCTCTACGGATTTCCGATAAAGAATGTACTTGTCACTGCACTGAATTTGCCCATGAAAATCCCGTGGGATTAAAACTTGTCAGACTAGTATTTGAACCGATACGACTATAAATACAAATACAGGTGCGGATTAGCAGTGAGGCGTTATGTTAGACAAGACGATACCCACCAAAATTAAAACAATTTATTTCATAAGAGAACATAAATTTACTTAATTTGAAGTAAAATGTTAATTCAATGCAAGTAAATTCTACAAGTTTTGGACAAAGATTTTTTTTTTAATTTTTCATGTATTTTATTTAACAATAAATATATCAGACGTTGCCAACTGTGAGCAAACCCCCCAAATGACGTTTGTATGGACACCGCCATCTTGGAATGGACGTCGCGTCATTTTACAACGCAAGTCTATGGCGAAAAACATAAAATCTTGATTTTTAACTTCATTTTACATTTTTTTTTTTCAAAAAAATGAAAAAAGGTGCCTAGAGATATTAACCTCCCGGTATTAGCGTTGCCATTTTTGACAATTTTACATACAGTATAAATAAATTATCGGAGGTCCAAAATTAGGTGGGACAGACTATAATGTAATAAAGCTTTGACGTTGACGTCGTTTAAGTTTAGGAGACGTTGGTCAATTTTACTTGGTCTGTAATAGGTAAAGAAATGCGAAATTTTGATGTTTCAGCGGGAAAAGCTTACATGTAATAAAAGGAATTTTACATTTTTGTGTCTTTCCGCATCGAATTTATTAAACTCGTTGAATCAAATTGATGAAACGTTCGGTAGAGCCTCGCATTTTATAATTTTATTCAACTCTTTGATAAATTCAGTATGAAATGACACTAATGTAATATCCTCTATAGGTATGACGGTAGTAATGCGCCAGTATTTCTCCGTGGTCCACTCGAATGTAGTCCATGGCACTATATAGTTCAATTTTTTTCGGGGGTAAAAAAGGAATTTTCATGCTAGGTATTGCTTTTATTTTTAATTTGATCATATTCATATAGAGGATTTTAGAAGGGGTCAGATATATGGAAGTTGGTAATATGTAGTTTAAGGAAGTTGCTTAGTGACAGCTGGGGATGCTGGGAAAGTTTGCGGAAGAATAGATTGTTTACAATAGTGATGTCATTCATAGTTAACCGGTGCTCTTGCATTATGGTCGACATATTGTTTTTTTCTGTTTTTTTTGTTGGGTTTTTTGGGGGTTTTTTTGTTTGTTTGTTTTTTGTTGTTGTTTTTTGTTTGGTTTTTTTCAATAGCATTTGGATTATTTTATACAAGGAACATAGTCTGGCAACAAGTAAAAGAATGGAAAAGTCAAATAAAACACTGTAGACTTTGACACTTTAATATGACCCAAAGAAGAAATGTTTTTTAATACCGTCATACCTAAAAGTACTTCCGGGTCAGTATCTAGTTCAATATTATTTTTTGTCTTCTGTAATAATGAGTTAAATGAGTTTAATGAGCAAACTAGAGAAAGAATAATGGAATAATATGAAAATACTGGTGAAATTGGATGTCTGAGGTGGGGTTGGGCCCTCAAAGATAAATAAATCTGTAAGATATGGGAGGCTTAGGGTGAAATTTCCAGGATCACCTGTTTCAAAGTACTATAATGTACACATACTAATGTATCAGATTGACGGAAACTTAAAAGCATTACCTAGAAACATGCATGTTTCCCATTTGTGCCACTTTTCATTGTGCTGTTACCCAAATCACCTAGTTTTAGAGCTACAGATTACTTTATTTATTTATTTTTAAGCCCATTAACTTAATTGGTGACACTGTATGAAGAAAACGAGGCTTCTGCTATAGCAGTTTTTCATTCCATAGTTTTAATATGCCAACTTGCTTGAATAAAGTACTTTTAAAGACATAAGTAGTATAGGCGCCGGTTTGGGGGCAAACAAACGGGCGTCATCTTGGATGACCTAGTTACTATAAATAGTAACTCATTTGCATATAAGAATTCATAATAAGTGCGCATGTGCGGCGGCCATTTTGAATTCTAAGTTTAAAATGACGTATTTATGAAAATGCTTAGGAAAGTCTTGTATACTTATCTAGGGCGTGTTCGCGCACATTGAGGGTCAGCCCTACAGGTCACAATAGCCTAAATAGTTTTCCCTATATATTCTTTATAAAACTGACCTTTTTCAAAGAGCTACCAAACATAGCTAGACCCATTTCAGAGAACAAATCCTTACCTCATTTTAAAGAGTTATGATAAAACTGAAATGAAGAGAAAAGTAGGGGTCATGTATCTTCTAAGAGAGATTTCTTTGGTCACATTTACTTACTGTAAACTGACATCAAAGTCACACTTTTGTGACCTGGAAGAGTACTACTCATACTAAAATTGAGCTTGACTTCACCAAATACAACCTGCTCTCCCATTTTTCCTACCAAAATGTCAACAATACATCCACAATGAAATTTAAACAAAAACTAGCCCCAATTTAGACCTCTGTTGCCATGTCAAGTGAAAAATTAGTGCACAAATGCCTGGCAGCCATTACACGACTAGACCAGATGGCTCACACGCTGGTTCCTTTAGTTTAGTTAGGCTTATAAAAAACTGTTTTTCTGTAATAGTCTCAATTTCATTTGTATAGTACCAGTAATACATCTGCATGAAAAATACCAAGTTTCAGCTTGATTAAATCAGTTTTCCAGGTTTTATGGCATTTTCAGTAACGCGAGTCCCTGCGCCAATTTGCCTACAAAACTGATGTCGCGACATAATTTTTAACCAGTTCTTCTAGCCAGAGCTGGTTTTTGCCCTATTTCATAAATTTTCACCATAATTTGCAAGCAAATTCCACATTAACACTTTGAAATATACCAAATGTCCCCTCTGAAAGGTATAGATGGGCATAATTTAGAGTGCAAATTTGCATTTTTTTAAAAAAAATACCCACAAAACTGTGAAAATGTGATTTTTTTGGGTTTTTATCGATTTTTGCAGCAAAATTTCAATGAAATGCTAATTTTTTACCAAAATCTGACCAAACTAGTTCATTTATATCAATATCTGGACAAATCTCAATTTTTGCCACATTTTCTTATAAGTCACAATAGCCTAAATAGTTTTCCCTATATATTCTATATAAAACTGACCTTTTTCAAAGAGCTACCAAACATGCGATATGTGATTCGGTTTTTGCACTTTAATATGTAATTTACGTTTTTTTAAACGGACCCTATGGAAAATTACATATTAAACTGCAAAAACCGAATCACCTTTGACAAATATCTAAACGCCCGTAACATTTTTTAAAACAGCTGTTACATTATTTTAAACAGCATTGACAAAAACGTGAACGGACCCTATGGAAAATTACATATTAAAGTGCAAAAACCGAATCACCTTTGACAAATATCTAAACGCCCGTAACATTTTTTAAAACAGCTTTTACATTTTTTTAAACAGCATTGACAAAAATGTAAACGGACACTATGGAAAATTCTGAAATTTTAAATGCCATCGACACTGTAATAAAGTAATCATTAAATTTTGTATTCGCTTTTCAGAAAGAAAATATTTTACATTACACCTTCTACTTTAAACGGCCATTGAAATAGTGATTCATTCTTTAAATACATCAAAATCTGTAGTGAAAATGTATTTCACGGAGAAAATGTGGCATGAATTTCATAAAAAATATATCCGTAATAACCAATATACCGCTAATACATTTTAAAATACGCATATTTCCATACATCTTCGACAGATATCGCCAAAATGGTTAGGTTAAAACCACCCATTTAATTAGTTAAATAAACACAAATTAACGCATTATATTTCACTCACGTGACATGCGTTCTATTATGTACGTGCTTTGAATTATAAAAAAATACAGCGGGTATCGGATTTCCTCATTCAGTGGCAATATGTATATCCGATGTTTACTTCATTAGCGTGCGGACAAGTTCAGTCTTTTTTGAGTGGATTTAGCAGTTGTACTTGATTATAGCCCTCGATACACTTCAGCACTTTTGCGGGGTGAACGCGTCACACTGAAACTATATGAACGGTTGAGAGTATATCTACTCAATATTACGACATGTTTTTGCAGGACAATTAATTAATTTACCGATTATTATTATTATGTTATCTCAATATTTATATCGTCTGAAATCATTAACTTCAAAACAAAATTGTCAGTAGATTTAACACTATAGCGTTTGATTGTATCACTGCAATATCAATTAAGCTTTACAGCTTGTTGTTTATCTTAGTATTGGAAAAATAGATCCGTGTTATCGCTTGTCAAAGTGCTCTAATAATTAGTCACACTAGTAGTTATTTACTGGCTGATTAATGTTTATTGTGCTTTTTAATTGACCTGTCAAAACATGTTCCCGGCTTTCATGTTAATCTTATATAGGCTCGAACAGAATATAATAAAAGCCGGGTCCACTTTTCGACAGGTCAAATAAATTGGACAATAATATCATTTGACCTTACGTTATAGAGAGAATACATCGCGTTAAACTGATAGAATAAGTTAATGTTTTATTACATTTCATATTGACACTATATCTAACTAATAAATCACACTGATTTGTGTAGAGTTGTTACTTAAATATGAATTTTTGAGACAGTGTATCTGCACTACATTAAAAATGTGGTTAAAACATCAGTATTTCTATAAACAAAGGATATCGCTTTTTAAATCCGTTAATATACTTAGGTAATCATTTCTATAATTATATTAATTAATCGCATACTGAGCTATGTAAAACCATCATATTTGTACGCTATAGCATGGTGTACAGGTTTAAGCCGGTCAAAATATTTTACACTCTGATAATTATTCAGACTATGATTACTTACTGTCATTTGACGGTAAGATGCAGAAGAGAACACGTAGCTTTTAACTGATAGAACAAGTTAATATCTTTTATTACATTTCATATTTGATATATGATCATATTTAACTAGTATACAAAGTGGCTGGAGCTGAAACTAGGATGTCTCGTTAAGACCATCTTAGTACAAGAATTTGAGTGTCACGGCTAGCTTGTACTAGGAAAGTAAGCTCTTCCGTGACGAAAATGAACTGAAGCAAAGCTAACTAGGGCCATACCATCTCTCGATCTGTAGTACTGAGTCCTTGATGTACGTGTTTTAGGTGAGAGAGGTTAGATTGTGGCTCAATGTCTAACATGGGAAGCTCTAGTTAATGCGTTGTTTCAATTCTACACATTATTTCAATTCTATTATTTTGAAAATATTAACCATTCAGAAGCTCATATTAATATTGATTAATATTGAAAGCGCGTAAGAATAGTTAGGCGTAAAACATTTAACTTTTATTTTCATGACTTGAATAGGCTGAACTATCGAAAGCATGTACATGTATTGATATTGAAACTGCGTAAGAACAAGTCTATTACATTAAATCTTCACTTTGTTTCTGGACGTCAACTGAATAAACACGTGACCATATACAATTTATAAATCAGATTCGTTTGCCTACTAATTGAAAAGGCATAAAAAGACTTAGGATTTTCAGAAGACTCATTATATAGAGAATAGACACGTGACCACGTGCATATTATAAACCAATCAGGAGTTAGCTGAGATTCTGAAAATTGTGTGATATACTATATTCTCATTCTGACACAAAACGTCAGAGAGGGGCCGTTACTTTGTAGGAAGCGGTGCAGATCGAAAAAGAAATGGCTGAATTAAAAAAGAAACGAGAAAGGGAAGCAATGAAACAAGAACAAAAAGGGGAAGATCTCCCCGTAGTAAAACTTGTACTCCTTGGTAGCTCTTTGAAAAAGGTCAGTTTTATATAGAATATATAGGGAAAACTATTTAGGCTATTGTGACCTGTAGGGCTGACCCTCAATGTGCGCGAACACGCCCTAGATAAGTATACAAGACATTCCTAAGCATTTTCATAAATACTTCATTTTAAACTTAGAATTCAAAATGGCCGCCGCACATGCGCACTTATTATGAATACTTATATGCAAATGAGTTACTATTTATAGTAACTAGGTCATCCAAGATGGCGCCCGTTTGTTTGCCCCCAAACCGGCGCCTATACTACTGACATTTGTTACTCAGAATGGGAAAAATGATGACAATTTTGAAAGAAGTGACTTTTTTGTATTTTTTTTTCATGAATTTTTTAGGTGTAACTGACCTAATATTGGCAGTTCTGGAAAAGAGTAAAAAAAATCACTGTTTATGGTACTTATTCAACTATTCCGCATCCCTCAAGATCAGTTTTATTTTAGATTTTGTAGCGTTTCTTGAAATATTGCTAACATTCTGTGCATAATGTGTTGTGAAATAAATAGCCGAAATGATGACGATTGAAACCGGTTTGGGTAGCCGTACAGAAATGTCATTTGTGAAGTCTCCATTAAGCAGATAAGGCAGAAATTTCTTACAGTTATTCATTATACATTATAATATCTAAAAATGGGCATATTTAGGCAACCTTGGTTAATAATTTTTTATAGGTATTACAGTAGTAATGCGCCGGTATTCCTCCGTGGTCCGCTCGAATGTAGTCCCTGACACTATATAGTTCAATTTTTTTCGGGGGTAAAAAAAGGATTTTTCAATTTGATCAGTAATCATATCCTTATAGAGTATTTTAGAAGGGGTCAGATATATGGAAGTTGGTAATATGTAGTTTAAGGTTGTTGCTTAGTGACAGCTGAGGATGCTGGGAAAGTTTGCGGAAGAATACATTGTTTACAATAGTGATATCATTCATAGTTAGCCGGTGCTCTTGCATTATGGTCGGCATATTGTTTTTTTTTCTGTGTTTTCAATAGCATTTGGATTATTTTATACAAGAAACATGGTTTGGCAACAAGTGGCAACAAGTGGCAACAAGTGAAAGAATGGAAAAGTAAAATAAAACACTGTAGACTCTGACACTTTAATATGACTCAAAGAAGAAATATTTTTAATACCGTCTTACCTATATATCAAATGATCTAGCGCATGTATGGCGCCAAATAATATGCCGACATGACTACAAAAGCCCGTGTCTGAACGGAAATGAGCATGGGTTTTTCATATTTAAATAAGAATTCATGTTAGAGTTTTTATTCTAATATGAAAAATCCATGCATATTTCAAATTCTACCATGTAAAAATCCATGCGCATTTTCGTCAAAAGACAGAAATATGACGTCACGTGGACTATTTATTTAGTGCCATACATGCGCCGTGAAAGAGTAATACTAGGCCTGCATTGATTTTGATTTATAATTTATATAGTATACCTTTCAGAATCAAAATGATGTAACAGAAATGTTTTGCACTTAATTCACAAACACAGTGTAGGTTATTAGGTGCGAAAAAAAAATAGAATAAAAAAAAGCAACTATCTAAGGTTAAGTACTTACGGTTCTAAAATTATAACAGAGAGGAAAATAAGTTATTCATAAACAGACATTCAGAACAAATTTGAGCAGTTATAATGTTTAAGAATGTTAACATGCGTGACTGTCGCAAATACAAAAGAAGAACATTCCGAGAGAGATTTTTTTTTTTTTTCGTTTCAAATTATTTCAGAAGATCAACGAAAAATCATTACACTTTGTGACACACATATGGTAATATTATCTCCTGAAAAGTTCTTGCGTATACGTGGTATTTACAGAATTACAGACTTTGAAACTCAGTCAGAAAAAAACAACAACATTGCAAATGAATTTATGATAAAGCAAATTGATTATACATTGCACACTTCTGGGATTCGTTTGCATCATGGCGACTTATCCCAGAAAAGAAAATGATTGTTAATCTGCTATTGCAAATTTACTAACCAGTTGGAAATTAATTAAAAATTAAATAATCATTTAATAATAATGAATCAATTCTTTCAGCACCAAAGATTCGGTGTTGGCAGAAAAGTCTCGTGTAAACAAATAGGTTTTTCAGTACATCAACTGATATTTCAAACATATTTCATATGAAATGGTTGTAACTCGCATACCGGTATTATACATTTCAGAATGTTTTTCTACTGTTCCAGTAATGATAAGATGAAGTGTGCAATACTTACATGATCATAACTAATATTTTAGTAGCTGGACTATTGAACAATAAGAAAGTGATTTTATGGAGAAATTTTACAGTTTTAACACAACGAGCAATAACTCGAAAAAGTAATGTTTAGCAAGCAAGTATTCATCCTAAAGCACAACAGACAAAAATGATAACGAATAACAATTTAAGAAATAAAACTGACTGATTACAAGTTTTTCTAGTGTGTATAAATGTTTTTATAAACATTTGATGTAGGACAAAAGTGTTTTAGTTTCCGGAACAACAGCAGAAGTTTGGTCCACATCCCACCACAGTACAACTGTTGTATTTATATGTCTTCAGGCTCACACTGCCTGTCTCAAACACCTCTTTGGGCTTTCTGTCATACAGATGGAGAGAGTTGAAACATGTCTTCCTGTGAAAGCAAACAATATGCATTAAACATTTCTGTTTCAAACTTGATGTCGAGTAACAACATCAAATGATATATTTTGCAACATAACAACTAGCCGAGCATTGACACAGACACGTGACCTATAGCTATGACATTTTACACGCCACATGACTAACCCGAGATCTCGCCAAGCATAGACGCAGGCACATGACAGCCACAACATTCTACATATAAGATGACAAAGTTGGGAATTCGCTGAGCATTGATATAGGCACGTGAACCATGACCAACCCGTGAAATAGCCAAACGTCACCTATAGTCACAATATATTAAACGTTGCACGACCAACTACGGAACTCGCCGAGCACTGACACAGGCTCTTGATAAATAACCAGGAAATTCTACTCGTCGCAAGACCAACCCGACAACTCGCTGAGCATTGGCACAGGCACATGTCCTATAGCAACAAAATTCTACACGCCACATGACCAACTCGAGAACTCCCCGAGCATAGAAACAGGCACGTGACCTATATCAACAAAATTCTAAACGTTACATGACCAACCTAGGGACTCGCCGAGCATTGGCACAAGCACATGACCTATAGCCATATAATTCCAGTTACATAACCAGCCCGCGACCCTATCGAGCATTGGTACAAGGACATGACCTATAGCCATAAATATCTACACGTTACATGACCAACCCAAGATCTCACCAGGCACGTGACCTATCACCATAAAATTCTACACCTTATATGACCATCCCCAGATCTCGCTGAGCATTGACACAGACACGTAACAATTAGCCATGAAACTGTATCTGTTATTTTAGCAAACCGAGAATTCGCACAGCATTGACACAGGCAAGTGACTTAAAGCCATGCAATTTTATAAGTTATATAACCAAACAGTGGACTTGACAAACATTGACAGAGGCAAATGACCTAAAGCCATGAAGTTCTACCCGTTACATGACCAACCCGAGAATTCGCCCAGCATTACAACCGGCACATGTCCTATAGCTATGAAATTATACACGTTACATGACCAATCCAGGGACTCGCCGAGTATTGTCACAAGCACGTAACCCACAGCTATGAAATACTACACGTGACATGACCCAGCCGGAGACTGGCCGAGCATTGACACAACACATGACCTATATCCATGAAATTCTACACGTTACTTGACCAACACCGTAACTCTCTGAGCAATGACATAGGCACATGACCTATAGCCATGATATTTTACTCCTTACATGACTATCTCAAGAACTCGCCAAGCATACGAGACCAATGGTTATAGAATTTCAAACATTACATGACCCAATCTGACTAAAGTACTTGATCTTCTAAACGAAGATCTGAGAACGACCCATTCACATTCGTCTTCTGTATATTTTGGATTTCCATTATTGCTATTTTTATGTTATCCAATCAGACGACTTGTTCGATTGTCAAAGGATAAGAAAAATATGCGGTTATTCCAGGACTCGAACCCGGGACCCCTCGCTTACAAAGCAAGTGGCCTACCGACTGAGCTAACCGGCTATCTGATACATTACGACATAAGAATTGTTAATATAAAAAGTCAATGCTACATGTAGATTTGCAAGATGTTGTAAGCCAGGCTCTGATTGGCTAGCGGAAGAGCCGTCAGAACGAGGCAATGAATAGGTCGTTTTCAGATCCTATGCGTAGCGTAGTATAGGAGATGTACTTTAGTCAGATTGTTACATGACCAACCCGAGAACTCGTCGAACATCGACACAAACCTATGTCCTGACTCCGATAGCCACAAAACTCTACACGTTACATGAAAACCTGGAACTTCGCTGAGCATTGATACAGGCACGTGCCCCATAGCCTTGAAATTTTACATGTTACTTGAACAACCTAAAAACTGGCTGAGCATTGTCACAGGCACATGACTTATAGCCACAAATTCTACACGTTACATGACAAAGCCGGAAATTCGCTGAGCATTTACACGGGTAAGAAACCCATAGCCATGCAATTTTACACGTTCAATGAACAACCCGGGAACTCGCCCGGCATTGACACAGGTGCGCGACCTATAGTCACAAAATTCTATACGTTACGTGACCAATCCGAGGTCTCACAGAGCACTGACACAGGCACCTGACCTATATTCACATTTTTCTATCCGTTACTAGACCAAACCGAGATTTCGCCCAGCATTGACTCAGGCACGCAACGTATAACCACAAAACTTTATACGTTACATGACCAAACCGGGAACTCGCCGAGCATTGACACAGACACGTGACCTAAAGCCATGAAATTCTACACCTTACATGACCATCCCGAGATCTCGCTGAGCACTGACACAGGCACGTAACAATTAGCCATGAAACTGTACCCGTTATTTGAGCAACCCGAGAATTCGCACAGCATTGACACAGGCACGTAACAATTAGCCATGAAATTGTACCCGTTATTTGAGCAACCCGAGAATTCGCACAGCATTGACACAGGCACGTGACCTAAAGCCATGCAGTTCTATAAGTTATATACTTAACTAACACGGAAACTCGCTGAGCATTGAAATAGGCACATGACCTATAGACATGACATTTTACACCTTACATGACTAACCCGAGAAGTCGCCCAGCAATGACAAAGGCACAAGACATATGGCCGCAAAATACTAAACGATACATGAGCATTAATACAGGCACATGACTTACATCAACAAAATACTTCACGTTACATGACAAGCCTGGAAATTCGCTGACACAGGAACGTGACCCATAGCCATGAAATTTTATACGTTTCATGACCAAGGTGAGAACTGGGCAAACACTGACACAGGCACATGACTTGTAGCTATAAAATTGTACACGTTACATGGCCAAACCGAGATCTCGCCGACCATTGACACAGGCACATGACCTATAGCCATGCATTTCTACGCATTACATGCTCAACCCAAGACGTTAACAATCATTGACACCGGCACGAGACATGTAACGAAATTCTACACGTTACATGATCAACCCAGGAACTGCCCGAGCATTGACACAGTCACTTGGACTATAGCCATATAGTCTACACGTTACATGACCGACCTGGAAAAACTGGCTGAGCATTGACACAGGCACACAACTGTTATCTTTAAAACACATTAATAGGAATATCCCGGGATCTCAACTTTGAGATAATCATAGAACTTCCAGCCATAAAACTTCTATATAGTACAGGGCCCAGTTATTTGGAACTCTTAACAGATGATTAAGGTAACTGTTGATTTACTTTTAGGGTAATATTTCGACATTTTAGAAGACTTAGTAAAACAAGTGTATGAGTTAAGTACTTTGAACATTAAAAATTCTTTACAGTGAAAGCAAAACGTTATAGTAGTGTCTCGAATCAATATTTTAAATCGATTTAACCGGCGTATAGTTTAAAAGTTTGTTAGAGTTTTGAAGAACTGGACATGAACCTTTTACACCGTAGAGAAACAACCGGGATCTGTATAGCAATTAAACTTCCAGGGATAAAGCAACACTGTCAGACGTTCTAGCACAATGTCACAGGGATATTACTCAGAACCGTTAAATTTTCGCGACAGAACACCCCGTGACCTTAGTCCTCATAGTTATATATAATATATATCGATGTTATATTCAGCCGAATTTGTGTGAGGCTCTGACCAAGGGTTGTGTATGGTAAATGATTTACAGTTAGCGGTAACAAACTAGATTTACCCTAGATCAGTACAGACGGTCTCACATGTTTCAGCTGTGCTCGTACATTGTCTGGTCACTGCAGACACGTAGTTTGCTGTACCGTACAGGATACCTGTGCAAGTAGCCTGCGCAATTTTGGCTTTATACTCATGTGATGATGGGGCTGAAATACAATAATCAATAAACTTGTATATTTTATGTAAAATATAGATCTTCATTCTAAAATCAAGTATGATTAATATCATAGTTCCGTCTTTAAACTTCCTAAATACCTCAGCTAATCATATCAGTACAAACTTTCCCTTAACACTCCAACTAATTACATCAGTTCAGTGGTACAATCTTTCTAAATACCCATGCTATTACACTTACAATCGTCTTTAGAATCCTGTTAATAACAATAGATCAAACTGTCTAATCGTCAATGCTAATTACGTCAGTGCAAACTTTCTAAACATCTATGCTGATTACAACAGTATATAAATTGTACAGGAAATGACTGTGCTCTATAGCTCACGGCTTTGCTCGGTTGTGCGTTTATAACCACGGAAAAGCCGAGGAGCGGACAATATGACCAATTGTTAGTACTGACCAGATCAAGAGATCGTGATTTTGAGCCCCCACTCCTCTATCTTGAATTACTAAAATTGGGATAAGAGTCCCCAGCAGTAAAGGTGCTTAACACCTGGTACGTTGGGGAGCCATGAATACTTCTTGAACTGGGTTATCTTATCACTATCTTCAAACCAAAGATTATTTATAGTTTTCTGGAGAAGTTACGTATCGATATGGGCTGCTAGTGACGACGATAAATGAATAAAACGCACACAGCGCGAACGCACGCATGGAACGAACGCACGCACACACAAAGGAAAGGGCTCCAAAATGATTAAATTTCGTACTTACGAGTTTTGCCTGAACAACAGCAGAAGTTTGGTCCACATCCTGTATTCGAGCAACTGTCGTATTTGAAAGACTTTAGTGGAGAAACGGAATATATGTGCAGAGAATTGTAGCAAACTTTCCTGTGATATATGATATAAAGTGTAATAAATGGACAACATCACTTATAAGAAAATAGAAAGAAAAAAGAAAAAAGGGGCCCTCCGGTACCTGATGTCCTACTGGTCTCGCTGATCGTTATGTTTTGTTATATATGTTTGATACTATAAGAGTCTTTTCTGGTTGTATGTGCAGATGGGAATTCCCGGCCTCGAGGATAACTGTTTAGGCGGTAACATGGCTCTGTCGAGTTACCGCGGTAAACAGTTACCCGAGAGCCGGATATTCCCATTTGCAGCTACAGCCAGTGTGCGTGTGTGTGTGTGTGGGGGGGGGGGGGGGGGGGGGGGGGGGGGCTGGGCGTGTGTGTATGCGTGCGTGCGTGTGTGTGTGTGCGTGTTCGGTTAACGTCTTTTTCAACAATTTTTCAGTCATAGAATTTTTTTCTTGCATACCATATTCAAGAAAAAATAATAATAAAATCAACTGAAAGGCTTTCTTTTTAGAAATGTTTCTTATAGTAGAGTATTTAAAAAGAAAAGCGCGGGAAACCAACGTCCATAAACAGAGAAAACGTCATGACGAATAACAATGTTTATCACATGTTTGACGTCGCGGAAGTGTAATAAAGCCATTAAATAAAAACGATAATACACTAGTGTAATAAAGCTTTGACGTCGACGTCGTTTATAGTAAAGGAAACGTTGGTCAAATTGACTTGTTTATATAGTAAAAGAAAGCAGAATTTTTAATGTTTCGACAGGAAAGGCTAACATGTGATAAAAGAATATTACATTTGTGACTTTCCACATTGAATTTATTAAACTCGTTGAATAAAATTGATAAAATGCTCGGCAGAGCCTCGCATTTTATTATTTTATTCAACTCGTTTAATAAATTCAATATGAAACGGGCCTCATGTAATATCCTCTATTTAGTTCCGGTTTTGTTTTATCAGTTGCAACGCAACATTATGACCTGTTAATAAAATAACGCTGTTTTATCTTTTTTTTTTTTTTTTTTTGGTTTTGTTTTGTTTTGTTTTTTAGACGAGAAATATAGTATCAGGAACAAAGAGGAACTGCCAAAGTACTGAATTTTTATTCCGTTTTATGAAATAAAATGTAAATTACTACATAAATCTTGTACATATATGTACTTTGTAATACGTCATTTAATACGTCATTTACAGCGAGAGAGTTATCTTACACCCAGGTGGATTTTTCCAGCACCGATAAATATACCGGAAATCCCCGTCTGGAGGTATGCAAGATAGGTCCATCGTAGTGAATATTGCATGCCATATATCTTCGATATTCCTATATAAGTCTATATAAAACAAATGACCCTCTTGGTTGGCTTCCATGTCAAGTAAGAAATGTTTAATTTAAAACTGTAGAACACGATTCGTCGGCAAGATATGAAACAATATCAGCATTTTTCATCTTGTATAAACTTGATACTGTATATTCCATACTTACTGCAAAGAACGATTGTTAAATACACTAATACACTGATTCCTGGATACGAACCAGTACTCATATATATATATGCAGCTTCTAGTCTTCGATGGAAGAGTTAAACCAATGCGCATGCGCCTGTTTGCTTACCCTATTTCATTGCAGACTTTAGAACAGGATTCTTTAGTTGTGGAAGTACAAGTTCTCTGTACAGCTAATGCATAATCAGTTCCAGTCAGAAGTGCAGTACATGTCCCTTGTGCTATTTCATCTCGAAAATCGAATGGTTGCACGTTACCTGTTCAACAATATAAGTTGTCTTGTAGAGTGTGTTACATTTGCCAAGGTATATTTTCTTAAATGCATAGTCGAGGGGTCAGAACGATATGTAAAGTAGAAAAAAAATCGTGAATGTTGAGAAATACTGTCTCCAGTAGAAAAGTCATAAAGATGTTCTACACAAAGTTGCTGTCTACGATTGTAACTCCAAGAAAGTTACAAACTTTCTTTTTGAAGTACAGGCTCATCAGTTCTAAAGAAACGGGGTCTGAGCAACATTCTAACACGATCCACAGCAATTGCTTTATAAACATATGGCGAAATTGCCTATACATGAATCTACGATGAAATATAGCTGTTCCATTCGGCCCTACGATTGTAACATTACTATTATTTTTAGAAACTGCATAGATAAACTTTGAAGGAAGTATTTACTTCTGATTTCTATATCCGACCTAAGATGTTATTGAAAATAACATTTTCACAGCAGTAACTACTTAATACTTTAACTAAAATTTACTAAATATCGGAAAATTCCGTTTTATGCAACGCCTTCTAGTCTTGGAGAGGGTTTTGTAATAGCATTTGGCCAGCCGAATGAATGTAGTGCTGTAAAATGAGTAGAATTTACGTGATAAGAATCGAAATGATAAATATGTTCCAATAACTTTATCAGTTAAATGAAATATGGGCATTCGTTCAGATGCTAATATTAAATATTTAATTATTATGTATCCGAACTCCTGCCCATATTTTATTAACTGATAAAATAAAGGGACATATTTATTATTTTTTAAATCTTGCATAAAAACTACTTCTTTCACTGGATCCACCCATGTTTTAATTAGGAGAAAAATATTTATTTTTTTACAAAGCAATGTCAGTGTTTTAGAGATATTACCGTATTATCATTTTAGCCCAATGGAAACGAGGTTGGAAGTTTTCATTTTTAAATTCCATATCGAACTTTCTTTACTACACGCGACTTCTGATACGCCTTATTTGAAGTAGCTTTGATCGTTATATTCCGAAAATTTACGCCCATCTCCGAAATTTAGCGGGGCCATAAACCATGTTTTCAATCAAATCGATATCTAATTAAAGGCTCAATGGATAATTTGTTTTTACTATGAAATGCTTATGTTGGTAGGAAAACGTCAGTAAATATTTAAGCAAAAGGATTTATAATTATTTAACATTTGTTCAGAGTAACTAGATATTAACATTCTTCTTCATAATGCTTGTTTAAAACGTGTCATCTATCTGTAAAAAAAAACCGCATTCTCTTCTATCAAACCTTACGTTGAATAATTCTTCCTTTTCTGTTTTTAATTGATAAAAAGCACATAAACTGTCAGCGTTAAACAAAATGAAGATTTATAATATTCTAGTTTTTGCATAAAATAAGTTTCATCATTTATTGGTAATACTGTTGGTTTAAAACACGTTTTTTACCTGTTTAATTAAAGTGTCCTACAATATTTATATGCTGATAGATTTATTCTTTCCTTCCGCCTTTATTTCTATAGCATAATAAGCGACGGTATAATTATGAGATAATTAAAATAGAACTGACATCCAGATCGTACAACAACAAAAAGAGAAACGTTTTAGATATCAGAAAATTACTATTTTTGTGGGCAGCGAAGCTTGACCACAGATTTACCATACTAAAAAATTACGGTCAAAAAGCTTATCTGAAACCGAAGAACAAGTAGTTCCATGTCCTCAATAAATGTTACGTAATTCAAGTCTGTTCAACTTTCAGAAAACTTCTGAGATTCAACTTTATCAAAAATGCATTGCTTAGGTACATATTTGCCGAAATCTAAACAAAAACAACGCGTATGAAAATGAGCATACTTGCTTTGATCACATGATCTTCATCACGTGACCAAAATAAACTACAAATGACCTGTAAAAATCGTATGTGAACTTCAGCACCATCCGCGTAGATCTATAATCGGTATTAAAACCAAGTTGCCTCTTTTGTAAACGTTTTAAATTAAAACTCAGTTCCTGCTAGAAAAGTTAATCGAAATCTTATTATTATAACAGCACCAAAGAGCTTGTTTTGATCAGAAAACATCTAACTTAGCACGGGCTGCGTTCTAGTTCGGATATCCCGCACCCGTGTATCCGTCGAACTTTGTAGCATAGAAATGGGTTTATGGAAAGATGTATTGCATGAAATCAACAGAAGAGATGTTATCTTACTTATTTCTCATAATATTTAAGTAACAGATTTTTATTTGCACGAGTTAGGAAAATAATTGCAGCCGTAACGGAGGGGGCGAATAATTCGTACCTGTTTCCCGAAAATACGAACGTATGCAATTAAATTTTATTTAATATTACATTCCAGCTGGTGTTTGTGATTGAAATATCATTAAAGGGTATAATTAATTCGAAAGAAACATTATTTTTTTAACAAGTTCCCCTTTTAATCGCCGGTAGATTTGCGGTGTTTTTGTCCACAAATATTCACGTACTGGCGTACGATTTCTTCTCGGATAATTATACAATAGCGGGATTCGGAAGACTGCAGTGAAATATCTGAGACAATTCAAACTAAGTTAGAACAAGAGCTGTCACTAATGGTGACAAATACCCGCGCAGCGCCTTGACCTTTGACCCGATCACCCCAAAGTCAGTAGGGGCCGTGTACTCAATAAGTACTATCAGCATGTGAAGTTTGAAGGTCGACCCGGAACCTTCAAACACGGTGACAGGTATTACAAAGTCAATGACCCTTAATGTTTCTGGGGTCACTTGACTTAAAGGAAAGGTCAGAGAGGCATGAAGATGGAAAGAAAACTCTTGCTGGATCAATAACTTGAGAATTACTTGACCCAGAATATTGAAACTTAATAGGATGATTGGACATGCAGAGTAAATGACCCCTGTTGATTTTGGATTCACTCGATTAAAGATCAAGGTCACAGGGGTCTGAACATGGAAAACGGTTTACTTGAGAACCACCTGACCCAGAAGTTTGCAACTTCATAGGGTGGTTGGACATGCCAAGTAGAAGATCTCTATTGCAGCCAATCATTAGTGTCTCTTTGTCTTTCGCTCCTATCCTCTATTGACTTCTTGCCTATTACGTCTATGAATTGGGGGACTAGGAATACAGGAGGGGTATATTGTAAATATTAATGTTTGGTGATGAAACTGAAACTGAAACTGAAACTGCTTTATTTGATTAAACGCCTAATTTTACACACAGTATATTCACTGGCGTTGTACATTAAATTAAAAAAAAGAAAAATTATGATAAAATATATACATAATGGTATCAAACAATGAAATACGACATATTTGACAAAATTACTGTACAGTGCAAATTACACATTGCGTATAAAACATACGTCGATCACACTACATAGTAGAGTATACTCAGCGTCTCTACCATATTCAGTCCACCAACAGAGAAATAATCAGAACCATGATTCAAAGCTTTTAAAAAAACAGTGTTTTGAGCTTTTTCTTAAAAGTGTCTACCGAATCAGAATTTCTCACTTCTACTGGTAGTTTTTCCATAGTTTCGGCCCTACATGATGGATGTCGGTCGGTCTGTAGACAAATCAGTTTCCGGACGATAACTGGGAGAACGCTTGCCCCTAGCATCATGAGATCGGGAGATTTGTCATGACCAGCAAATGACCCCTATTGATTTTGAGTTCAGTAGGTCAAAGGTCAATATCACATAGACAATAGAACTTGTTTGCCAGAGAATCACTAAACTTAAGCTAACTGTTCATGCCCATTACCAGAAGCTGTCAACCGCTGCCCACGTCAGTTCTCTCAGTGCTTTGATTTTACTATGTGAATGATTATAAGTTATGGAAACACACAAGAATAAGTTGTTTTGACTATTTTTTCCATTCAAAATTGAAAAGCGTTTGTTACGGGATACCGGAGGTAAACTGCCTTAAAGCAGCATGTCTCCAGATTTGGCTAAAAAGTAATCTTTCTTTCAAATTGAAGTTTGGTCATATTATGAACATTAGAATATGAATTTTTGTTTCTAAAATATTTTAAAAGTTCCAAATCAAGAAAAAAAGATGACCGCGTCGGGAATCGAACCCCGGACCGAGACATTTTCCCGTCGACGTAACCAATAGCGCTATAGCTGAAGTAGTGAATAATGACTTCAAAATATAGATATTCATAATCGAGACAGTTTACCTGGAGTAAAAGGGTGGCAAACGCTTTTCCATTTTCATCGTAAAAAACAGTAAAAACAGCAAATTCTAATGTGTGTCCGCAACATAAAGTTTGTCAGTAATAAAGTTTTAAAGCCTTCTTAAGAAATATAGCATTTATTTTAAGATATCTAAAAAGGGTATTTTTTTGTTATTGAACGATCTGGAGGCATGCCGCTTTAATCATAAAGCTTTATATTTAACGATTTTAAGGTACATATTGGTCATGAATTGAATTCCGCCAAATGGCTGGCCTTAATTTTAAACCTAGAAGTGGAATTCATTTCATACACGATTTGCTGTACTGGCTTAATTCTTACATAATTAAATATATGACCAGATTGACGGAAGTAATGATATAAAAAATATTTCCACGCATTTTGTAAGAATCGTGGTTCTTTTGAAAGATCGCACAGTTTGGCCAACGTACTGAATACCATTACGGCAGTACATTAATCGTGTGGGTAGTCTTTCATTCATTTTAGCATTAAAAGCTCTGCCGTTAATATTTGGAGTAATAGTAGACATGTAAGATAAATGATTCTAAAAATCCTCAACATATTAATAGAACGGTAACCAATTCATCTTGGCGGAAAATCTGTTTTATTTACATTTCTTCGATACAAAGTTTAAGGTGAAAGACAAACACGCAGATTATTACAAAAACAGCTGTAGAATTAGAATTAGTACAGGAAATATATATCTGGCTTTGCAGAATGTAGCTTTAATGGAGATAGGGTGTTAGAAAGTGCATGTCTTTAAAAGTGCTACTGTTCTAGGCAGCAGAGTGTAACTAAAGACGTGAAAGAAATGTTTTGAATGTAAAAACTCACGCAGGTCTTCCAATTGTGCACTGGTTTTATCCCATATAAATTAGTAAACCCGCTAGAGTAATACGATTTAATTCGCTGGATCAGACAATACCATAATTGTAAAGAACTTCAAGGTTGATAATAATTTTTATTCTTGAGATGTCTTGATTTATTTTGAATTTATCGCCAGAAAACGAGTCTGGATGTTCGATTGTAAATTTCGTCCTTTTTAATCATAGAAGTAAAAAAAATGCAGACGACTCCACATGCCGGTTGTTTCTTACGAAAATTTTAAAATAGCTAGCGTAAATGCAAGTTACACATATAAAGAAATACAAAAACTTTCATATATAATATTTTTTCATTTTTCGGGGTGTTCATAAGATTTAAGCTATGCAAGATATCTTCTAAATTAAATAGTTTCTAGTAAAGAAGTGTAAATATATATCTGGATATCTGAAGCCAAAAATATTAAAATCTTTAACAGACTCTCATTTCAAACGAAACTCTTAAACAGAATCCATTCTTCGTTTACTATTTAATTACTCATATATCCATACACTAGTTGTCATAAAACAAATTTATTACGTACGAAGGTAGTCTTCAAACATTGAAAAATATTTAGAAAAAGGATATACGTATTATGATTTTATGTTTTTTCGCAGATTTTTCCTACAGTCAGACATGTTTTTTTCTTCTTCTATATTTTAACCGTTTACGTGTCTTCTGGCAGTAATTGCGTAAATATTTAAAGGCACAAATTTTCATATGAACAGTCACTTACTAAAGACTAATATTCTGTGAGCTTACATTAACCGTGACCGTAACTCATGCTATTTTTGTGTGTGAAGTTCCAATTCTGTCAAACTTGACTTTGTAAGGTTATGAAATTATTCCTAAAAAATCTTTATTTATTATCTCACATTGCGTTTCAGAAAACAATGAATTAAATATCAAATAAACTTACCGAAAATCATGCAAATTATTCCACAAAGTGAAAAAAAGCAAGAGCGTTTCATTTTCACGGACAAGAATGAAGATTGAAGTATTCCGGTCTTTAAAATGTTGAATATCTCGATGTAATGGTTTTAAGAGCAGCTTTTTACGAGAAAGGCAATTTCAAAACAAAATATATGTTTCTGGTGACAACCAAAGTATTTTTACCGGTCCGACATCGGTTTTGCAATTTGGTCCGATGTTGTATCGACTGAATATCAATAATTATAATAAATATTGATGATAGACGGGTGAAACATTATTGTGCGTCAGTTTGATTACTTTAGTGGCATTTTACATCAATTTACATAAAAACGCGGACTTTAAGTACATAACTTTTTTGCGAGTAGAGTTATGGTTTATACATGGCGATTTCAATATAGCAGCAGCAATTCCAAGAGGGAAAATTAGTTTTCAAAGAATAATATTTTACATGTAATCAAGGACTTCGAGAGGTTTCTCGTCTGATTCATCATGTTACAGAGTTCAGATGCACAGGAATTAAACCACGAGGGCGTTAGCTGTTTAGTTGTATCTAAACATCTTAACGACGAACCGTGGTAAATAAAATGATTAACCACAAGAAGACCTTAATTATTAACATTCTTACATTCAACTATTTTGATTAAAGTTATGCTGGACTTCGTTTATCCGAGTAGTAATGTATCGAACGTCATGCTGCAATTTGACGTAATAATCCGCGCGTCAACCGTGGTTTCTAGCTTGACCTTCTTCTTTGTTTAACTGGCAATCAAATGGAACCTTAATAGTTATTTAATAATGTCGCAAGTCATACATCTTTCACCTTTCAGTCATGTCATTGATTCATGTGGAGACGTTTACAGACATTTGCGGAGTACTGTTCAGTGCAGGTACCTACACAATCCAGGAACACTACAACCGTTGCATAGGTGAACCTCTATTGCGTTAAACAAGTCAAAATTGTCAGATTCAATTTTGATAAAATACACTGATGTATTATACACCAGTCGAAATATTGAGTCAGGCGTAGGACATCAGAAAGGACTTGGCTGGTACATAACACAGCGCAAATGACATTTATTCATTTTTGAATCTGTTGCTATATGAATTTTCAACTTGTTTTTATACATCAACAAAAGATGGATTCATTTTTTAACCAAGGCCCTACCAGAAACACCAAACATGTTTTTCAACGCTGTTGTAGCAGGACATACATTTTCCTTATCCATTTACGTTATACGTATGTAGCATATTTGACACTTGTTTCGAGATATGGTATCTTACAATGGGACTTTTATCGTTTTTATCTCTCGGTAAAGGAAGTAAAGCTATTTAAAAAGTTGTTGTAAGCGGTTAATATATTTATTGTTCAACGTGACACGAACCTAAAATAATCTTTAAACAAATCTTGTGGTATGTTATCGTGTAAATAACATAAATTGTTTCCTTTGACACTACATTGTCTTATATTCAACCGAATTGTCGCAGCTCAAAACAATTGACAATTGTCTTTCTTTCTTTGATATTTCTTTCTTTTTGTTTAGATTTGTTATTGTGTTAAGCATGACTATTTCATAGCTTGGGATTTACTTTTCTCAAATATACAAATTTTGGTTAGACCCCAATTTTTAGTGTAACCATTAATATAATTAAAATGATCTTGTAAAGTATAAGCATCAGTTGAAAATATTACCATATCGTCTGCAAAGAGTAATTTCAGTAATTTTTAAACTATTTGCAAAATAGCAAATGGCGGGTCAGCTCTTTGGTTTAATATAGTACCTATAAGGATAGATGTCTCTAATACATTCGACAAATCTGCCATTGCGAATTTACTAAGCAGCTGAAAATTTAAACAGTTTAAAAAGTTTTACTTAAAAGTTAAATAATTTTATACTTAATTTTAAAATTAATAACTTTCAGCGCAGATTCAGAGTTGAAAAAAAAGTCTCGTTTAAACGAACAGGGTTTTAATTCAGTACATGAACAAACATTCCAAAGACGTTTGATTTTCAATATCATTCATTTTCATTCTGTAGTATTCATCTAAAAACACTGTAGAAACATAAAGAAGAATAAATTGTACGAAATAACAATTTGCGAATTGAAACATACTGATTATAAGTCTTAGGTGTGTATACATGCTTTAATCAACATTTGATATGGGACAACAGTGTTTTAGTTGCCTGAACAGCAGCAGAAGTTTGGTCCACATCCTGCCACAGTACAACTGTTGTATTTGTAGGTTTTCAGGCTAACACTGCCTGTCTTTCTGTCATACAGATGGAGAGAGTTGAAACATGTCTTCCTGTGAAAAAAAAAAATTTGCATTTATCATTTCTGTTTAAAAATTGGTACAGAGTAACAACATGAAATGATATATTTTGCAGTAACACGACCAGCCCAGGATCTTGCCGAGCATTGGCACAGGCGCATGAGCTGTAGTCATGAAATTTAAAACGTTACATGACCAACCCGTGAATTCGCCGAGTACTGACACAGGAACGTGACCTACAACCATGAAATTCTACATGTTACACAACGTACCTGGGACCTTTCCGAGCCCTGGAACAGGCACTTGACCTATGGCCATGAAATTCTACACGTTACATGACAAACCAGTGAACTCGCCGAGCATTGATACAGACACTAGACTTACAACCCTGAAATTCTATACGTTAAACAACCAACCCGGGACCTACCCGAGCCCTTGAACAGGCACGAGACCTATAGTCATGACATTCTACACGTTACACAACCTACCCGGGACCTACCCGAGCCATGGAACAGGCACGTGTCCTATAGCAATGAATTTCTACACGTTCCATAACCTACCTGAGATTGACATAGGCACGTGACGAATAGCCATGAAATTCTGTACGTTACATAACCTACCAGGAACTCCTCGAGTATTGACACAAGCATGTGGCCAATAGCCATGAAATTTTTCACGTTACACAACCTTACCTGGACCTGCCCGAGCCCGTGACCTATAACCATGCAATTCTACACGTGACATAACCTACTCGGGACCTTCCCGAACATTGACACAGGCGCGTGACCTATAGCCATTATTATTGTTATTATGCCAGATTTATATAGCGCCCTTTTCATGATAAACACAATCAAAGGCGCTTTACATATAGCAAACGCAGCCACACAGGGCGCGAAATTCATCCTCTACTAGTACAGACACAGAGCGATCTGATCAGAGTGACAGAGTGAGATAAAGCCCCCCGAACAGATAGAGAGAAATCCTTTTTAGATACAGACTTGTCCGGCTAACTTAGCCTAGCTCTTTGCGAAATAGACAGTCTAGTTCTTTAACGTGCCCGGTGTATAGCACTGATACACGCGAAGCCGTCTTTCCTGGGAAGAATCAGTACAGGCCTCTAAGTTACGTGGGAGACATTCAAGAGCAACTCAGAAATTTCCAGTGCTTGGACCGGGATTCGCATCCCGGACCTCTGGATTGACTGTTATCACTAGAACACCGGCCCGCCATGAAATTCTACACGTTACATAACCTGCCCGGGACATCCCCGAACATTGACAACGACATGTGACCTATAGCCATGAAATTCTACACGTTACATAACCTACCCGGAACCTCCCTGAATATTGACACAGGCACATGACCTATAGCCATGAAATTTTACGAGTTACATAACTTATCCGGGACCTCCCCCGAATATTGACACAGGCAAGTGACCTATGGCCATGAAATTCAACACGTTACATAACCTACCCGGGACCTTCCGGAATATTGACACAGGCACGTGACCTATAGCAATGACATTTTACATGTTACATAACCTACCCAGGACTTCCCCTAGCATTGATACAGGCACATGACCTTTAGCCATGAAATTTTACACGTTACATGACCAACGCAGGAACTCGCCGAGCATTGACCCGCCAAATGACCTATAACCATAAAATTTTACCATTGACATGACCAACGCGGATGTCGCCGAGCATTAATACAGGCACGTGACATATAGCACGTTACATGACCAACGCGGGAACTTGCCGAGCATTGACACATTCGCACAACATATAGCCATAACATTCTACACGTTATACGGCTAACCCAAAAACTCGTTGAGCATTGACATAGGCACGTGACCTATAGCCGAGCATTGACACAGGCACATGACTTTTACCTATAAAACTTTTAAAACATTAACAGGAATAACCCGGCACTCAAACCGACGGATAATGGCAGAACTTCCAGCCATAATATTTGCATCTAGTACAGAACTGTCACAGTACATAAACAACCAGGGTCCTCACAATCTTTATGGCAATTAACTTTCTAAGACGTCTCTGTACAATGCCACAAGGATATTACATAGAGCAATCAATTTTTATATAGTTGTTATATCCAATCAACTTTGTGTTAGGCTCGGACCAAGGGTTGTGTATGGCTAATGATTAACAAACTAGATTTACCCTAGATCAGTACAGACTGTCTCACATGTAGTTTCAGCTGTGCTCTTACATTGTCTAGTCACTGCAGACACGTAGTTTGCTGTACCGTACAGGATACCTGTGCAAGTAGCCTGCGCAATTTTGACTTTATACTCAAGTGATGATGGGGCTGAAATACAACAATCAAGGAACAAGTGTAGTGAATGTATTTAATATACAGCTCTTCATTCTAAAATCTAATTTGTGATTAATGTAATAGTTCCGTCTTCATCTGTTAAGTCTGTTACAGTAATTTCGGTTTCTTTGGAATGCATTATCAAATTATGAGTCAAGTATTGGCAATACATATGTTGCTAAAACCGATTTCGTTTTGCTTATTGTTTCATTCATTTGTTTTAAATTTAAACTTTAGCTAGAAAACGGAATTTACGAACTTTCTAAACACCGAGCTAATTGCAACAAACCAATTTTCATAAATGAGCACTGAAAATTTCTCAGTAAACGCTTCATGAACAAACTTAAAAATTTATCCCATACAAACTTTCTAAACATCCCTGCTATTAACATCATAATAAACTTCCTAAACACCTCAAGTAATTACTTCAGAACAAACTTCCTCTAAACATTCTAACTAATTATATCAGTGCATACTTTCTAAACACCCTGCTAATTATATCAGTACTAACTCCCGTCACTTCCTAATATATATCAGTACAAACAGCAAGTGATTCTGCCTTTGCGACCAGTGCAGACCAAGATCAGCCTGCACATCCATGCAGTCTGATCATAGTCTGCACTGTTCGCTATTCGGTCAGTAAATTTTCAGTGAACATCCTTTCGAATATTAAATGGTATTGCCCAAACTGAATGATGGACCAGTCCATTTCAGAAACTTAGCAGGGAAAGGGTTAAATACTCATGCTTATTATACTTACAAACGATTTTAACACTCCTGTTAATTACAATAGATCGAACTGTCTAATCACCAATGCTAATTACATCAGTGCAAACTTCTAAACATCGATGCTGATTACAACAGTACATAAATTGTACATGCCAAAAAAATAAATAAAAATGTTATGTTGCTCGCAACTTTGCTAGGTTGTGAGTTTATAACCATGGGAAAGGCCGAGGAGCAGACAATATGACCAACTGGTAACACTGACCAAATCGAGAGATCGCGAGTTTGAGCCCCCGCTCCTCCAACTTAAATTATTCAAAATGGAAAAAGAGTCCCCTGTGATGGTGCTTAACATTTGGTATGCTTAAGAGCCATGAAAACTTCTGGAATTGTGGAATCTTCTCACTATCCTCCCACTAAGCATTACTTATAGTTTTCCGGATTAGTTATCCATATGGGCTGCTATTGGCGACGATAAATGAATAATTTTTGTTTGTTTTGGGTTTAACGCCGTTTTTCAACAAAATACACATACACGCGTGCACGTGCGCGCATGCACGCACGTAACGCACGCATGCACACACAGAAGGACTCCAAAGTGATTGAATTTCGTACTTACGAGTTTTGTCCGAACAACAGCAGAAGTTTGGCCCACATCCTGTATTCGAGCAGCTGTCGTACTTGTAAGACTTTGGTGGAGAAACGGAGTATATGTGCAGAGAATTGTAGCATATTTTCCTGTGATATATGATATAAATTGTAATAAATGGACAACATCACATGAATGAAAATATGAAGAAAAAGAACAAACAAGGGACTTTTCGGTACCTGATGGCCTTTTGTGTATATTATATGCCAAATATCTTCGATGTTCCTACATATAAGTCTATAAGTCTAAAACAAATGACCCTCTTGGTTGACTTCCATTTCAAGTTAGAAGTGTTTAATTTTATGGCGCCAAGACATGAAACAATATCAGCATTTTTCATCCCTGATTCAGAATTTGTATTAATTTGATACTAGATATTCACCACTTATTGCAGAGAACGATTGTTAAATATAATACACTAGTTCCTGGATAACGAGCCAGTACTCATGCATATGTATAAAGTTGCAGGTGAAAATCCACTCCCTTCTGGCCTCCGGTCGAAGAGTTAAACCAACGCGCATGCGCCTGTTTGCTTACCCTATTTCATTGCAGACTGTTGAACACGACTCATTAGCTGTGGATGTACAAGTTCTCTGTACAGCCGATGTAAAATCAGTTCCAGGCAGAAGTGAAGTACACGCCCCTTGTGCTATTTCATCTCTAAAATCGAATGATTGCACGTAACCTGTTCAACAATATAAATTGTCTTGTAAATTCTTATTACATTTGCCAAGGTATATTTTCTTTTATATTTATTAGCGGTTAGAACATGTTAAGTAGAAAAAATCGTGAATGTTAAGAAGTATTGTCTCCAATAGAAAAGTCAGAAATCAAAAATATGTTCTACACGATGTTGCTTTCTACGATTGTAATTTCAAGAACATTACAAACACTGACGTCGGCTCTTCGAATCTAAAGAAACGGGATTTTAGCAACATTCTTGCATAAAAATTACATCTTTCACTGGATTCACCCATGTTTTGATAGGAGAAAAATATTGTTTTAACAAAGTCATTCACGTGTTGTTAATACACGATTTTTATTTTTCAAACGCTTTCCAAAGGACGAATATTTATTCCTGCGCAGATGGAATCCATGTCTTGTTTCTTCTAAAATAACCTCTTTCTGTTACATAAAAGATGCAGTCTAATCCATATCATGTTTTGCTGTATCAGTTATCAGATCCCAACGCATTCAAGTCGCCAACTGATATGCTCTCTCGTGAATATATATGAATCACGTGTGCGTTGTGCCATTGTTTTTAGGAGTCAAATCAACGAGTTTTGGGAACTATTCGTCCGTATGATTTTTATTTTATTTCTCACAGAATTCATATAAATTGTGAAAGCAGGTCAATACGTTCATACTTACCCGTACTCAAAATAATTGTTCATACTGGAGGTCAATTATTATTTTTGAAATTGTGTTCCTGTTTCTCACATACTTGAGTAATGTACAAACATAATATTAAGAAATAAAAATGATCTTTTAAAAACATTGAATACATGCTGTTGGTAGTTTTATTGATTTGTGCACACAATAAGGATATTCAAAACATGTTGACCGTTTCCAAGAACAGAATGGTAAATTAAACTCATATCGGAATCGTAAAGTCATCAACTATGAAAACAATAGACTTCTTGTCATGATTTATGCAAGAATAAAAATACACGTAACGCCTGCAAAGCCTTAGGGATACGTTGGTTACCTCGAACTTAGGTCCATTTTTGCATACCAAAGGTCTACTATGGTTCCCTATGGATTTTGACGAACACTTGATGGATGAGAGAGCCCTCGGTCGCGGCCGGCAACAAATCCAACGGTCTTCTGCAGACATGTAAACGAATATTATCCCTATTGTTAGAGACAGAAATTTTTCTACAACATTTTAAAATTTCTGACAATGTCTATCGTTTTGCGAAGGTATTATCGAGTCACTCTAAGACAGAACTTACCAAGTTTAGTGGCTTTGTAAGTTTTTTGAAGTATTATGTCGAGTTTTAAATAGTTTTACGATGTCTTACAACATTGCAAAATTACAACACTACTTACTGATCTTTGTAAATCGCATGTACTTTAGTTTTGTTTATACCTATTTATTTAAGCTCGGTTGTGATGAAAGCTTTAAGCTTATCTGAACCACTCTCGAGTCCGTTTCCTGGACAAGTACTGGTGTCTTATGAGAAGACGTGATCGTGACCCCAGTAGGGCTCAAACCAACGCTCAAATCCACAACCCCGGGTTGAGCTGCCTTAACCACCAGACCACCGCTCTATTCCTGGTGCCCAAATATATTACTCCAATGAATTATTTTAACTACACACAGCATTACCGCAAATGCAACACAGACTTTTTCCTGTTGTAAAAAAATATGAATGAATACCTAACAGACAGAGCGACGTTTCAAAAACGTGCAGACGTGCACAAGACTAGACACACGCGCAAAGACAAAGCAAACATGTGCTTTATCCTTATAACATATAATCGGAGCTTCAGAGTTTCTGAAATATTTACGCACAGAATCAATGATACGCCTATCCGAAAAACACTGGGTGCATTGGTGAAGTCAATATCTTTATTCATGAAACATAGTCTTAGAAAATGTCGCCAAAGACAATTGAGATGGAGAATTTGCTGTGTGTAACTTTGAATAAGAGATGATACAGTATAAAAAGTATCTCTTTGAATAATCTACCGATCCGCTTCCTCGTCTAGATTTTTAAGACACTTAACAAGTAAAGATGTGAGACGAGAAAGCATGCAGTGTCTACCCGCGTTTGAAAAACAATGATATGCAGCGGACATAATGACTTTAGATCAGCGCTTAATATTACATTTGCGACTAATTCCATGAGACCTGAATTTACGTTTTCTGATATTTAACAAAGGAAAGATATTACCGTATTATCATTTTAGCCCAATCGAAACGGTGGTTGTAATTTTTTTTTAATTTATTTGAATTCCGCCAAATGTCTGGCCTTAATTTTAAACCTAGGAGTGAAATTTCATACATGATTTGCTCTACTGGCTATATTGTTAGGTGATTAAATATATGAGCAGATTTACGAAAGCATATATATAAAAAAAAATGTGAAAAAACTGTTCCCACGCATTTTTTAAGAATGTATGCGAAAACAAATTTTCAAAGATCGCCCAGTTTGACCAACAGTGTAAATACCATACCAGTTTCACGGCAGTACATAAATTATGTGGGACGTATTTCATTTAATGTCAAAATTTAGTTTAACACTAACAGCTCTCTCGTTAACATTTGAAGTAATAGTAGACATGTAAGATAAATGATTCCAAAAACCGCACCTATTAGAATTGAACATGTTAACAGTACGGTATCCACTAAATCTTGGCGGAAAATCTGTTTTTACGAGTATTTCAGCATAAAACTGCTGTTCTTCTCACTTTTCGGGTGTGTTTTAACAAGAGAGAAAATGTGTGTTAACAAAGAGATTCTCGCGCTCATGGCTGTTATAACACCTTTTTATATATTCGCGTTCAGTAGCAAAGCGTACACGTATTACGGCCCCAAAACGGATAATTCAAATGGAAATGACGTCAACCTGAAAAAACAACTCAGATATTCCCGCTCATTTCATGGAAATTTAATGACGTTGAGGGAGAATATATACATTTATTAATTGGGTTTTTTTCGGGGTGCGGGGTTCGCGTTTTATGCTAGAATATCGTTAGCGTATGTTCATTTCGTGTTATAACATCTGCAGAATCCCTCGGGATACGTTGGTACCCTCGCGCTACCGGGCACCAACTAATCCCGTGGGATTCTGCAAATGTTATAACACGAAGAAACATGCGTTATCCCTGCATTTATATTTCTTCAATAAAAGAGTTAAAAAGTGATAGACAAACACGCAGATTATTAAGAAAACAGCTGTAGAAAGAAAATTAGTACGAGAAATATATATGAATTTGCAGGAATGTAGCTTTAATGGAGATAAGTGATTGAAAGTGCATGTCTTAAAAAGTACTATTGGTTTAGGCAGATGTACAGAAGATGCAGAGTGTAACTGAAGAAGTGATAGAATTAATTTCGGAACTTTATTGAATGTTCTAACGAAATGATATCATGTAATACCATTCTGTGAAAAGTGGCGTTCGGGTAGAAAAAAAATCGCCAGTTTCAACTCGACAAGTGAATATTAAACACAAAATGGTCAAAAGCACTGGAGGTTCACATAAATGTAATGGGACGGGATAACTAAAATAGACCCGAATGTCAGTGAATACAGTACTGTCAGTGCGGTATAAAATACTCCTCCTCTAAGACGGAAGCCATAAATGCTCAACAGATAAAGTCACGTTAAAAGGCAGCTTCCCCACAACGCAGCAAACAACACTCAGGCATGAAAAAAAACAAATACAAAGCAAACACACGAAGACAAAACGAACATAATATTATAAAGGAAAGCAGCGGCAAAACCACCACTTGGGAGTTTAAACAGGTTTATTGTGTAGCTAACCCCATTCTTACCCCCACCATGTTCCTAAGTCGCAGACAGTTTAAACAAGATTTATTTGCGCTGAGTTAATCCCTAATACACGCAATGGCAGTAGAAGGCAAGTTTTGTAAATGCAAAAATGCTCTTGTAAATTTATATAAAAAGCAAACTTTAAGAACCGAAGACGCATTCACTCAATGCTAACACACCGAACGTCGCCCTTCCGAATGTTCCCCCGCTAACCGTCGCTCCTCCGAACATTGCCCCGCCCCCGCCAAATGTCGTTACGACAAACGTCGCCCCGCAGAATGCCGCTTCGAGGAATGACACCCCGCCAAACGTCGCCTCCCAGAAGGCCGTCACGCAAAACGTTGGCCCTCAGAACTTCGTGTTTTCGCCTTCCGGAATGCCATAGTATTCATTAAATTTGAGATAAAAATTAGTAAGGTTTAAAAGTTATGATTTGCTTGTTAATCCTTAATGAAGCGTTATCAATTTCTCATTCATAACTCCGCCCCTTTCCCCAACCCAAACCTCTAATCCATCAGTGAGTCTATCAGTGGCCTAATACATTTATTACAGAAAATATGCGTGCGTGCTTGCGCCTACCCGTCCATCTGTCTAATTTTGCTGTCATGCATGTTGAAAATACAATATGCTTCCCTCTGTGAGATGGATTCGCTTTTAAGCATGACACTTGCACAACCCCCAGCCAAGTGTGACATTAACTTTTCAGAAAAGGTCTTCTGTTTACTTGCGAGAATCCATCTCTTTGAGACAAGCATATTAAGTATTTTCCAAATGTATGGCAAAGTTATATTCTGGACTAAAAATAGTCGGACAGACGTACGCACGCACTAGTATTGCCCCGTGTCTACATGTCATGTAAAAGCTTGTTATTTAAAAGTTACACATCGTGTCAGTGATGAACTCACTGATTGACTGGATGTTGGGGTGGGGTCTGGGGGCCAGATAGTGCAATTTTCGTCATAATTATTCATAATTATTACCTCCTGTCCAACATTTAAGTAGGGCTTAAAATTGTGCACTGGTTGTATAGTACCTTCGAAGGGCTATGAATTGTATTCGCCGGAACAGACAATACCACATTTAAAAAAAAAAATCAAGTTCGATCATAATTTTCATTCTTAGTTTTTTCGATTAATTTTGAATTTGTCAGAAAACGATTCTGGGTGTTCGGTTGTAAATGTCAGTCATTTTAATTACAAAAGTACGGACAAAGCAGATCACTTCATTTGTCCATAATCGAATCTTCGTTTTCTACATTAGAATTCATATATCCATACACAAGCTGTGTTTTGCAGCATTAAACACTTAAATATATACGTAGGTAGTCTTGAAATATTGAGATATATTTAGAATTTAAATTTTATGTATTTTCGTGGATTTCTTTTCATGCAGGCAGACTTATTTTCTATATTTGCACCGTTTCCTATCTTTTTGCAGTGATTGCATTACCATTTAAGGGGAATACTTTGTATTTTTTACAACCCGCGTATGATGTTGATATCATATTAAAGTAGAAGTTATCCCCGGCCTGAATGTGTAACTGTTTTCTTGGTTATGGGTGAAACTTTTTAGTTGTGACATCGCAAACATTACGATGCACGTCTGTTTTGGCGTCACGTGAAAAAGCGATAAAATTGGTTTATTTTCTCTCAATTGATTTCTTTGTATTCCAATTTACAGCGATGAAACTTGCACCATTATGTGTATCATATAAAGATCTACAGCGCTATACAGATTCGCCACTTATGTATTCAAAACGATGGAAAAATGAAGAAAAACGGCATTCTCAAATTTTAAGGTTTTTTTTTTTTTTGAAAAAAATCGCACACTCGTTTAATTAACGGGAAAACGGTTGGAATTCTTTTTTGCTAAAATTTTATATATTCAAGATTAAATTATTTGTAATAAAAATTTTAAAAAATGAGAACTTTTACCATCTAGTATTCTTTTAAATCACTGATTTTCGTCCCATATCGGACGAACAAAAAGTGAATTATCTCTTCCATTACATATTTTCTGTGAATTATCGAAATATTTGAGTGACCATTTTATCAGTGAAATATATCAAGCGAATTTTCAATGTTGAAATACTACAAAATGGCTGAATTTAACCAAAACACGGAATGAAAAGAAAATGTGTTTGATTTACATGTAGAATAAGAACGAGCTGCACCATGAGAAAACCAACATAGTGCATTTACGACCAGCATGGATTCAGACCAGACTGCGCGGATGCGCAGTCTGGTCAGGATTCGTACTGTTCGCTAACGGTTTCTCTAATTGCAATAGGGTTTGAAGCGAACAGTATGGCTCCTGACCAGATTGCGCGGATGCGATGGCTGGTCTGGATCCATGCTGGTCGCAAATGCACAATATTGGTTTTCTCATAGTGCGGCTCAAATATCTTTCACTCATGACCAACATATCTTACATTTTCACTCGCGGCTATGCCACTCTTGAAAATATTACATCTTATGTTCACTCTTGAAAGATATTGTTCATTAAAAAATCTTGCGTTATTATCTAATAAATTGCGTTACGGAAATATTAAATGACATATCAAATAAACTTACCAAAAATCATGCAAATAACTCCACAGAGAGGTAAAAGGCAAAAGCGTGTCATTTTTTTTTACGCACAAGAATGAAGATTAAAAAGTATTCCGATATTTAAAATGTTGAATATCTCAGTGTAACGGGATTTAATAGCAGTTTAATACGAGAAAGGCAATTTCAAAAAATAAATATGTTTCTGGGGACAGCCAAAGTATTTCATACCGGTCTGACATCGGTTTTACAAAGCTGTCGTAAAATCGGTCCGATATTGTATCGACTGAATATAAATAATTATAGTAAATATCAATGCTTGACGTTTGATATCTGCCTTGGTCAGTTTGATTACTTTAGTCGCATTTACATCAATTTTACATAAAAACGCAGACTTCAATAAAATTTTCTCTTTGCGAGTAGGTTTGTGGGTTAAACATGAAGATTTAAATGAAGCAACAGCAATCTCAAGAGGTAAAATTAGGTTCCAAAGAAATATTTTAAGATTTATTCAATACTGTCTCAAATTATTCGTCCTTCGCCTCTTATTCATGTGGAGAAATTAGCAGACACTAGTGAAGAACAAGTCAGAACAGATACCTAAAAAATCCAAAAATATTACGCCTTTTTTAAAAGGGTTTAAATTTCCTTTTGCGACCGGCGTTGAACAAGTAAAAAGTAACGTCAGATTTATTTTGGTTTAAAATTTCCTGATTGTTTTTTCACCAGTCAAAATTGTACCTTTCTAAAGTTTCTTCATAGTGAATTTTTTCCATCAAGCTTTTAAATTTTTTAAACCCAAAAAAATTGAGAGAAAATTTTCCCTTTTTTTTAAATTTAAAAAAATATAATGTATAAAATAAAGGGGCCTTTAGGGCCCTTCACCTAAAATCATTTTTTTTTTTGTGGGGAATCGGGGATAAAAACATCAGAATCTTTTTAGCCTTTACATAAAAAAACACGGGGTTTTCTTTTTTAACTATCTTTTCCCCCTGAAAAATTTTTTAATTTACTTTTTAGGGCAACATGCAAAAGATGGATTAAATTTTTTTTAAAGGGGCCCTGCTTTGGAAACACAAAAACTTTTTTCCCACCGGATATACCAGCCAAAACTTTTTCCCTACCCTTTTTTCCGTTTTACGTATGTAGCATTTTTGACACTTTGTCTCGAGTTTTGGGTATACACATGGGAAAATTTTATCTTTTTTAATCTCTGGGAAAAAGGAAAAAGTAAAGCTGTTTACAAGTTATGCATTTTTTTTGCTCAGCGTAATAGGGAAAAAAAAATAAACTGAAAAACAGTTCTTGTGGCATGTGATCGCGTAAATAACATATATTATTTCAATTTTTTTTACACTACATTGTTTTATAGGTATGTAACTGAGGTGTTGCATTCCGAAACAATGGAAATTTATTTTTCCCCTTTTTTTTTTTTCTTTCTTTTTTTAATCTTTTTGGGTTAAGTTTTGTTATTGTTTTAAAAAAAAATGAATGACTCTTTTTTTTTTCATTTTTTCTGTCCCCCGCCGCCCTTCCCCCCTCCCCCCCCCCCACCCCCCCCACACACCACACACTTTGAAAAAAAAAAAGTTCCCTTTTTGGGTTCCCCTTTTAATTGTTGCTTTTAAATGCCCTTTTTTGTCTGTGTGACTGAGATTTATAATGCATTTTTTTCTGGTTCATTGATACAAACCTAGTTTAAATGGGGATGGGATATTGTCGCGTAGCCCCTAAATTCAAAATTTTTGTTCCGTTTTTATTTTTGCAAATTCTGATTAGACATTGTGTTTCGGGTTTTTCTGAAAGCCTCTGTGGAAAATGATCCCAAATTCAGTTCTTGTAAAATTTTAGGTTCGGGATTTTTTGTGTTCTGGTTCCCAGGGGTTCCCAAAGTTTTTTGATCTGCGTTCGGGCCTTTTGCATATTTTTGGAACCCTTTCTAACGTGTCTTTCCCTTTTCAAAACACTAGGTAAAAGTACCTTAAATTTTTTTTCCCAAAAAAGATCATTCTACCCCTTTTTCTTTCAAATGTATAAAAGGGCATCTCATTATGTTTTATAGCAGTGCCATCTTGCTCTAGACATAATTATACCTTAAATCTAATATAACAAATAAAAGATGTAAAGAAGAACTCCCAAAAAAGAACGAATCCAAGAAAGGTATAGGGTTTTCTGTCGTACTTTGGTTTTTTTGGAAAATTGATTTAAGGCAAAAGAAATTTTCAAAAGGGAAAGGTAATAAAAAGGTGCAACATCGAAAGGGCCCCTTTTGTGCGGGCAAAGCGGAACTCTTTTTTTAAACAAAATTGCAGGATCCATGCCCACAAACCACTAAAAAAAAAAGGAAAGAAAATACAGAGTCCAGTTTCTGGGAATAATTTTCAGCCGCCCCTACAGCACTGGGGACTGCGGGTGGAAAAGTTACTCAAATCTATGAAAAAAGGGCTTCTAGAAAGTAAAACCCAATCCCTGTAAAAATAATAGCAGCCCGTTCAAGAGAAAAAAATATTGTGCAAAAAACCCCCACGATTTTTATCACCGGGAAATTGAAAACCGAAATATAAAATTTTTCCAAGACCCGTTTTAAAAAAATTTTCCCGTTATGTTAGTCATTTTAAAGGGGGAAAAAGGATAACTGTTCCCCCGAAAATTTAATTTCTTGCTGAATCACCTTTTTTTCTTGCAAAATTGATAAAAAAAGGGCGAATTTTGGAAATGTTTATTTTTAAAACAATAATTTAAGAGTTCAAAAGTCTGTAAAAAAATTTTTTTTAAAAAATGCCGGTTCCCTAGTTTTTTGAAAAAGTCCCATGGAAAAGTGGAACTATGTAAAAAAACCCCAAAACTAATTTGAGCAATTTTTTAACAAAGGGACAGTACCCCAGTCCAGGCCCTTTTAAACCCAGGAAATTTGTTTTCCCAAATATATTCCCGCTTCAATACCGGAATTGAACAAATGCCGGTACTTAATGAAAAAAAGGCCCCTACAGTTTCCATGAAATTTTTGAATAATTAGGGGCATTCCATAGGGTTTGTTTATTTAAATTTCAAAGGAAAAAATCAAAACCTGGCATGTCAAAAAGATGCCAAACAATTTTTTTTGTATGTTATTTATTTTTAATTTAATGTTTTGCTAGTCATATTTTTTTAAAAGTTATTTTTTAATTACCCGGGCCCGAAAAATGGTTGGGGATGGAAGACACCTTTTAGTTGGTTTAAACCTTGACAATAATTGCTGCAGGGAAAAACAAGTTACTTGGGCTAGTATCGCGGATTTTGGGAGCGGAGCTTAATTTACCCCGCCAAAGACTTTAAATGATCCCGGATTCCTTTTTAAACCCGCGAAATCCAGTTTGTGAACCTTTTAGACGGGGCTGCAATGTTCAAAAAAAGATTTCTTGGTTGACTTTCCTAAAATCGAAAGTTTCTGACTTTGGGTTTTTAGCTTTGGGGTTTTGATTATTCCCTTTTTGCCTGAATGCACGTAATATTTCAACAAGAATATTGCTCACTATAGATGCGATATTTTCTCCCAACAAAAAATTAATCAAGTTTGATTTCCTCTTACTGGTCTCTATGTCAGTTTAATAACAAATTAAAAGCTTGAGTCCCGATCCCCCGACTTCGTGCCCTGCTATATAAGTATACATACGACTCAAAGTTTTTCGGTTTTAAATCGCAAAAAATTTTCCCACCAACAGCCCCATTTTACTTTTCCCTCGGCAACCCGTTTCCAAAGCGTTCATATCCTGGTCAAAGTAAACTGTAGGGGGGTTTTACCCAAACCCCCCTCCTTCGCCGGTAAAAATGGGAGGGAAACTTCCTTTGCTGACGTTTTTATTAAAACAGAAAAAACTTGAATATTTTTCCCGTATACGTTGAAAATGTTTTTTGTTACAAAATTAAAATAAATTCATCTGCCCTTCCATCTTTTATAAAAAAAAAAAACCGAAAATTATTAATAAATTTTGGGTTTTGGGTTAAGGTTTTGTCAATTTTTTAAAGTAAAAATGTAGTATTCTAGGGGAAAAAAAAACAAAGTAAAATTTTTTTTAATTAATTTAATTTTTTTTTTTTAATGGGGAAATAACGGAAATTTTCCCGTAGGCCCCATATATGACCGGAGTTTTAATTTTCCCCTTTATAAATACAAAGGGGTAAGAGGCAAACGTAACCCGGGTGGATGCAAACCGCAGTTATCAGACCGTGTTTATGATAATTTCCGGGGGCACCCGGGGGGTTTAAATTTCCCCCCGGGGGCTGAAGCTGGGGAAATTTTGCCTTAAAGACAAATAACTAAATATCAGGCTAACATAAACAGTTTTGAATAGACAAGTTAATTTACACGCAGGATTTCGTCCGAGTAAGGTTCGAACGCACATCGATGAGGGGCCTTGTGATCTGAAGTCACCGACTTTAACCACTCGGCCACGGGGCCCCCTGTAAGAAGATCCTTTTAAAGGCCAAAGCGGCCCTTTAAAAGCGACCTTGGGTTTAAAGAGTCTGTTCACATCCAATCATTTTTTATATAAAAATTTTAATGGACTTTACGGCCCCCAAGGGAACCGGACATAAACCCCAAACCCGCTTTAACTTATTTAAAGTAAAAGCTTGGGGTTACCAAACAAACCCGGGAAAATTGGCCCATAAATGAGATTTTCAAATAAACCATGTCAAATTTTCCCGGCATTTTTTAAGGGAGGGTTCAAAGCGCGTACCCCCATGCAAGGGATTCGATTTTTTGATGTTCAATACAAACACCATATCCCCAAAAACGCACAAAATTGGATATCCAGGTACAGAGAGAAACATCAAAAAGATTTTTCTTAAACTTTATCAGTGTTTTTTTTTCTGAATATTGTACAGTATGAAGATAGGAAACACATTAGTAACAGTTGACAAATACTAACAACCGGGAAGTCACATGAGCCGACTGTCCATTAACTGTTTCAAACAAAAAGTCGCATAATGTTGTTGTTAAAATAAGTGTCTTAACCCGCTCGCTTAGCTCAATAGGTAGAGCGTCGGTCCCACGGGTCGGCCCCGGGGGCGCGAGTTTTGTTTCCCCCGGCGGGGGGTATGTTCCCGTGAATTTTAATAAACGACAAAGTGTCGAAACAAACAGTCTCCAACCCCTTATTCGTGTGGGGAATTTGGCAGTTACTTTCGAATAAAACATAAAATGATATAGTATAAACTGTATATACATTATAATTGTAACATTATATTATGATCCGTTCGTGATCATTAAAGTGCTAGCTGTTGTGAAAGAAATGGATCATCACAGTGGCAAACACGTGATTTTTGTTTAGGCTTTAGGTTGACATGTAGGGCAACGTTCAAGTTTTAATGGTGGAGAAAACACCAAAGTGACCCATTCGGCCATTAGTTCCGGCAGGAACGGGCACCTGGGTAGAAACACAGGCAGTCGTCTGTAAGCCAGAATTTCTTCACATGACGCGCGAACAAGTTTCGAACCCAGAAGTAATGGAAATGGGATAATCATATATAGAGCATCTAATATATCAAATGTTTACACTGTTATGTTTTTATTTAAAATAAATGCTATATACCCATATACTTACTCATCATAACGTTTACAGGCGACGCATGTGCATCTTCGATCAAAAGTCCTAAGGTCACAATAGCCCGAACGACATCCTATTCTCTGACAGTGCATTATACACCTGTACATGTTATTTGGGCAACCAAAATCTGCATCGACGTCTTGCAAAACTGCAGAAAAGCAATTTTCGTAATTAACATAATTAAGAAAAAAACTTCTCTTTTCGCTCACTACATGTAAGCCAGTTAATCTTTGCTCCAAAATTATATCACAACGAAAACGGGTTACGGAAACTAAAGTCCGACAGGAAAAGCACATTAAAAGTGAAAATGAATACACATAGGCAGCTTATGAGCACATGTATACATTAACATAAACGAATGAAAAATAAAAAACACATAAGCAGTCACAAACAGACACAAACATACGTGAAGAAGAAACACAGCCGAGTATCGCCTATAGTACTATATTACAAAAATATTGTCTACTTATCAATGTATCTCTAAAACGAGGTTTATAGGAAGATGTTATCGCAGTTAACCTATAATGACTAATAGCTCAGCCGATACGGAAAGCAATTAATATGTTCGAATGACCTACATAAACAGGCCAAAAATCGGAAAAATTCGGAATCGCACGAAAATTGCCGAGCAATCACAAGAAAGTATGTATTAGCACAGAAAATGACGAAAAAATAAATGAAATACGCAATCGCACGAAAAATGCAAATGTCATTATGAGCCCGCAAACTGAAATTAATTCCCTACTTTTCTGAAAACTGTAAGATATGTCACAGGTTGCAGTTTCGCCATGGGAAATAATTGAAAATAAAAAGACTGGATAACAAGATTGGCAATAACTGTAAACGAAAACACTGGCGATAATTTGAAAAACTTGAGGAATATTTGAAACCGTCACACGTGTTCAAATAATCTCAAGTAATCAATTCCATATTTGGCTTTTGTATAAATTAAGTATGTGGTAATACTTTCAAAATTGAAACTTAAAACTGATTGCAGACATGAAAGCATATCGTTACTGTTGGTAGGCCCTAATTTAAAATACCAGAAATACACTGTCTTAGATTTGTGCCTTTACATCAATGTTAAACTCACAGTTTCTATATTTTGCATAACTTGTTTTTTCTGATTCATAATTGCGGTTTTGTAACTGTATATAACAAGAAATTGTGAACGGATGGATGACAAATGGATGACGGACGGACGATGGATGAAGGGCGATCACAAAAGCTCACCCTGTCACTTTGTCATTTACAGAGAAAAGCTTAAACTTTAAATTATATTACCATCAGTTAAAAACAAGCGAAGTTTATCTCACTTAGCGCTTATGTAATATTGTTTTAAAGCCCGCCCGCCCGCTTAGCTCAGTAGGGAGAGCGCTGATCTACGGATCGCAGGGTCGCGAGTTCGATTCCCGGGCGGGGCGCATGTTCTCCGTGATGATTTGATAAAAGACATTCTGTCTGAAATCATTCGCCCTCCATCTCTGATAATTCATGTGGGGAAATTGGCATTTACTTGCGGAGAACAGGTTTGTACTGGTACAGAATCCAGGAACACTGGTTAGGTTAACTGCCCGCCGTTACATGACTGAAATACTGTTGAAAAATGGCGTTAAACCCAAAACAAACAAACAAACATATTGTATCAAGCAGTTTTTTCTACGACAAGATATTAGCAAACGTAAAATAAATCTACACAGTTTAAGCGTTGGACACACATATTACACATATATCATAATGGGACAAACTGAAACAGTGGTAATGTATAATATAACGGTATCAGACATCAGCACAATATGGCTGAAGCTAAGATACTTTGTATCACAGTGGCTTCCGACGACGAGCTAATTCGACTAAACTTCGATATAATGGATATAAGAAAATGTACATCAACGAACAAATCGTGCCACAATGTAATTAAACAATAACAGGCTTACATGTACTGTAATAGAAAAATACATAAAATTTGTGAATTATTCTGTCTCGAAGATGTGAAATATATAGCAGTATGTAAAATGGCACAAAGAAAAGTTGCTATTTAGTAATGGCACTTACCGAACATTCCAAGAATGATCAGGATAACGGCTAACATTGTTGCTTTCATTGTGACAGTCCACTGTAATACCGTTCTGTATAGGGTTATGATCAGTTTAGAGAAGCGCATTATATAGAATACATATGCATATTACCATATAAGGTAGCAATAGTAGTACGTGACTCTTTGGTAATTTATAAGTAAACAACATTAAAAAGGGATGATTCAAATGTTTTTGGACATAATTGCATTATAATCATGTCATGTATAGCAAATGGTAAAATTTATACTGCGTATATTAAATATAATAAGTACCATTAAGGTGTGAAGAAGACTAGAATAAGACTATATTTACAATTGATTAATTTTTCTGGCCATTATTCCATTAGGTCTAGCCCTATGAACCTCTTTGCCTGCCCATTCCAAAGTGAAACGTCATTTTTGTCATAAACACGATGATTGTCAAGACAGTCTTTGATCCATATTTCCCTAACCGATATGGCTATGGTTTCTTTCACAGAAATATATTATATATTATGTTTTCCTTTTCCGTACTTCATTTTTTAACGTTATTGTTATGAATTATTAAACCAGTGGTGGTGGATGAGTTTGTTTTATTAACTATAATTATGAGAGTGCAAACTTATCTGCGCATTGCTCTCCTGTTTTTTATCAAGTTTTTTACACTTATTCACATGTCAATATTTTCACCAGATCATCGTTCATCTTTGCTAGTTATACAGCCAGTCTACTAGAAAAAGATTATTTTTCACCATGGGTTTTGCTAATTTTCTGTCGACCGACCAGATCTCGAAATCTCTATAAAAAGGATGAATCTCCAACAGGGAAAGCCACGTTTCAAAAATCGCAGTTTCCCCAAACGCAGAAGTGTATTTAAATTTTTTTAAATTTAGGGGGGGGGCCCCTTTAAATTTAGCGAAGTTTTTCCCAAAGTTTATAATAATGGATCCCCTTTTAAAGGGTTTAAATTTTGTAATTTTGATTCCGTATTTGAAACCCAAAAAGGACTTATTCATTTTTTTCAAACCGTTTTTAAAAATTTTATGTGATTACTTTCACTTCAAAAAAAAAAAAAAGTAAAAAATCTTCAATAAAAAAAATGCAACGAAAACCCACTTGTGCATTTGACCCCCAACATTTTTTTAAACTTACCCATATAATGGAAATTAAAGATTGAAATTTAAACATGGGAAATTTATATATCAATTTCAAAAAAAAACCCAATTTCAAACTTTGGGCAATCCCGTTTTATGGCAAAAATCTCCCTTTTCCCCGAAAAAAACGGGGCAAGTTGTTTTTATCTAGGGGCATTTATCAATGGACCGTAAAAAAAGGGGCCCAAAAACCGCCCCCCATAAAGAAAACCAAAATAATGTTATAAAACTAAAAATTTTTTCCCTTGAAAATGAAAAAAGAAAGGGTTTAAAAGTTCAAAACTGAATGGGGCCGACCATGAGAAAATTAACATAGGGAATTTGCGAACAGAAAGGGGCCCGGGAGTTCGGGCCTGCGCTGCCGCGCAGTCTGGAAAAATTTCCCCATACTTTTCGCTTTAAAAAGCCAAATGCAAATAGGGGAAAACCGTTAGCAAACCCAAATAAAGCCTGTAAAGACTGCGTGGATGCGCAGGCAAAAACCTAATACATGCTGGTCGCAAAGGGCACTATTTTTGGTTTTCTAAAAATGACTTTTTAAACTCCAAAAAAAAAGCCCATTAAAAGAAACAAGAACCCAGAATTAGACTTTGCTTTTTTGTGAATTGCAAATATAAGGAGTCATAAAAACAAAGAAACAATTATGTTTTTGGCTCATTTTTTTATAGTAGACCGTACTGAAAAAAGGCCGGGTGAATTCCAGTTTAAAATTTTTCCTACAGGTAAATTTAATCACGCGTAATTGCTCAATGGGGTTTTTTCAGAACAGGGTGTTTTTTTTAAAAAACATCCCGGGAAAAACCACTAAAAAAATTTAAAAAGAAATCCGGGACCCAATTCGGGGAGGCATTTTCCGCCGCCATACCCCCCCCCTGAGCCCAGCATTTTATGACATTTTACAAAAACCTATTATAAGTCCTCTAGAATTAAAAGGAATACAACCAAGTTAAAAAAATTAGTAGACACCAGTTCAAAAGTATTATTAGGCTATTTGGGCATTGTTCTTTTACAATACGGGGGGGGGGGAAAATTTTCCCTTTCCCAAGTAAAAAAACCATTTGGACGAGCCCGGGGGTTTTATGTAAAAACCCTTGCCCAATAAAAATTGTTATTGTTTTTTCTCCCTTTCCTCATTTAAAAAGACGAATAATCTAACTCTGTAAAATAGAGCGCCTATTTTCACCTGTTTTCCCATTGGGGACATTTTCACGCTTTTTGGGTTTAGGTTGTTTAGCAGGGATTTTTTAAACCCGTACAAAAAACAGGTTTTTTGTACGCACGGGCGTCCAAAAAGAAATTAAATTTGTACATCACGTTTTGGGCAATGAACGTTCACGTTTGGGATAGTTAAAATAGATTTTAGAAAATAATAGATAGGTGCAATGCCCTCACGACCTCTACCCCCAGGAAATTTAAAAAAAACAAATATAAGTTCTTTTATTTCCTTTTAAGGGAGTTTGCTTTAATTTCGTCTCGACGTCAATCTACTTGTTGAATCAACTTTTCGTTGCGTATTAATTAAACATGTGCGAATTGAAAGGTCTATTTAAAGGGGTTATTCGAGTTTTTAAAAGTTTTTAAAAAAATTTTTTTTTCCCCCCAAATACCGTTAAAATTCAGGAATAAATTCACTTAAATATTTGGGAGAAATTTTTTCTGAAAAATGAAATACGCTATTTTAAAAAACACATCGTTGAATTCTTTTCAAAGTATATTCAAAACTTAAATTTGCAATCGTTTGAAACAAAGGCCTTTATTTTAATTTGGGAAAAAAGGCCGCTAAAAAGGTTCCATGTTTTATCGAAATAAAAAAAAGAACATACCATAATTGTTTACTTTTTTACAAGGAAACGCCCATACATGGCATGTAAAACGGTTTTTAAATTATATATTTTTAATTTTTTTTTTTTTTTTTTTTGAATTTTAGTTATTGCTATTCATGTTTTGTTATTCATATTTTAAACTTTATATTTAACTATTTTGCCCTGACACTTTTGGGAATCTGGTGAAACCAGTCGGGAAATACATTCTTGTTTATGTAAAACCCCTTGACAAAAATTGCGGGCATTTAAACATAAAAGGTGTACGGGTCTTTTTCCGCGGATTTCGCGGGGGAAATTTAAAAATTTCTTCCGAAAAGGACTTAAGTGCATCCGAGATGCCCTTTCAAATAATAGGGAAAAAAATACCAAAATTTTAAATTTTTTAAAAAGTTTCATTGTTAAAAATGTTTTACCTGGGGTGAGTTTCCAAACATTACAACCCGTGAAACCTGTGTTAAGGCTTTTATGCCGCAACCCCTGCTTGGGTTCCGACTGTTCTTTCTTGCCTTAATGAAAGTAGATAATATTCTAAATATTTTTTCCCACTTCAAGTTTTTAAGCAAAAATTTTCCCCTCACTAAAAGGACGCGCTTTTCTCCCACTAGAAAATAAATTTTGGGAAAATCCTCTGACTGTTTTAAATTGTCAGTTTTTTTTTTATATTTTTAAACAGCTGGAGTCTTGATCCGCGACCCCCACGTGCCATGCTATTTAAGCATAAATACGATTCACCTATTCTACAATTCCCAAAAGGGTTTCCCAGTCGCAATTCCCCTCAAACATTACCTTTACTTTTTCTTTCCTCGCAGCTGTTTCAGGGGGACCACAAAAAGGCCCTAAAAAATCTGGGGCGTTTTTTACTAAACTCCCTTACTGACCCGGTAAAAGGGGCCCCTTTCAGCTGACTTATAAAAAATTTCAGATAAAAGGAATATTTCCCCCTTATATGTTTTATACTCATTCTTTAATTAAAAGTCCAAAAATATTTCTTTTAATTTGGGTTTTGGCTTAAGGTTTCATCTTTTTAAATGTAATAAAAACCTCGTAAACACAAGACCCCCCCCCACACACCTCCCACACACACCCACCCACACACAAACCCACACACACCCAAAACCCCCCCCCCCCAACCCGCCCTCCCCCTTGATGCTTTCATTTAATTGCGCAAGGAAAAAACTTTTGGTCACGTCCCAAAAAGGCCCCTTACTTTTCCCGGCCCAAGTGACCTTAAACCTTTTTTCCCAAATTGGGGGGCCCCTCAAAATAAATGGGGTTATCGCTGTAAACCCGGGACTGACATCTGAAAAAATTTATACCCCTTTCTTTTTTAAAGGGGGGTCAAAAAAATGGTATTCCTAGAGTAAAAACAAGGAAAATTTATAAATATTTTAATTTTACTCATTTTCATGAGGAAAAATTTTCCCCGGTGGGCCCTATATTTATTTGTTTTTTTCCCCTTATAACTAAAAAGCACTGCGAGGTAACGTAACCGGTTGGATGCAAAATGCAGTTTTATCTCGCCCGTGTCTAGGATAATATGGGGTTTGAACCGGGGGAAATAAGAGATCACTGCCCAAGTTTCCCGACAGGACTGAAGCGGGAAATTCGCCAAAAATAAAAAAATTTAAAACTAAATATCGGGCTTAAAAAAAACATTTTGAATAGAAAATTAATTTGCACGGGGTTTTTTTCGTTTTTTTCACCTCATAATATTACCTTTTGGGCCCCAGCCCAAAAAAAAATTGCCCCTTTACCTGTACGTGGTATTATTTTTTGGGGGGGGCCCAGTGGATTTCCCTTTAAAACAGTGTTTTCTAAAATAGATTTTTTTTCCGGGTTTTTTAAAAATTCTATTTTTCCGGGAAAAAATTTATATCTGAATTTTTTTGGTATTTTGGTGGTCTTTTGTAAGTATAAAATTAAAATCTGTAAGCAGACCCTTTGAAATGCAACAAAGAAACCTTAAACCCAATTTTGGTTAACGATTCTTTTCACACCCCAATCATTTTATTATTTTAAAATTGAATGGCCTTTAAACTCCAGGCCAGGACATTTTAACAACCCCAGCTGAATTTAAAAAATGCGGATGTTTGAGCATTACCTTTAAAACAGCATTTTGGGCCAGTATGAAAAACCTTTTTCAAAATATCGAAAAAAAAAAAATAAAAAAACAGAGCAGTGTTTTGGGCAGGGTAAAACCCCTACATGAAAGGGACGATGCTGATTTTAATATTCCCCCTTTAAGAACACCATTTTAAAAAAAAGTGTACATTATTGGCCTCCAGGAACAAAAGAAAAAAACAAAATAAATAAATTTGACTTAAAGTGTCCCGTGTTTTTTTTTCCCTGGATAGGGTTTAAAGTATGAAGATAAAAAAAAATTGAGAAACCTTTGCCAAAACCCCACGGCCCCGGGAAAGGGTCCTTAAACCGACTGTCCATTAACTTTTTTCCATAAAAAAAGTCGCATAATGTTTTTTGTTTAAAATAATATCTGTGGTAATGATAAAAATTATATTTTAGAATCGGGGGGTCACGTATACAAAAAAATATTCAAAACACCTTTCCGTGGGACCCCCAATTTACATGGGGGGCTTTGGACAATTTGTAAAATTTGTTTTGGGGGATCTTTATCGTTGAAATTTAAAGCGGGAACCCCCTTTCCCCTTTAAAAAACCGTTGATGATTTTAAAGGGCCCGGAGAGGATGGTTTGTTACTGATCATTCAGTGCCTTTCAAACAAAAACCCCGCCAAAACAAAAAACCGCGCTTTCGTTTTGGGAACAAAAAAACGACTGCCACCGAGAACGATCACGCAATATTTTTAAATTTTTTTAAAAAATCCTTTTTGGGTTTTTTTTCCCCCAAATTTACCCAAATTTTTTTTTACGGGTATCTTTTTTTTGGAGTTAAACAACTTTCCCAAAATTCCCTTTTGGCGTTCAAAAAGGGTTTTGCAGGAGAAAAAAAAACAGAAAAAATCAGTTTCAATATACCAATGAATTGTTTTTTTTTGCCAGGTGAGGTTCAGCATTTGTGAGCAGTTACTTTTGGCCTTCATTTTTGGTCGCCTTTTACCTTAGGTTCATACGTTGAACATTTCTGGTTATTTTTTACACAAATTAGTTATTATCAATCTCTAGTCATCAGTTCGAAATAACCTATTTGTTCATTCATTGTTTTTTATTAAAATTTATTGACTTTTTTTAAAAATTTACAGTTTAAAAGAAACAAACATGAACTGCTTATTCATCTTCATTTTTTTCCCCATGCCTGAAATAAATAGAAAAAAAATATGAAAAAATATTGTTTTAACCCTGTTATACATTATTTGAAACATTATTTTATGATCCGTTGTGATAAAAAGTGCGCTGTTGTGAAAAAAATGGTCAAAAAGTGTCAAACTGTGATTTTTGTTAGGTTTTTTGGTTTTGACACTGGGCAACGTTAAAATTTTCAAAATGGGAGAAAACCCCAAAAGTGACTATTCGGCTATTTTTTCCGACAGGAAGGGGAAAACCTGGGTTAAAACCCAGGCATTCGTCTGTAAGCTAGAATTTTTTCACATTTTAAAATATGAACAAGTTTCAAAACCACAAAGTAAGGGGGTTTTAAATAAATATATAGAGTTTCCCTTTTTATAAAATGTTACCCTTTTAAAAAAATGCTAAAACCCCAATATATTTTTACTCATCAAAATGTCTAAAACCGGTACTTTGCACCCGATAAAAAGCCCTAATGTCACAATTCCTGAAAACACCAATTTTTCTTACAGTGCCACCCTCCCTTTACGGGTTATAGGGGAAACCCAAAAAACCTGCATGACATCTTGCCAAAACTGCAAAAAGCAATTTTCGAAATTTAAAAATTAATTTAAAAAAAATTATAAAAAAAAAAACTTCCCCTTTCGCTCACTACATTTAGGGGTTTAAATCTTTGCTCCAATATTTTACCACACAAAACGGAAAACATAAATTAAAAGTCTGAAAGAAAATTCACATTCGAAGTGAAAATGTATGCAAAAATTTTGTCAACTTATAAATGAAATCCCCTAAAATGGGTTTTATGGGTAAATATGTCAACGCAGATGTTTTTTGGGCGGTCAACCTTAAGGGACAAAATTCCCTGGGAAAAAGAAATATGCACAAAATTAACCTCCCTAAAAGGGGCCAAAAATGGGAAAAACCCCCAAAATCGCACAAAAATTCCCAAAGAAATAAACCAAGAACATATTTTAAGAAAATGTACTTTCATCGTCGTTTTCAGACAAAAATGTCTTAAAATTTCCACCTGTTATTAAACAACAGAAAACTTACTTGTCCTGTCAAAGAAAAAAATTTCTAAAAAACTTGTGAATTAAATTGTTTTCCAAGAGGGTTTAAAACGTATAGCGTAGAAAAATGGTACAAAAAAAAAGGCTTGTTTTTTTAAATTTGGCACTTCCCGGGAACCCAAAGGGAATGATCGGGAAAACGGCTAACGTCGTTGTTTCTTTGTGACGGTCCACGTGATACCGCCCTATTGGGGTTTGGAAAAAGCCCCGGATTTATATAAAAAATACAATGCAATTACCATAAAAGGGTAGAAATAGTAGTACTTTACTTTTTGGGTTAATTTGGGCGAAAAAACCTTTAAAAAAGGGGGATTATTAAAAAGTTTTTGAACAAACGGCATTAAAATCATGCCCAGGTGTAGAAAAAATTTTTTTTTATACTGCGTTAGGAAATATAAAAAACCCCCACTGAAGTGTAAAGTTTTTAAAAGGGACTATTTTTAACAACCAAATTCTTTTTTTAAAAGTTTTCCTTTGCGTCAAAGCCCAAAGAACCTATTTGCCTGCCCATTCAAAGAAATTTCTTCCTTGTTTTGTCATAAATTGAGAAGGGGCATTTTCCCAAGACACTCTTTGATCCCATTTTCCTAACCGACGGGCTTTTTTTTTGGGTTAAATAAAAAGGTTTATATATCTATATAGTTTTCTTTTTCTGTACTTTTTTTAAAAAGAAATTATTGTTTATGAATTTTTAAAACCAGTGGTGGTGGATAATTTTTGTTAAAATTTTTTGAGAGTGCAATCTTATCTGCCATTGCTTTTTTGTTTTTAAGCAAGTTTTGATACTTATTCACATGCCCAAAATTTCACCAGGTTTATTGTCCATCCTGGTAGGTAAAACCCGCCGACTAATAGAAAAAAGTATTTTTTATCTTACCAAATGTTGGGTTTTGCTCTATTCAGTCGAACCCGACCGTTCTTGAAAAAAACTTTAAAGGGCAGGGGAATATTTAAAATTTAAAGGCCCCGTTTGAAACAAAAAGCCCCCCAAACGTTAAACCCCGCACGCGGACGCCACAACCCAACCCACACACCAAACCCCCAAAAGCAAACAACAAGGACAAAAAAAGGCCCAAAAAACGGGACACAAATTTGGGGGACCGCCTCGAACCCGGGCAGTTGGGAAAACAACCACTGGGGAAAATTGAACCCGGGTTTTAAAGTTGGGAAAACTTTAAACCCCGCCTTATCCGCACAATTTTCCAAAAACACAGGGGGCAGAGTAAATAAAAATTATTCCCCCCCTGGAGAAACCCTAAAAAACGGAGGCAAAAGAAAGGGATGCAAAGTAAAAACCCAAAATTCTTTGTATATGTTTAAAAACATCCTGAAGAACCCCCAATCGCCTTTTATTCAAAAAGCCTTTGTAACAAGTGAAAATCCGACGAAACAGGCCAGGAAAAAAGAAATCCAAAAAAGCTCGTCCCAGTGGGATTTAAGGGGAAAAAACCCACTCCGAGTCCTCAACCTTCCCGACACATAAAATGGAAAACGTACGTGAAACTGTAAGGGGGTTTAAAAAACCAAAAATGGGGTATGTCTCAAAACAGCTTGGGGGCCTAAACCCCTTTTAAGAAACGTTTGATAACTTAAATAATTAAAGTAGGAAAGTTGGCTTTACCCAAACTCTTACAAGTTTGTTTAAAACCCCATCCCCCTTAAAAAAGGATTTGGTATTCCTTTTCACAGTTTTCTATTAAAAGCTATTTTTTTTAAAAAACCCAAAACTGAATTTGACAGTAAAAACTAGCAAAAAATTTACGGAGTTTTTAAATAAAAAAAGCCCGGGTTTAAAAAGCTAAAATTTTGGGAATATACTGATTTTCCTTTTTGAAATTTAAATTTAAAACCCTTTTTTTGTATTCCTTTATATTCAAACCGGGTTTACAAATCCCTTTGTTTCTTTTTCCCTTCAAAATTTAGGCCCCAATTTTAAGTAACAACAAATGCCCCCGTAAATTGGGCCCCCTTTGGGGCGATACTCCCTTAATCGGATCCGATTCGATTACTTGGGGAAATCTGTTTCAATTTTGGGAAAAAAGCTAATCGTCTCAAAAATAACGTCACGAATTTTTCTTTGCTTTATACATTTTTTTTGACTACAATTTGACCCTTTTATTTCCGTCCCCCCATAAAAAAAAGTCAATGGGCTCGGGATTTTTCTTTTTTGTATGTGTAAAATAAAATAACCAAATATGATTATTTAAATTTTCCCCCAAATTTCTTGCAAAGGGTAAAAATTCAACCCCAAAGGGTTAAAAAGTTTTTGATGTTTTTAAGGTGCTGAACCCGTTATTTTAAGTTTGAACCAAATTTCCCCCTTTGTAAAAACTGAAATAGAATGAAAGTGCTTCAAAATCTAACCTGCAATTCTAAAATAAAAATGGGGGAAAAAAATTAAATATTGGTACAAAGGGTTTTTTGGGCCTTTTATCATATTGGGGGAGAAAGATAAAGGAACAACTACTTTCAGTTTGAAACAAATCCATTTTGTAATAGTAAAGACAGAGTGGGGATACATGAAACCAAAAAAATCAAATGTTACAGAGATTTAAAGGGTAAAAAAAGAAAGTGTAAAAAAACGTTAACCCGGACGCGGAAAGGGCGTCGACGCCGATGCCGGGGTTTTGTAGGTATATTTTTCCATATTTCTTTTTATAGTCCAGCTTAAATGTAGGCCCCAAAACTGAGTCTAATTAAAGGGGGTATTTTTTTCAAACCGCCAAAACGCACTGAAGACTGTGTTGACAAAACTAAAATCTTTGATAAAATTCCCCAGACCCCAGTTCATTTAATTTAAAGATAAAATGGCCAATGACTTCACATCTCTTAACCCCCGGAAATTTTTTGAGAAATGGAAAATTTATATCAAAAGACACTTAAATATTTTTCCTTCTTTTTTGTCCTTTTTTAAAGTGCATGGGTTTGCTCGGTACGTCTACTTGTTTAAATTTACCATTTTAAACCCTTGCTTAAATTTTAAAACATGGGGCGAATTGAAATGTCCCATTTAACCCCAAGTTCCCAGATTCAAAATCAATTTTTACCAAAAGCCCGTTTTATAGGGTAGGAAAAATGTTTGATGAAAAATGGAATGTTGTTTCTCCCACAAAAATTGAGCAATCTGTTTGACCCTTTTTTTTTTCCCCCAGTCCCGGAAAATACCGAGAAATTCTTTTTTCCCAAATTTATTTCCCCAAAAAAAATACAGAAATTTAAAAAAATGCTGTTCCTAAGGAAATAATGCCGCTACAGGTTCTAAAGAATTAAACGGATAATTAGAGCATACCCTAAAATTTTTTTTTTAATTACAAGGAAAATTTATACATGGCTTGTCAAAAGAGCTAAAGGGAAAAATCTATATCATTATTTTTTTATGTTATTTTTTTCTAAGCTGTATTTCTATTCCGTGTTTTGTAGTCCCCCATTTTAAAACTTTTTTATCCTCATTTCTGTCTGACACTGCTTTTAGAACGGGGTTTTTTCCAGTCGGGAAAGACATCCTTTACTATGATAAAACCCTTTTACAATAATTGCTGCAAGAAAAAAATCCAAAAAAGGGACGTGTCTAGTTCGCGGAAATTTTGCACGGGTTTTAAATTTTTCCCCCCCCCTGACTTAAAAATGCGGCCAGAAAGTCCCTTTTAATAAAAACACGCGAAATACCATTTTTGAACATTTTAAACGAAAATTTGGGCAAAAAAATCTGGAGGCGGGGTTTTTCCCCCAACCCCCCACTCACTGCGCCGGAGGGAAAGGGGGGCCCCCCTTCACTTTGCTTACGTATTTAAAATCGATAAACAGAAAAATTTTTCCCTATATGTTGGGAAATGATTTAGTTACAAAATTTAAAAAAGTTCATCTGCCCACCCCATCTTGATAAAAAAAACCAAAAAATATTAAAAAAATTTGGGGTTGGGGTTAAAATTTTCGTCAATTTTTTGTAAAAGTGTAGTATTCTAGGGGAAAAAAACAAAGAAAAATTTTTCAAATTTAAAAATTTTTTTTTATTTTTTTAAAGGGAAATTTAAAGAATTTCCGGGGAGGTCTATATATGACCCGGTTTTAAATTTCCCTTTATAAAATTTCAAAAAGGGCGCCCAGGTAAACGTAACCGGCTGGGTGCAAAATGCGATTAAACCCCGGGCCGTGTCTTTGATAATAAATGGGTGCAAACCCGGGGGGAAGGGCCCTTTCCCCCGGACTGAAGCTGGAAAAACGCCATATTTACAAATAAATAAAAAATCAGGCTAAAAATAAACAGTTTTTTAAGGGGCAAGTTAAATTTTCACGCAATTTTTGCCCGATGAGGTTTTGAACGACATCGATGAGGGGCAAGTGTTGAAGTCAGCGAAACCTTTAACCATCCCCACGGAGGCCCCCTGTTAAGGGAAAATCTTTGAAATCAAACAAACCAAATTAAAAGCCGACTTGTTTTTAAATGAGTCTGTTTAAAATCCAATCACTTTTTATAATTAAAAAAAAAAAAAAATTTAAAAAGGGGAACCCCCTTTTTTTCGGGTTCCCCCCCGCAGAAGGGAGGCATATAACAACACCAGCTTTAACTTTAAAGTAAATGCTTTCGGGTTTTCCATCAAACATTTTTTTTGCCGTATGTGAGATTCAAAAAAAACCATTTTTAAATTTTCAGAGCATGTTTTTGCATGGTGCAAAGCGCGTACCCCTGCAAAAAGGAGGGTGATGGGTTTATATTTTTAACTTACAAACACCCATGTCGAAAAACGACTTTATTTGGTTTCCAGGGACAAAAGAAAACAAACAAAAAGATTTTTTTTTTTTTTTTTTAAAATTTTTCAGTGTTTTTTCCCCCGAATATTGGTACAGTAGAAATAGGAAAAAACATTTTAACCGTTTGGGAAATCTAACAACCCGGGGAAGTCACCCTGAGCCCACTGTCCCCTTAAAAGTTTCAACAAAAGGTCGCATAATTTGTTTTTAAAATAAGTGTCTTTTAAAGATTAAGGAAAAACCCCATTCTGATTTAAGTAATTTATACAAGTTATTTTGATTCGAAGTCACGTATACGATAAATTTCCCAAAATATCTTTCCCAGACCCCACGGGGCCATAGGGGCAAAGGACAATTGTGAAAATTTATTTTTTATCATGATCGATGTTTTTTCAATAACCAGTTTCAAGTTTTTAAACCCATATCCATAAAAACAAATGGATATTCATTTTTTATTTTTATACCCTCGGGTACATTGGCTCAAATACAACCCCCAAAAATTATGTTGTTACTGGAAAAAGCCCTTTAAATTTAATGCGAGAATGTAGCTGGAAGAGGTAAGTTTTATTCCAAATGGTTAAAGGGAAGGGGAGAAGAGGATGGGGGTGTTACGTTTTTTGCACAAATTCAACCAGCCCCAAAACGCCGAACCAAAAAACAAGTGCGCGATAAAGACAAAAAAAACAAATGCAGCAGAAACACCACTATAAAATGTTTTCACGCAATATCTTTAAGGGTATTAAAAAAAAAAATTTTAAATCCCCCCTTTTGGGTTTTTTTTGAGAATTTAGTATTTTTTTTTTTAAATGTTCGGTTTTGAATGTGGATTTAAAAAAAAATTTATCCTGCATTTTTCGTTCAAAAGGTTTTTTTTGGGGGTATTAAAAAAGAAGGTTCAAAGGGTTTCCCAAATCTGGGCCGTTGTACTAACCCTGCTTCGTCGCCTTGTTTTGCCTTAAAATTTTATTTTGGAATATTTCTGGTTATTTATGTTTAAAACAATCTGAGGGTTTTTTTTGAATAAAAATTTTAGTTTGGGGTTCGAAAATTTAAACTAGTGCTTATGTCATTTTATTTATTCAAAAAATTTATTGAAATTTGCGAATTTTAAAAATTTCAAAAATTTTTAAAAATTTTTAGGAAACAGGCTGAACTGCCCATTCCAAACTTCATATGATTTTCCCCCTTATTATCTGTCCTTTTATGCCCTGCTGAAAATAGATAAAATTGAAATGATAAAATATAAAAATGTATAATATTTTTTTGTAATTTTTATTGTGACCTTTGTGAACATTAAAGGGGTAGCTGTTGGGGACAAGGATCTTTTCTAAAGGCAATCCGTGAATTTTTTTTAGGCTTTTGGGTTTAACTTAGGGGGAATGTCAAATTCTTTATGGGGGGGAAACAAACAAGTGAACCTTCGGGTTAAAATTTTTGGGGAAGCCCCCCGCTTAACTCAAAGGTAACGTTGGTCACGGATCCGGGAGTCGTGGGGTTTCGACCTCGGGCGGGGCTTTTGTTCTCCGTGACTATTTGTAAAGGACATTTGTTGAAAACAGTTGGGCCCCCAAACCCCTTTATTTCCTTTTGGGGAAGTTGGCCCTTTATTTGCGGAGGAAAAGGTTTGCACTGGTTCGAATCCAGGGAAACTGGGTTTGGGTTAAAAGCCCGCCCTTAAAAGGGCGAAATACTGTTGAAAAACGGCGTTAAACCCAAAACAAACAAAACCTAGGTAGAAACACAGGCAATCGTCTGTGAGCCAGAATTTCCTATATGACGATCGGAAGAAGTTTCGAACCCGGAAGTAATGAAAATGGGTTAATCATATATAGACCATCTAATATATCAAATGTTTACACTGTTTATGTTTTTATGTGCAACAAAATGCTATATACCTATATACTTACTCATCTAAATGTCTACAGCCGGTACATGTGCATCTTAGATAAAAAGTCCTAATATCACAATAGCCCGAACGACATCCTATTCTCTTACAGTGCCTCTTACACAAGTACTCGTTATTTGGGCAAATAAAACCTGCATCGACATCTTGCAAAACTGCAGAAAAAGCACTTTTCGTAACTAATATAATTAAGAAAAAACTTCTCTTTTCAATCACTATATGTAAGCTAGTTAATTTTTGCTCCAAAGTTTTATTACAACGAAAACGGGTTATAGGAACTAAAAACCGACGGGAAAAGCCACATTAAAAGTGAAAATCTATACACATAAGCAGCTTATGAGCCCATGTATACATTAACATAAACGGATGAAATAACAAGAACACACTAGCAGTCACAAACAGAAAATTGCCAAGCAATCCCAGGAAATGTGTATTAGCGAGGAAATTGACGAAAAATTAAATGAAATACGCAATCGCACGAAAAATGCAAATGTCATTATGAGCACGCAAACTGAAATTAATTCCCTATCTTTGCTGAAAACTGAAAGATATGTCACGGGTTGCAGTTCCGCCACTAGAAATAATTAGAAATAAAAAGACTGAATAACAAGATTGGCAATAACTGCAAACGAAAACACTGGCGATAATTTGAAATAAGAGGACCAAGATGGCCCTAGGTCGCTCACCTGAGAAACACACCATAACAGTGTCAACATGTTTGACCTAGTGATTTCATGGAAACAAATATTCTGGTCAATTTTCATTAGGATTTGACATAAAATGTGGTCTCTTGAGTTTAAACAAATATTTTACTTGGTATAACCTAGTAACCTAGTTTTTGACCTCAGATGTACCATATTCGGAATCGACCTAGATTTCACCAAGGCAATTATTTTTATTTAATTTCATGAAGATCAATTGAAAAATACAGCCTCTATCGCATACACAACGTTTTTCTTTGATTTGATCTAGTGACCTAGTTTTTAATCCCAGATAACCCATATTCGGAATCAATCTAGATTTCATGAAGGCAATCATTCTGACCAAATTTTATGAACATCAATTAAAAAATACAACCTCTATCGCATACACAATGTTTTTCTTTGATTTGACCTAGTGACCTTGTGTTTGACCCCAGATAACCCATATTGAAAAGAGACCTAGATTTCACCAAGGCAATTATTCTTATTTAATTTCATGAAGATCAATTGAAAAATACAGCCTCTATCGCATACACAACGTTTTTCTTTGATTTGACTTAGTGACCTAGTTTTTAACCCCAGATAACCCATATTCGGAATCAATCTTGATTTTATAAAGGAAATTATGCTGACTAAATTTTATGAAAATCAATTGAAAAGTACAGCCTCTATCGCATACTCAAGGTTTTTCTTTGATTTGAATTAGTGACCTAGTTTTTGACACCAGATAATCCATTGACAAACTTGGCCTAGGTTTTATCAAGGTTATCATTCTGACTAAAATTTATGAAGATCAAGTGAAAAATACAGCCTCTATCGCATACACAAGGTTTTTCTTTGATTTGACCTGGTGACCTAGTTTTTTACCCCAAATAATCCATTTTAAAACTTGACACAGATTTCATCAAGGTTATCATTTTGACCAAATTTCATGAATATCGCATACACAAGCTAAATGTTGACAGACGACAGACGTCAGACGACGGACGCCGGACATCGAGCGATTACAATAAGTCACTTGAGCATTGCTCAGGTGAGCTAAAAAAGGATAATCCTAATCAATTCCATGTTTGGCTTTTGTATAAATTAAGTATGTGGTAATAGTTTTTAAATTGAAACTAAACTATTGGTAGGTCCTAATTCGAAATGCCAGAAATACACTGTCTTAAATTTGTGCCTTTACATCAATGTTAAACTCACAGTTTCTATATTTTACGTAACTGTTGTTTTGTTTTGTTTTTGTGATTCATTATTGCTGTTTTGTAACTGTATATAACAAGAAATTGTGAACGGATGGACGACGGACAACGGACGGACAGACGATGGAAGGGCGATCACTAAAGCTCACCCTGTCACCCTGTCATTCACTGAGAAAAGCTTAAACTTTAAATGATATTACCATCAATTGAAAACAAGCGAAGTTTATCTCACTGAGCGCTTATGTCATATTGTTTCAAGCAGTTTTTTCTACGACAAGATATTACAAACGTAAAGTAAATCTACACTGTTTAAGCGTTGGACACACATATTACACATATATCATAACGGGACAAGCTGAAACCTAGTGATAATGTATAATATTAGGTTATTTAACATTGTTCTGTACAATACGGAGATATATTTGGACGAGTACCCAGCTGAGAAAACCATATTGGACGAGCCGCTAGGCGAGTTCAATATGGTTTTCTCAGCTGGGTACGAGTCCAAATATATCTCGTATTGTACAGTACAATGTTAAATAACCTTTTTATTCTATATCTATTTTATCTTATCATAATAATAGTTTCAATTAAAAATGTTTCACTGAATACTGTATTCCTGCCTTTTCTAGTTTTTCCCAGCTTGGTATGAGTGCAAATATATATTACACAGAATAATGTTAGACCTTAAATAACCTTTTTATTCTATATTTATTTCATTTCATACGTAATATGCGTAATTCATTCAGTTTGAATGGGTTTTTTTTCTGCAAATCATCATTAAAAAAAGTATATGGTGCAACCTCCCTACAACAGCCATTTGGCGATTTGGGTGGTAATAATTCTTGGCCGAGATATTATGCCCACAAACATTGTCAGCAAGCTTGGTGAAGATCGGATGAAAACTGTTCGACTTAAAAGAGCGGCCAAGGCTAAATTCCCCGTTTTTTTTTTTTAGTAATTAAAGGACTATAATCAAAGAGTGCCTGGTACAATTTGGCTGGTTATCGAAATTGGCCGAGATGTAATGCCCACAAACATTGTCAGCAAGTTTGGTGAAGATCCGACGAAAAGTGAATTATAGAGCAGACATGTTTTGGATGCTGACCGCCCGTCCGCTGTCATTCATAATCTTCTCCATTTTGTTTCTTAACCGTTAAATGAAAACTGCTGAGGTAGCTATTCAGACAGTCAGGGCTGATACCAATTTCTAGGTTTCGTCCTGAACGGCTTCTTTTAGCGACTTTTCAAATATTCCAACATCTGATGATCCTTTTTATTGTATTTTTAAGTTTTTGATTATTAACGAACGTTTTAATATCTAAATCAGATAGCATTGTTATCCCTTGAATCGTTTTTGTGTGTTGTAAACAAACAAAAAAACTCAAATTAAATCCAGATTTCAAGACGCATACTTCATCCGATTTACATTCGGAACATTTTCACGCGTTTCGGGCTTTATCGTATGTTTAACATGGGACTGTTGAACCGTCCAAATACAGAAAATACAGGATTTTTTGTACGCGCGTGCGTCCAAATACAGAAAATACAGGATTTTTGTACGCACGTGCATCCAAATACCGTAATATATTGTACGGTCACGTGTTGCAAATGAACGTTCGCGATTGGATATATAAAACAGGTATAGAATAATAAACGGTATCAGACTTAAGCACAATACGACTGAAACTAAGATACTTTTATCACAATAGCTGCCAACGACGAGCTAATTCGACAAAGCTTCGATATAATGTATATAAGAATATGTACATCAACGTCATTTCCAGACAAACATATCGTGTCACACTGTTATTAAACAATAACAGGATTAAATGTTCTGTTATAGTAAAATACATAAATAAAATAGTGAATTATTCTGTCAGGATGATAGGAAACATATAACAGTATGTAAAATGGCACAAAGAAAAGCTGTTTTTTATTAATAGCACTTACCGAACATTCCAAGAATGATCAGGATAACGGCTAACGTCGTTGCTTTCATGTTGACAGTCCACTGTAAGGGTTATGATCTGTTTGGAGAGGCGCATTTTATAGATTACATATACATATTACCATATAAGGTAGCAGTAGTAGTACGTGACTCTTTGGTAATTTAGAAGTAAACAACTTTAAAAAGGGATGATTCAAATGTTTTTGGACATAATGCATTATAATCATGTCATGTCATGTTTGAAGAAGACTAGAATAAGACTATATTTACAACTAGCCCTACGGACCTCCTTGCCTGCCCATTCCAAAGTAAAACGTCATTTTTGTCATAAACACGATGACGGTCATATTCAAGACATTCTATGATCCATATTTTCCTAGCCGACAAGGCTATGGTTTGTTTCACTGAACTGAAATATATTTTGTTTTCCTTTTCCGTTCTTTATTTTAAGCACTATTGCTATGAATTGTTAAACCAGTGGTGGCGGATGAGTTTGTTTTATTTACTATAATTATGAGAGTGCAAACTTATCTGCGCATTGCTTTCTTGTTTTTTGAGCAAGTTTTTGACACTTATTCACATGTCAATATTTTCACCAGTTCATTATCCGTCATGGCTAGTTATACAGCCAGTCTAATAGAACGAGTATTTTTCAACATACAGAGACTGTTGGGTTTTGCTAATATTCTGTCGACCGACCAGTTCTCGAAATCTCTAAAAAAAAATAAAAGGATGAATATTCAAAAGGCACGTTTCAAAAATCGCAGCCTCCACAAACGCAGAAGTGTTTTTTAAATTGCTATTGTAATTTAAAACAAAATCTGAATTGATACAGTAAAATTTAGCGAAGTATTTTCAGAGTTTATAATAATGGAAGCCCTTTTCAAGAAGCTTTTTTTTGTGATTTATTGATTACGTACTTAAATCCTTAAGATTTATTCATTATATTCAAACCGTGTTGACAAATTATATGATTAATTCACATTTTTAAAAAAAAGTAACTACTATTCAGTAACAGCAAATGTACACGTAAACACGTGTACACTTGACCAGCCACATGTAATAAGCTCTATCGTATAATGGCAATACAGGTTGTAATTATCAAAGGAATTTATCAATTTCAAGAAAAACGAATTCAAACATTTTACAATACCAGTGTATGGCAATAACCTACCTTCCAAAAACAACTGGGCATAATTATTTAATCTAAAGTATTTCCCAATGGACCGTAAATATAAGGGCCTAAAACGGCCCTGAATGAAAACCAAATAATGTTACCAAACTGAAATTATTTATAATTGCAAATGAAATAGCGAGGTAAAAGTTCAAAAGCTGAAATGAGTCGCCCCATGAGAAAACCAACATAGGGAATTTGCGACCAGCATGGATCTAGTTCAGCCTGTGCATCCGCACAGTCTGGTCAGGATCCATACTGTTCGCTTCCAAAACCTATTGCAATTAAAGAAACCGTTAGCGAACAGCATGGATCCTGTCGTGACGGCGTGGATGCCCAGGCTGAACTAGATACATGCTGGTCGCAAATGCACTATGTTGGTTTTCTCAAAGCACGGCTCAAATTACATATTAGATAAGAAAAGATGATAGGATTCTACTCAATTTATCTTGTCCGGTCTGTTGCTTGCGTACGTAAAAGGAACGTCAAATAACTTGATACAGACATTCACCTTAACAGAAGAATGTGTCATATGCAAGTCCCAGAAGCCAAGGACACACTTACAGCTCAAATATGTAGAGAATGCCTTTTTTTATGGACGGATGGAGAAATTCAAATAATTTGTCAATCATTCACCATAATTAGAGGGTTTACTAAAATGAAGACTCGGATCCTTAGAGCAAAGACCATTAAGACACAATAAGCGGTAAAGTATCTTATCATGTTATTGGCTTCTTTAGGACTGCTTACACCAATAAGAAAAGCACTATTCAATGTAACAAGAATCTAAAAATGTAGTCTTATGCTTCTTCATGAATTGCGATATAATGAGTCAAATAACAGAGTAACAATTATTTTTTTGGCTCAGTTTTATATTAGACCATACTGAAAAAAGGCCTGTGAAGCTCCAGCTTAAAGTTTTACCTACAGAGTAAATTTAATCACGCGTAATTGCTCAATGGAGTATTTTCAGACAGGGTGTTGTTTTTCAAAATACATGACCGCAAACCACTAGAAAAAATGTAGCAATACAGAGTCCAATTACGAGGAGGCATTTTACAGCCGCCATACACCACTGAAGACAGCAGTTATGACAGTTACTAAAATCTATGATAAAGTCCTCTAGAATGATAGAACACAACCAAGTAAAATAATTGTAGACACCAGTTCATAAATAATATTAGGCTATTTAGGATTGTTCTGTACAATACGGAGATATATTTGGACTCGTACCAAGCTGAGAAAATCATATTGGACGAGCCGCTAGAATAACAATAGATATGTGCAAATGCCCTCACGACCTCTACTACAGGCAAATTAAAAAGAAACAGAATATATAATATCAGAAGACAGTTACATATTTTCAGTTCTTTCAGTCATTTTAAGGAGTGCATGAATACCTGTCTCGACGTACAGTCTACTTTTTGAATCATATTTGATCGTTGCGTATTAATTATACATGTGCGAATCTGATATGTCTATTTCAGCGTATATTCGAGATTTTAAAAGTGTTTAAAAATCTTTTTTAACAAATACCCGTTCATAGTTTAGGAATATAACTCACTTCAATATATTGAGCAATCTTTCTGACAAATCCAATACGCTAGTTTAGGAACACATCGTTGAATTCTTTTTCGAAGTATATTCAAAACTTCAATGCAATCGCTGTAACAAAGGCCTTTACTTAATGGAATAATGGCCGCTACAGGTTCCATGATTTATCGCATAATAAGAACATACCATAATTAGTTTACTATTTACAAGGAAACGTCATACATGGCATGTCAAACGTTGTTAAATTAGACATCTATATTATTTTTTTGCATGTTAGTTACTGCTATTCAATGTTTTGTTATTCATATTTTAAACTTTATCATTATAATTATCTGTCTGACACTGGTTGAATCTGGTGAACCAATCAGGAAATACATTCTTGTAGTATGTATAACCCTTGACAATAATTGCTGCAGTAAACATCAAGTGTACGTGTCTAGTATCGCGGATTTCGCGGCGGAGTTTAAATTCTCTCCGCAATGACTTAAGTGCATCCGAGATGTCCTTTCGATAATCACGCAAAATACCAAAATGTGAATCTTTCAGACAAGCTGCATTGTTCAAAATGTTTTACCTGTGTAGAGTTTCCCAAAAATAACTGTGTTAAGGCTTTATATGCCGCTAACCACCTGCTTGGGTTCCGACTGTTCTTTCTAGCCTTAATGCAAGTAGATAATATTCTAAATATGTTTTCCAGCTTCAAGCTTTAAGCAAGAATTTCGCTCACTATAGACGCTGCGTTTCTCCCACTAGAAAATAAAGTTTGATATCCTCTGACTGACCTCAATGTCAGTTTTTTCTTTATACTTTTAACAGCTGGAGTCTCTGATCCGCGACTTCACGTGCCAAGCTATTTAAGTATAAATACGATTCACCTATTCTACATTGCACAAGGTTCAATCGCAATATACCCTCACACGCGTGTTTGACTCAACTCCACTTACTGAGCCGGTAGAATGGCGCCTTCAGCTGACGTATAATAATCAGATAAAACAGAATATTTACCCGTATATGTTATATACTCAGTCTTTAATTAAAAGTCCGAAAACTATTCATTAATTTGGTTTGGCTTAAGGTTATCATCAATTTCAATGTAACAAGAACTCGTAGAACACGAAATGACCAAAACACACACCCACACACACACCCACACACACACACACACGCACGCACGCACACACACACACACACACACGCACACACACACACACACACACACCCCACCCGCCCTCACCCTTGATGCATTCAGTAATTGCGCAAGGACAGAAACTATTTGGTCACAGTACCTAAAAGGTCTACTGTTCAGGGTCAATGTGACCTTGACCTTTGTCCAATTGACCTCAAAATCAATAGGGTCATCTGCTGTCAACCGACCGACACAGCTGCAAAACAATATACACCTTCTTCTTCTAAGGGGTCAACAAATGTAGTATACTAGAGTAAATATCAAGGAAAATTTCATCAATATATTATTTATCTCATTTTCATGAAGGTACAAATTTCCGGTAGGCCTATATATGAGTTGTTATTTCCCTTGATAACTACAAAGCACTGCGAGGTAACGTAACCGGTTGGATGCAAAATGCAGATTATCTCGACCGTGTCTATGATAATATCGGGTGCACCGGAGGATAAGAGATCACTGACAGGCTTCCGACAGGACTGAAGCTGGAAATTCGCCAAAAATAACAAATTTATAACTAAATATCAGGCTTACAAAAAACAGTTTTGAATAGACAAGTTAATTTGCACGCGGGTTTTCGTTTCTTGCACCTCATAATATTATCATTTGCACCAAACCAGAAAGAAAATGCTCCTTACCTGTACAGTGGTATTATCTTTTTGGTCTGGGGCCAGTGGATATTACAATCGACAGTGTTTTCTAAAATAGATGTTTTTCACAGTTTTAAAATTCTACGTTTCCGGGACAAAAGTTATATCTGAATTATTTGGTAGTTGGTGGTCTGTATGTAAGTATGAAATAAAATCTGTAAGCAGATCCTTTGAAATGCAACAAAGCAACTTAATAGCAGACTTGGTTTAACTGAGTCTATTCACATCCAATCATTTTATTATATTAAAATTGAATGGCCTTTAAAGCTCCAGCAGACCAGGACATATAACAACACCAGCTGAACTTAAAATGCAGATGCTTGAGCATTACCGTCAAACAGCATATTTGCCAGTATGTAAACCTTATGCACAATATCGAAATAAAAAAAATCAAATACAGAGCAGTGTGTTCGGCAGGGTGCAAAGCCCTACATGCAAGGACGATGCTGATGTTAATATTTCTCACTTAAGAACACCATATCAAAAAAAGTGTACTATTATTGGACCTCCAGGTACAGAGAGAAACAGAATAAAATGATTTGACTTAAAGTGTGCCAGTGTTTTGTTTCCTGAATATGGTACAGTATGAAGATAAAAAAAACATTAGTAACCGTTGCCAAATACGCACGACCGGGAAGTCACTTGAGCCGACTGTCCAGTAACTGTTTCAATAAATAAGTCGCATAATGTTATTGTTAAAATAAGTATCTTAGTGGTAATGATACAAGTATACTTAGAATCGGAGTCACGTATACGATAAATATTCAAAACACCTTTCCGTAGACACCAAGTGACATAGGGGCATGGACAATTTGTGAAATTGATTTTGGATCATGATCGATATGAAATATAAAGCGGGAACTCCTTGATATTAAGGCAGGAGAGGATGGTTGTGTTACTGATCATTTAGCGCCTTTCAAACGAGCCAACACGCCAGAACAACAAACAAGCGCGTCGATACGACAAATAAACGAGCTGCCACGCGAGAACGATCACGCAATATCTTTAACATATATAAATCCTTCTTGGTTTTATTCACAGAATTCAGCAATTTGTTTTATTTTACGATTTCTGTATGTGGAGTTAAACAACATTCATCTTGCAATAGGCGTTCAAAAGAGGATTGCAGGAGCATTAAAACAGAAAGAATCAGGTTTCAATATACCAATGAAGTAGTTTTTGTAGCGCAGGTGAGGTTACAGCACTGTGAGCAGTTACTAGTGACCTTCATTTTGTCGCCTTATTAGCCATAGGTTCATACGTAGAACATTTCTGGTTATATTTTACACACATTAGTTATTATCAATCTCTAGTCAGTCAGTTCGAAAATAACCTAGTGATCATGTCATTGAATTTATTGAAATTTATTGTCTTTTATGGAAATTTACAGTTTATAGAAACAAACATGAACTGCTTATTCATCTGTCATGACTTCCATGCTGAAAATAAATAGAATAAAATATGAAATGATATAGTATAAAACTGTATATACATTATAATTGTAACATTATATTATGATCCGTTCGTGATCATAAAGTGCTAGCTGTTGTGAAAGAAATGGATCATCAAAGTGTCAAACTCGTGATTTTTGTTAGGCTTTTGGTTGACACTTAGGGCAACGTTCAAGTTTTAATGGTGGAGAAAACACCAAAGTGACTCATTCGGCTATTATTTCCGACAGGAACGGACACCTGGGTAGAAACACAGGCAGTCGTCTGTAAGCTAGAATTTCTTCACATGTTAATATGAACAAGTTTCGAACTACGAAGTAATGGAAATGGTGTAATCATATATAGAGCTTCTAATATATCAAATGTTTACACTGTTTACACAAAATGCTATACCCCAATATACTTACTCATCTAAATGTCTACAGCCGGTACATTTGCACCTCCGATCAAAAGTCATAATGTCACAATAGCCTGAGAAACATCCTATTCTCTTACAGTGCATCATACACTTGTACAGGTTATATGGGCAACCAAAACCTGCTTCGACATCTTGCAAAACTGCAGAAAAGCAATTTTCGCAATTAACATAATTAATAAAATAAACTTCTCTTTTCGCTCACTACATTTAGGACAGTTAATTTTTGCTCCAATATTTTATCACACGAAAACGGGTAACATGAATTAAAGTCTGACAAGAAAAGCCACATTCAAAGTGAAAATGTATGCAAAATAATATTGTCTACTTATCAATGTATCTCTAAAATAGGTTTATAGGTAAATATGTCAACGCAGATGTTATTGCAGTCAACCTATAATGACGAATAGCTCGGAAAGTAATATGCACGAATGACCTACATAAAACGGCCAAAAATCGGAGAAGTCCAGAATCGCACGAAAATTGCCAAGCAATGACAAGAACATATGTAAGAAAATGTACATCATCGTCGTTTTCAGACAAACAATGATACGTTAAATTGTGCCACACTGTTATTAAACAACAGCAAACTTACTTGTACTGTCAAAGAAAAATATATCTATAAACTTGTGAATTAAATTGTCTCTAAGATGTTTAACGTATAGCAGTATGTAAAATGGTACAAAGAAAAGCTGCTTGTTATTAATGGCACTTACCGAACACTCCAAGAATGATCAGGATAACGGCTAACGTCGTTGCTTTCATTGTGACGGTCCACTGTGATACCGTCCTATTGAGTGAGTTTGGACAAGCTCGGATTTATATAGAATACATATGCATATTACCATATAAGGTAGTAATAGTAGTACGTGACTCTTTGGTAATTTAGACGTAAACAACATTAAAAAGGGATTATTCAAAAGTTTTTGAACATAACTGCATTATAATCATGCCATGTGTAGCAAATGTTTTTTATACTGCGTATATGAAATATAATAAATACCACTGAAGTGTAAAGATTTAGAATAAGACTATCTTTACAACCGATTCTTTTTTCTGAGAAGTATTCCTTTGCGTCTAGCCCTAAGAACCTATTTGCCTGCCCATTCTAAAGTAATACTTCCTTGTTTTGTCATAAAGATGAGAATGGCCATATTCAAGACACTCTTTGATCCACATTTTCCTAACCGACAGGGCTATAGTTTGTTTCACTGAAATGTATTATATATCTATATAGTTTTCTGTTTCTGTACTTTATTTTTAAGCATTATTGTTTATGAATTATTAAACCAGTGGTGGCGGATAAGTTTGTTAAAATTATGAGTGTGCAAACTTATCTGCGCATTGCTTTCTTGTTTTGAAGCAAGTTCTTGACACTTATTCACATGCCAATAGTTTCACCAGTTCATTGTCCATCATGGCTAGGTATACAGCCAGACTAATAGAAAAATGTATTTTTTATCTTACACAGACTGTTGGGTTTTGCTCATATTCAGTCGACTGACCAGTTCTTGAAATCTTTAAAGACAGGGAAGAATATCCAATATGAAAGGCCACGTTCGAAACAATGAAGCCTCCCAAAACGTTAACCCAGCACGCGGACGCGCACATGACCAACACACACCCACAGAAAGCAAACATACAAGGACAAAACTGACAAATAACGGTACACATTGGGGCACCGCCTCAGAACGGTCAGTGGTAAAACAACCACTGGGGAACTTGAACCGGTTTAATGTGCAACTAACCTCGCTCTTATCCGCACAATGTTCCAAAGTCACAGGACATATTAAATAAAAGTTATTCCCGCCTGGAGAAACCCTAACAAACGGAGGCAACAGAAAGCATGCAATGTAAACACAAAAATGCTCTTGTATATGTATATAAAAGCAGTCCTGAAGAACCTCAATCGCATGTACTCAATGCCTTTGTAACAAGTGAAAATCCGACGAAACAGGCCAGAAAACAGAAATCAAAATAGCTCAGTCCTAGTGGGATTTATGAACTACCTATCTCAGAGTCCTCAACCTTCAGACACAGTAAAATAGGAAAGCGTAGCGTGAAACTGTAAAGGGGTTAAACAACAAACATGGGGTATGTCTCAAAACAGCTGGGCCATAACCTCTTTTAAGAAAACGTTTGATAACTTAAATAATTAAAGTAGGAAAGTTGTCATGACCCAAACTCTTACGAAGTTTGTAAACCACACCCCCATTAAAAACGGATTTTGATATACCTTCTCACATCAGTGACTATAAAATGCTATTATATTTTAAAACCAAATCTGAATTATGACAGTAAAATCTAGCAAAATATTTACGGAGTTTATAATAATAAAAGCCCTGTTGAAAAAGCTAATTTGTAATATACTGATTACATTCTTTGAAATCATTAAGACATACTAGTATTCATGATATTCAAACCGTGTTGACAAATCATTTGATTACTTTCACATTCAAAATAATAGAGCAACTAATCTTAAGTAACAACAAATGTACACGTAAATAGGACTGGGACGATTACTCCGTTAATCGGATCCGATTCGATTACTAGGTGAAATCTGTATCAATTTTGCAAAACCGCTAATCGCTCTCAAACAATAACGTCACGAATTTTACTTTAGCTTTATATATTTCTTTGACTAGCATATAGACCCGTAGTATATTTCCGCTAACACACATAAAACATAGTCAATAGTCTCGCGGATTTATCTTTCGTGATATGTGTAAAATAAAATATACGAAAATATGACTTATTAATTATCACATTGCTTGCAAAGGATAAAGTTCATACAAAAGATTAAACGTTATGATGTTAGTAATGATGATGCTGAACAGTTATTTTAAGTTTGAATCAATTCCATTTAGTAATAACTGAGATAGAATGAAAGTGCTTCAAAACTCTAACCTGCAATTCTAAGTAAAAGTGGGGAAAATTCATTAAATATTGGTACCAGGGTTATGGACCTTGTATCATATAATGTGGGAGATGATATGGAACAACTACTTTCAGTTTGAATCAAATCCATTTAGTAATAGTAAAGACAGAGTGAGGTACATGAAACAAACCCATCAAGTGATTACAGACATAAGGATAAAAAAGAGAAAGTGTAAAAAAAACGTTAACCAGGACGCGGAAGGACGTCGACGCCGATACCGGGTTTAGTAGAATATATATATCCATATACTTTGTATAGTCGAGCTTAAAATGTAGCAATACAGAGTCTAATTACGGGGATATATTTTACATCCGCCATACAGCACTGAAGACTGCTGTTAAGACAATTACTAAAATCTATGATAAGGTCCTCAAGTAAATCTACACTGTTTAAGCGTTGGACACACATATTACACATATATCATAACGGGACAAGCTGAAACCTAGTGATAATGTATAATATAACGGTATCAGACTTTAGCACAATACGACTGAAACTAAGATACTTTTATCACAATGGCTGCCGACGACGAGCTAATTCGACAAAGCTTCGATATAATGTATATAAGAAAATATACATCAACGTCATTTCCAGACAAACATATCGTGTCACACTGTTATTAAACAATAACAGGATTAAATGTTCTGTTATAGTAAAATACATAAATAAATTTGTGCATTATTCTGTCTCGAAGATATGAAACGTATAGCAGTATGTAAAATGGCACAAAGAAAGGCTGTTATTTATTAATGGCACTTACCGAACATTCCAAGAATGATCAGGATAACGGCTAACGTCGTTGCTTTCATTGTGACAGTTCACTGTAATACCGTTCTGTAAAGGGTTATGATCTGTTTGCAGAGGCGCATTTTATAGAATAATATACATATTACCATATAAGGTAGCAATAGTAGTACGTGACTCTTTAGTAATTTAGAAGTAAACAACTTTAGAAAGGGATGATTCAAATGTTTTTGGACATAATTGCATTATGATCATGTCATGTATAGCAAATATTTAAATTCATACTGCGTACATTTTGTATATCCTTAGATTTATTCATTATATTCAAATCGTGTTGACAAATTATATGATTACTTTCACATTCAAAATATAAAAAATCCTTAAGACTTGTTCATTATATTCAAACCTACTTTCACATTCAAAATAAAAAAGTAACTTATCTTTAGTAACAACAAATGTACACGTAAACACGTGTACACTTGACCAGCCACATGTAATAAGCTCTATCGTATAATGGCAATAAAGTTTGTAATTATCAAAGGAATTTATCAATTTCAAGAAAAACGAATTCAAACATTTTACAATACCAGTGTATGGCAATAACCTACCTTCCGAAAACAACTGGGCATAATTATTTAATTTAAAGTATTTACCAATGGACCGTAAATATAAGGGCCTAAAACGGCCACCCTAAATGAAAACCAGATAAAAATCAAACTGGAATTATTTCTCATTGCAAATGAAATACCGAGGTAAAAGTTCAAAAGCTGAAATGAGCCGCATCATGAGAAAACCAAAATAGGGCATTTGCGACCAGCATGGATCTAGTTCAGCCTGTGCATCCGCACAGTCTGGTCAGGATCCATACTGTTCGCTTTCAAAGCCTATTGCAATTAGAGAAACCGTTAGCGAACAGCATGGATCCTGTCGAGACGGCGTGGATGCCCAGGCTGAACTAAATACATGCTGGTCGCAAATGCATCATATTGGTTTTCTCAAGGTGCGGCTAAAATTATATATTAAATATGAAAAGGTGATAGGAATTCGTTTAAACGAATTAGTTATTTCGTTTAAACGAAACAGTTATTTCGTTTAAAAGTGCGTAACATGTCACTTTAGGGGCACCGTACTACGGAGCATTTTCAGAGAGGGTGTTGTTTTTCAAAGGACATGACCGCAAACCTCTAGAAAAAATGTTGCAATACAGTGTCCAATTACGGGAAGACATTTTACAGCAGCCATACAGCACTGAAAACTGCAGTTACGACGGTTACTAAAATCTATGATAAGGTCCTCTAGAAAGATAAAACACAATCAAGTAAAATAATACATCTATAATATTACTTCTTTTATGTTAGTGTTTCAACTCAACTCAGCCTTTCTTTTATTTCAACCCTGGTACATTTACATATACAGCAAGGGCATAAAACAAAATACATTGTCTTTAATATACTGACAGTGGTTCCGGAACACGATAGATATAAATTTCATATTTTAGAAAGAAATTATATGATAACTGTCACAAGAAAATGCGTTATTCTTTGGAGGGAGAGAGACATAAAATTGTGATTGTCATTCAAAGTTTTATTCATATCCTAAACTTTGTCATTACAAATATCTGTCTGACACTTGTTGAGTATGGTGTACCAGTCGGGAAAGACATAATTGCTGCAGGAAACATCGAGCGTACGTGTCTAGTATCGCGAATTTCGCAGCGGAGTTTAAATTCACCAAGCAATGACTTAGGTGCATCTGAGATGTCCTTTCGATAATCACGCGAAATACCAGTTTGTGAACCTTTTAGACGAGCTGCAATGTTCAAAATAAGATTTATCTGTGTAGAGTTTCCTAAAATTGAAAGTGTTTGACTGTGTTGAGGCTTTGTATGCTTGGGTTCTGATTGTTCTATATAGCCTGAATGCACGTAATATTTAAACAACTTTTTCCAACTTCAAGCTTTCAACAAGAATATCGCTCACTAAAGATGCGACGTCTTCTCCCACCAAAAAAATAAGAAGTTTGATTTCCTCTGACTGGCCGCTATGCCAGTTTATTTATACAATTAACAGCTGGAGTCTCTGATCCACGACTTCATGTGCCATGCTATTAAAGTATACTCAGTGTTATTTATTCTACATTTCATAAGGTTCAGACGCAACATACCAACCAGCAGCACATTTATTTTTTCATCCGTCGGCAACTGTTTCAATGCGTCCATATCCTGGTCAAAATAATCTGGAGGGGCGTCCATATCCTGGTCAAAATAATCTTCAGGCGGTTTTTACCTAACCCTACTCACTGAGCCAGTAGAATGGCAAACAAGTTTCCCTGTACTGACGTTAAGCATCAGATAAACTAGAATATTTACCCGCATATGTTGAAAATGTTTTAGCTATAAAATTGAAATAATAAGTTCATCCGCCCGCTCCATCTTTAAAAATAAAAAAATCCAGAAACTATTTGGTTTGTCTTAAGGTTATAAACAATTTCAATTTACAAATTGTAATATACAAGGAGTAAATACCAATTAAAATTTTATCAATTAGTTACTTGATTAATTCAAAAGTTAATGAAGTTACGAATTTCCGATATGCTTATATATGACCGGAGTTGTTATTTCCCTTGATAAATACAAAGGACTGCGAGATATTGTTACCGGTTGCATGCAAAATGCAGATAATCTCAATTTTGAATGACAAGCTAATTTGCACGCATGATTTCGTTTCTTTCGCACCATGATATTTACGACTGGCACCAGACCAGAAAGAAAATGCCACTATACATGCTATATCCTACCCCTAAGTATACTACAAGAGCCATGGTCACGAATGGAAAAATATACTTACCCATTTCAATTGCGCATTTCTCACCTAAAGCGTGCAATTCGGTAAATGTTTACTATGAATATTGAACAAGTGGTATTTATCTTCCAATATGTGGTACTGGTCTCATTCCTTCAAACTTTCTTATCTCAGAGAAACATCGCGTGGTTGATGGTTTATTAACGTTACGGCCTAGATTACAAAATTATTCTGATTGGCTGATGTGAAAATGTATGTCAGTCGTCCTTTACTACACGTGTACACTAAAATGTGTATATGCAGCATAAATGTGCAATTTGAATTAAATAAACAATACAAATGTGTACCAATGTATGACTTCAAATTCAAAATAATTTCTAAGATGGATTTCATTCATCATTTCGAGTTTTATTGTATAACTGTGAATATTTTGCAATTTGTTTGTGTTTGTTTACATTTCGCACTGCTGTGACCTCTAGACAGGATGTTCATTAGGGAAGTTCACGTAAGTTTCATCTGTAACGTTGACGAACGCATAAGATATGTGGGGTATCTCTGCAATGTGAAATATTGAGACAATGTGACTGGTGCACGACAGACGATAAATTACCTCTTGTTCTACATGCTAATTGTCGAACTGTACGCTTTAGGTTAGAAATGTACGATTGAAATTGGTTAGTGCATTTTCCCGTTCATGACCATGGTTAGGGTTAGTGTATAACATGTACCATGGCATTTTCTTACTGGTCTGGTGCCAGTGGATATTAAAATCGACAGTGTCTTTTTTTAAGATAGATGTTATTAACAGTTTTAACATTCTCCGTTTCCGGGATGAAAGTTATATCTTTAATAAACCTGAATTATTTGGTAGTTAGTGGTCTGCATGTGAGCATGAATTAAAAGCTGTAAGAAGATCCTTTGAAATGCATCAAAGCAGCTTCATAGCAGACTTGGTTTAATTGAGTCTGTTCACACCCCATTACTTTATTATATAACACTTGAATGGACTATACGGTCCCAGCAGACCAGAACATATAACAACACCAGCTGAACTTAAAAAGTAAATGCTTGATGGTTACCATCAAACACTATATTTGCCGATATTTGAACTTTATGCAAAATATCAAAATAAACCATGTCAAATTTACAGAGCAGTGTGTTCGGCAGGGTGCAAAAAGATTTTACATAAAGTTTGCTAGTGTTTTCTTTCCTGAATATGGTACAGTACGAAGATAGAAAACACATAAGTAACCGTTGCAGATACTACGGGAAGTCACATGAGCCGGCTGTCCATTAAATGTTTCAATCAAGAAGTCGCATAATGTTGTTGTTTCAATAAGTGCCTTAATGATTCAGGAAACAACATTTCTGATTTAAGTATTGATACAAGTATATTTAGATATTGCGATTCCGTTCGGAGTCACGTATACGATAAATAATCAATAAATTCTTCCGTAGACACCACACGACATAGGCGCATGGACAACTCAGAAATTGATTTTGGATCATGATCGATGTATACTCAATAACTATTTTCAAGTTTCAACCTATATCTATAATAAATAATTGAGATATTTATTTTTGAATTATACGCACTCGTGTACGCTGGCTCAAATACAACTAAGAATTATGTTCTTATTGGAAAGAGCTACGAAATATAACGCGGGAACTGCTAGTCTGAAAGAGAGTAACCATTGATGATATTAAGGCAATGGTTGGAGAGGATAGTGTGTTACTGACCATTTAGTGCCCTTCAAACGAGTCAAGGACAACAAACAAGCGCGTCGATACGACAAGTAAAGGAGCTGCCACGCGAGAACGTAAGCCGGAAATCAGCCACTATAAAATGTTCAGCATAGTGTTCCATGCATCATCTTTAAGAAATTGAAACATGAAAATCTTTGTTTTGTTCAGAGAATTCAGCACTTGTTTTTAATTATACGGTTTCTATGTATGAAGTTAAACAACATGGAGTATTTCTGGTTGTTTTTATACACATGATTTTTTTTATTAATCTCTAGTCAGTCAGTTCGAAACTACCCTGTGCTCATGTCATTGAATTTATTGAAATTTATTGAATTTTATGGAAATAAACATGAACTGCTTATTCATCTGTCATGACTTCCATGCTGAAAATAGATAGAATAAAACATAAAATGATATAGTATAAAACTGTATATACATTATAATTGTAACATTACATTATGATCCGTTCGTGATCATTAAAGTGCTAGCTGTTGTGAAAGAAATGGATCATCAGTGGCAAACACGTGATTTTTGTTTTGGCTTTCATTGTCCACATAGGGCAACGTTCAAGTTCTAATGGTGGAGAAAACACCAAAGTGACCCATTCGGCCATTAGTTCCGGCAGGAACGGGCACCTGGGTAGAAACACAGGCAGTCGTCTGTAAGCCAGAATTTCTTCACATCACGATACGAACAAGTTTTGAACCCAGAAGTAATGGAAATGGGATAATCATATATAGAGCATCTAATATATCAAATGTTTACACTGTGATGTTTTTATTTACAACAAAATGCTATATGCCTATATACTTACTCATCATAATGTCTACAGGCGACGCATGTGCATCTTCGATCAAAAGTCCTAAGATCACAATAGCCCGAACGACATCCTATTCTCTGACAGTGCATTATACACCTGTACATGTTATTTGGGCAACCAAAAAATGCATCGACGTCTTGCAAAACTGCAGAAAAGCAATTTTCGTAATTAACATAATTAAGAAAAAAAAACTTCTCTTTTCGCTCACCACATGTAAGCCAGTTAATCTTTGCTCCACAATTATATCACAACGAAAACGGGTTACGGGAACTAAAGTCCGACAGGAAAATCCACATTAAAAGTAAAAATGGATACACACTCACAGCTAATTAGCACATGTACACAATAACTTAAACGGATAAAAAAAAACACATAAGAAGTCACAAACAGACACAAACATACGTGAAAAAGAAACACAGGCGAGTACCGCCTATAGTACTATATTACAAAAATATTGTCTACTTATCAATGTATCTCTAAAACGAGGTTTATAGGAAGATGTCATCGCAGTTAACCTATAATGACTTATAGCTCAGCCGATACGGAAAGCAATTAATATGTTCGAATGACCTACATAAATAGGCCAAAAATCGGAAAAATTCGGAATCGCACGAAAATTGCCGAGCAATCACAAGAAAATATGTATTAGCACAGAAATTGACGAAAAAACACATGAAATACGCAATCGCACGAAAAATGCAAAAGTCATTATGAGCCCGCAAACTGAAATTAATTCCCTATCTTTGCTGAAAACTGAAAGATATGTCACCGGTTGCAGTTTCGCCACGCTTAAATGTTCTGTTATAGTAAAATACATAAATAAATTTGTGAATTATTCTGTCTCGAAGATACGAAATATATAGCAGTATGTAAAATGGCACAAAGAAAAATTGCTATTTATTAATGACACTTACCGAACATTCCAAGAATGATCAGGATAACGGCTAACATTTTTGCTTTCATTGTAACAGTCCACTGTAATACCGTTCTGTATAGGGTTATGATCAGTTTAGAGAAACGCATTATATAGAATACATACGCATATAACCATATAAGGTAGCAATAGTAGTACGTGACTCTTTAGTAATTTAGAAGTAAACAACTTTAAAAAGGGATGATTCAAAAGTTTTTGGACATAATGCATTATAATCATGTCGAAGCAAATATAGCAAATGTTTAAATTCATACTGCGTATATTAAAATTAAAAGTACCATTAAGGTGTGAAGAAGACTAGATTAAGACTATCTTTACAACTGATTAAGTTTTTTGGCCAGTATTCCATTAGGTCTAGCCCTACAAACCTCCTTGCCTGCCCATTCTAAAGTAAAACGTCATTTTTGTCATAAACATGATGATGGTCCATATTAGAAACATTCTTTGATCCATATTTTCCTAACAGACAGGGCTATGGTTTGTTTCACAGAAATATATAATATATTTTGTTTTCCTTTTCCGTTCTTTATTTTTTAGCATTATTGCAATAAATTATAAAACCCGTGGTGCTGGTTTACTATTATTAAGAGAGTGTAAACGTATCTGCGCATTGCTTTCTTGTTTTTGAGCAAGTGTTTGACACTTATTCACAAGTCAATATTTTCACCGGTTCATTGTCCATATAGGTTAGTTATACACCCAGTCTAATAGAAAAAGAGTATTTTTCTGCATACAGAGACTGTTGGATTTTGCTTATATTCTGTCGACCGACCAGTTCTCGAAATCTCTATAAAAAGGATATCCAACAGGGAAAGCCACGTTTCAAAAATCGCAGCCTTCCCAAACGCAGTGTCTTTAAATTGCTATTGTTATTTTAAACAAAATCTGAATTACAACAGTAAAATTTAGCGAAGTATTTACCGAGTTTATGATAATGGAAGCCCTGTTGAAGAAGCTTATTTGTAATTTATTGATTACGTTCTTTGAAATCCTTAAGACAAATTATGTAATTACTTCACATTCAAAATAAAAAAGTAACTAATCTTCAGTAACAACAAATGTACACGTAAACACGTGTACACTTGACCAGCCACATGTTTTAACTCTATCATATAATGGAATAAACGTTGTAATTATCAAAGGAATTTATCAATTTCAAGAAAAACGAATTTAAACATTTTACAATACCAGTGTATGGCAATAACCTACCTTCCAAAAACAACTGGGCATAATTATTTAATCAAAAGTATTTCCCAATGGACCGTAAATATAAGGGCCTAAAACGGCCACCCTAAATGAAAACCAAATAATGTTACCAAACTGAAATTATTTCTCATTGCAAATGAAATAGCGAGGTCAAAGTTCAAAAGCTGAAATGAGCCGCACCATGAGAAAACCAAAATAGGGCATTTGCGACCAGCATGGATCTAGTTCAGCCTGCGCATCCGTTCGCTTTCAAAGCCTAATGCAAATAGAGAAACCGTTTGCGAACAGCATGGATCCTGACCAGACTGCCTGGATGCCAAGGCTGAACTAGATATATGCTGGTCGCAAATGCACAATGTTGGTTTCTCAAGGTGCGGTTAAAATTATATAATAGATATGAAATTGTTATAGGATTCTATTCAATTTATCTTGTCCGGTCTGTTGCTTTCGTTCGTAAAAGGAACTTCAAATAACTTGATACAAACATTCACCTTAACAGGACAATGTGTCACATGCAAGTCCCAGAAGCCAAGGACACACTTACAGTTCAAATATGTAGAGAATGACTATTTTCATGGACGGATGGAATTTTTTAAATGATTTTTCAGTCATTCACCATAATCGGAGGGTTTACTAAAATGAAGACTCGGATCCTTAGAGCAAAACATCATTAAGGCATATTAAGCGTTAAAGTATCTTATCATTTTATTGACTTCTTTAGGACTGTTCACACCAAATAGGAAAGCACTATTCAATGTAACAAGTGTCCAAATATGTAGTTCCATGCTTTTTTATGAATTGCGATATAATGAGTGATATAACGAAGTAACAGTTACGTTTTTGGCTCAGTTTTATAGTAGACCGTACTGAAAAAAAGGCCCGCGAATCTCCAGGTACAGAATAAATTTAAACACGCGTAATTGCTCAATGGGGCGTTCTAAGAGATGGTGTTGTTTTTTCAAAATGCATGACTGCAAAATCAGAAATAATGTAACTAGACAGAGTCCAATTACGGGGAGATATTTTACACCCGCCATAAAGCACTGAAGGCTGCAGTTACGACAGTTACTAAACCTCTAGAAAGATAGAACTCAGCCAAGTTAACAATAGCAGACTTCAGTTCAAGAGAGGTAAAAAAAATATGTGCAAAAGCCTTCAAGACTTCTATCACAGGCTAAGTAAGGAACCGGAATATATAATATCAGAAGATACTGTTAAATATTTTCAGTTCAATTAGTCCTTTTAAGGAGTGCAAGGATATCTGTCTAGACGTAAAGACTATTTGTTGAATCAAGCACATTCATAATACATATGCGAACCCGAAATAATATTTCAACGTATATTCGGGACTTAAAAAGTCTTTAAATAATCTTTTGAACAAATAACCGTTTATAGTTTAGGAATATGTCAATGAATTCTAGAACATATATATAATTCACTTCAATACATTGAGCAATCTTTATATCAATTACATTACCCTAGTTTAGGAATATATCATGGGATTCTTTTTATTTGACAAACATAGGTCCTGACTAAATGAGTGAAGTGTACAATTCAGGAGTGTATGTAATACCCTTGTCAATATTTGCTGCAGTAAGCATCTGCTTTAAGCTTTAAAGAATATCGTTCACTTTAGACGCTGCGTCTTCTCCAACCAAAACATAATAAGTTTGATTTCCTGTGACTGGTCTAAATGTCAGTTTATTAATACCTTTGACAGCTGGAGTCTCTCATTCGCCACTTCATGTGCCATGCTATTTAAGTATACATACGACTTAATGCTATTCTACGTTTCATAAGGTCCAGTCGCAACATACCCACCAACAGCACATTTAACTTTCCATCCGTCGGCAACTGTTTCAATGCGTCCATATCTTGGAGGCGGGTTTTATCCAACACCATACACAGAGCCAGTAGTATGGCGAGCACGTTTCCCTCTACTGACGTATCATCATCCGATAAACTGGAATATTTACCCGTATATGTTGCTAACGTTTTTAGCTATAAAATTGAAATAATTAGTTCATCGCCCACTCCATCTTTAATCAAATAAATCCGAAAACTATTAATAAATTTAGTTTAGCTCTGTAAAATTTGTGAAAATGTAGTATACTATGAGTAAATTCAATGAAACTTTTATCAATACGAATTTCCGGTACCGGAGTTGTTATTTTCTTTGAAAAGGCCTAACTGTAGTAAAGGACCCAGCGTGGGAGCCATCTTCTCTAGTCGCTTAATGGCAGACAGGGTTTTGAACAGGCAATACACAGTGGTCTAAATTAGAGCTCTTTTCTGTTTTATTTTCATTCTTGGTGTATTTTTGAATTGTGGTAGGAAAAACATTTGAGGGGAGGTTGTATTTGGTGAAGTGAAACTTAATTTTAGTATGATTAATACTTCCAGTGTGATTTTGATGTGATTTTACAGAAAGCAAATGTGACAAGAGAAATCTCTCTCAGAAGATACATGACCTCTACTTTTCTCTTCTTTTTACATCAGTTTTATCATAATTCTTTAAAATGTAGTAGGGCTTTGTTCTCTGAAATGGGTCTAGCTATGTTTGATAGCTCCTTAAAAGATGTCAATTTTATAAAGACAATATAAGGAATACTATTTAATATAGTGTGACCTAAATACAAAGAACTATGAGGTATCGTATGCGGTTGAATGCAAAATGCAGATTATCTCGACCGTCTTTTTGATTATACCAGGTGCACCGGAGGGTAAGGAGATCACCGACAGCCTACCTCCAGGTCTGAAATTTGACATAACTAGATATCAGGCAAACGAAAGAGTTTTGAATAGACAAGTTAATTTGCTCGCGGGATTTCGTTTCTTACAAACCATGATATAACCACTAGCACCGGACCAGAAAGAAAATGCCACTGTACATGTTATACCCTATCCATGGTCAAGAACGGAAAAATATACTTTTTAACCCATTTCAATTGCGCATTTCTCACCTAAAGCATGCAGTTCAGTAATTGTTTACTATGGATATTGAACAAGTGGTAACTCATCTTCCATTGTATGGTACTGGTCATATACCTTCAACAATTTTTATCACATAGAAACAACGTAGTTTATAGTTTCATAACGTTACAGAAAAAAAAACAGATGAACTTCCATATTTAGTTCCGGCCTAGATTACAATTTTTTTCTGATTGGCTGGTGTTAAAATGTATGTCAGTCGTCGTTTAGTTAAATTAAACGCTAAAATGTGTATAAGCAGCATAATTGTGCAATGTGAATTAAATAAACAATCAAAATGTGACAAATATATGGCTTTAAATTCTAAATAGTTTCTAAGATTGATTCATTCGTCATTTCTAGTTTTATTGTATTACTGTGAATATTTTGCATCCAGTTTTTTGTTTGTTTACATTTCCCCAAACATGTGCACAGTGATGTGACCTCTAGAACGGGTGTTCATTAGGGGAGTTTACGTTATTGTGGAGTTTATTCTATATTTGTTTCATTTATCCAATCGTGAACGTTTATTTGCAACACACGACCGTACAATATATTACCGTATTGGACACAAGTGCGTATAAAAGACCTGTATTTTTTCCGTACAGTCCCATGTTTAACATACGTTAAAGCCCGAAACATGTGAAAATGTTCCGAATGTAATCGGTTAATTCATGCATAAATCTTGCGTCTTGAAAATACAGAAAAGGTAGAAATACAATATTCAATGAATCAGTTTTAATTTAAACTAAGATAAACAGAACAATGTAAATAACCTAATAATCTCTGCATTGTGAAACATTGAGACAATGTGACTGGTGCACGATAACTTACCGCTTGTTCCATACGCATGTACGATTGAAGTCGGTGAATGCATTTTCCCTTTCATGACCTCTGGTACCAGAACAGAAAGAAAATGCCTCTGTACATGTTATGCCAACACCCTGACGATTGTAATATCCACTGGCACCAGACCAGGACAAGAGGGCCCTGAAGGCCCTGTATCGCTCACCTGACCTATTGACCTAAAGATCATCAAGATTAACATTCTGACCAAGTTTCATTCAGATATGGTCATAAATGTGGTCTCTAAAGTGTTAACTAGCTTTTCTTTTGATTTGACCCGGTGACCTAGTTTTTGACCCCACATGACCCAGATTCGAACTTAACCTAAAGATTATCAAGATTAGTATTCTGACTAAGTTTCATGAGTATACAGTCTTAAATGTGGCCTCTAGTGTGTTTACAAGCTTTTCCTTTGATTTGACCTAGTGACCTAGTTTTTGATCCCACCTGACCCAGATTTGAACTTGACCTAAAGATCATCAAGATTAATATTCTGACCAAGTTTCATTAAGATATGGTCATAAATGTGGTCTCTACAGTGTTAACTATCTTTTCCATTGATTTGACCTAGTGACCTAGTTTTTGATCCTACATGACCCAGATTCAAATTGGACCTTAAGATCATAAAGATCAACATTCTGACCAAGCTTCATGAAGATATAGTCATAAATGTGGCCTCTACAGTGTTAACAAGAGTTTCCTTTGTTTGACCTGGTGACCTAGTTTTTGACCCCAGATGACACAATATCGAATTCATCCAAGATTTTACTAAGGGTTACATTCTAACCAAGTTTTATTAAGATTGGGCCAAAATTGTGACCTCTAGAGTGTTAACAAGCTTTTCCTTTGATTTGACCTGGTGACCTAGTTTTTAACCCCAGATGACCCAATATCAAACTCACCCAAGATTGTATTGAGGGTAACATTCTGATCAAGTTTCATTAAGATTGGGCCAAAATTGTGACCTCTGGAGTGTTAACCAGCTTTTCTTTTGATTTGACCTGGTGACCTAGTTTTTGATCCCGGATGACCCAATATCGAACTTATATAAGATTCTATTAAGAGTAATATTCTGACCAAGTTTCATTCAGATTGGGCCAAAATTGTGACCTCTAGAGTGTTAACAAGCTTTTCCTTTGATTTGACCTGGTGACCTAGTTTTTTTGACCCCAGATGACCTAATATCAAACTCGTCCAAGACTTTATTGAGGGTAACATTCTGACCAAGTTTCATTAAGATTGGGCCAAAATTGTGACCTCTAGAGTGTTAACAGTCAAATTGTTGACGACGACGGACGGACGACGGACGACTGACGGACGGACGGACAACACCAGCTGAACTTAAAAGGCAATTACTTGAGTGTTACCGTCAAACTGTATATTTGCCGATATATGAACTTTATGCAATATATCAAAAAAAAATCAAATTTATAGAGCAGTGTATTCAGCAGAGTGCAAAGCGCGTAGCACATGCAAGGACGATGCTGATGTTAATATTTCTAACTGACCAACACCATATCGAAATACGTACCTCCAGATATAGGGAGAAACATTGTTAAGAAACTAACAAAAAGATTTTACATAAAGTTTGCTAGTGTTTTGTTTCCTCAATATGGTACAGTACGAAAATAGAAAACACAATAGTAACTGCTGCTAAATACTACGGGAAGTCACATGAGCCGGCTGTCCATTTACTATTTCAATCAAGAAGTCGCAAAATGTTGCTGTTGCCTAAGTACCTTAATGATTCAGGAAACAACTTTTCTGATTGTAGTAATGATACAAGTACAGTTGAATATCTCGATATCGGTTAGCTCGATACTCCGGTTAGCACGATATGTTTTGGACCGACGGTCCCAACTTTTTTGTATTTCTGTTAGTATTAACCCTCGTTTCATCGCCTTATAAGCTAAATTTCATAATGGAATATGTCTTGTTATGATATCTAATAGTCTCGTCTAAGGATTCTGTCTTTTATTGTATTTTACAGAATTTACAGTTTAAAGAAACAGACACGAACTGCTTATTCAACTGTCATGATGATTTTCAGCATTATTCATCTGTTATTCATCTGTCCTATCTGCCATGATGATTTCCATGCTGTAAAAAAGAATAAAATGCAATGATGTGTAAAAAAACAACCTTATATACATTATTTTTGTATTATATTATGATCCGTTCGTGAACATTAAGTGCTAGCTGTTGTGAACGAAATGGACAATCTCACAGTGGCAAGCTCGTATTTTTGTTAGGTTAGGCTTTAAGCTGACACATAGGGCAACGTTCAAGTTCTAACGGTGGAGAAAACACCAAAGTGACTCATTTATTCTGACACTATTTCCGACACGAACGGTCACCTGAATAGAAACATGGGCAGTCTGTAAGCCAGAATGTCCTCACATAACGATCCGAACAAGGTTCGGACCCACAGGAGTGTGGGGCAAGTTTGTTCTTAACTTCTTTTAATTGACCTTAACCACTAGCTCGCGGGCGCCTTATCTAGCTCGTAGAAGTAATGGGTAAATCATATATAGACCATCTAATATATCAAATGTTTACACTGTTTATGTTTCTATGTACATCAAAATGCTTTATACCTATATACTTACTCATCATAACGTCTACAGTCGGCACATGTGCATCTAATATAAAAAGTCTTAATGTCACAATAGCCAAAACGACACCATATGTGCTTACAGTGCCTGTCACACTTGTACGGTTTAAATGGGCAACCAAAACCTGCATCGGCGTCCTGCAAAGCTGCAGTAAAGCAATTTTCGTTATTATTATAATAAAAAAGAAAATAAAAACTTCTATTATTGCTGAAGTAAATCTACACAGTTTAAGCCTCGGACACTCATGTATTATAATAAGAAAAACTAAAACGTAGTTGTAATGTAAACTATAAATGTATCTGACGACGACAAAATACAGCTGAAACTAAGATACTTTATATAATAATGGCCGCCGACGACGAGCTAATTCGACTAAACTTCGAAATAATGTATAATGAAAAAAATGCACATCAACGTTATTTTCAGAACAAAAAATGATACGTTCAAAACGTGCCACACTGTAATTAAACAATGACAGGCTTTATGTAATATAATAAAAGATACGTAAATAAATCTGTGAATTATTCAGTTCTAAGATTTTAAACGTAAAGCAGTTATGTAAAATAGTACCTAAAAAAGCTGTTATTTATTAACGGCACTTACCGAACATTCCAAGGATGATCAGTATAACGGCTAAAGTCGTCGCTTTCATGTTGACAGCAGACTGTGATACCGAATTCGAAGAAGCGCGTTTTAAGCTCAGATTTATATAGAATAGTTGTGCATATAACCATACAAGGTAGTAATGGTAGTACGTGAACCTTTGATAATTCAGAAGTAAACACGATTAATAAGGGATGATTCAAAAGTTTTTGGACATAATTGCATTACGATCATGTCAAGTATAGCAAATTTTAAATTCATACTGCGTATCCTAGCACGCAAGCATACATGGGACCCATGTGGGACCCATATGGTTTCCCATGTGGGACCTATATGGGCTATCCACATGGGTCACAGATGTGTTTTGCAAACCATTTTGGCATGGGTCCAATATGGGATATACTATATGGGACTAAAGTGGGTCCCTTATGGGTCCAAGATCTTATAACCCATGTGGGACCTTTCTGGGTCCCAAGTCGTATTTATAGTATGGGCCGTTTAGGGGCGTTCTGGAATTGTATGGGTGTTATCGATTTATTAATATTGTCAACTGTCCGAAACATTGTAGCTGCCCATGTTGCTGTTTCCGGATAACTATGGACTTTTTTCTCTGGATCTTTTGCATTTCCAAGTCACTTCATCACAGATTCTTTGTAAAGGCATCCCGTAAAGGAGAAAAGATAATGTCAGTCTGAGCACATGTCAATTAAATTGTGACTATTTGCAAAATATCATGACATGACATATTTGTTAGCATTTTACATGTTTTTAAAAAAAAACAAATGACAAATGCACGATTACAAATATAACCAAGCACGCATCTGATAGACAGATTTGTACAGTACAAAAAAAGGGCATTAACATATCATGAAAGTACAAAGAAATGCTTTTGAGACTTCGAACATGCCTGGTTCATTCATCTAGACCAAGCCTAGATATAGCCCATAAGGGTCTCAAATAAGCTTGCCCACATGGATCGTGAAAACATATGAAAAACAATCTTTCAGCGTATTTATCAAAATTGTTTCGTACATTTTAAACAAAAAAAAACCACTTCAATAAGCTATTTTCAATCATTAAAACTCTTACCTGTTTAAGAACTGCGAAAAGTTCTTGCTGCAATAATAGATTTATCAACAACCCAACCACGTGGTCATAATGGACGTTATTCTTTTTAATTTGCGCTCGATTCGAATAATCTCGCGAGATTTATTATTTTATTTTTTGTTTGTTTGAAAGTTCCTTTTTTGTTAAATTCAGTGTATGCAATAACAAGTTAAGATATGACTGTCAAATCGTTACATATTTCTTTTTACTTTTACAAAATGAATAAATAAAAAGCAGTAAATTATATAAATGTATATACACTGCCTGAACCGTCATGAAAGGGAACATGGGACCCATATGGGACCCTTCTGGGAAACATATTTTTAAGACCAGAGAAAACATAGAAAAAAGGATTATTATACTAGTGACAACACTTAAAGTCTTTAAATCAAGACGTTGATGTATTACTTCACTGAGACATTGTATATGGTCCCATATGGGTCCAATGTGGGTAAATACTTACAATATGGGACCCAGACGGGTCCATTCTGGGAAACGTGTTTCTTTTGAGACAAATGAAAACGTAGAAACATTCGAAGAAAACATAAAAAAAAAACGAATTTCTATGCTAGTGACACCACTTATAAACTTAAAATGAATGCACTGGTATATCACATCGCTGAGTTATTGTATATAGACCCCATGTAGGTCCAATATAGACAAATACTTACAATATGGGACCCAGATGGGACCCTTCTTTGAAACATGTTTCTTCTGATACCTAAATAAATGTAGAAATATTCGAAGAAAACTTAAAATATGAATTTCTATATTGGCGACACTACTTATAAACTTAAAATGAATACATTTGTAATTCACATCGCTGAGACATTTTATATATTAAATACAAAAAGTACAATTAAGGTGTGAAGAAGACTAGAATAAAACTAATTTACATCTGGCCAGTTTTCCATTGAGTCTAGCCCAAAGAACCCCCATTCCAAAGTAAAACTTCCTTGTTTTGTCATAAACACGATGGTGATCCATATTCAAAACAAAGAAAAATATCAAATAGGGAATGCCACGCACCAAAAACGCAGCCTCCTCAAAACGAAACCCCCAGCACGCAGACGCGTGCACCACACACACACACACACACACACACACACACACCCAAAGCCAACACATAAGGACAAAACGAACAACACACACGCACACAAAGCCAACACATAAGACGAAACGAACAACAAAAGGAACACAGTGGGGCACCGCCTTGGAACGGTCAGTGGCAAAAACACCACTAGGGAGCTTAAACCGGTTTATGGTGCACCTAACCTCACTCTTGCCCCCACCATGTTCCAAAGACATGGGACAGTGTAAATAAAAGTAATCCCCTCCAGGTGATCTGTTACACACGTAATGGAAACAAAAAGGCATGGCATGTAAAACACAAAAATGCTCGTGTATAAATATATAAAAAACAAACCTTAAGAACCCAAAAACGTATGTACTCAATGCCTTATCAAAGACAAGCAACAAGAGAAACACCCTTAAGGGCCCGAAACAGGCCAGAAGACAAATATCAAAACAGTTCAGTCCTGGTAGGATTTAAAAACTGCTTATCATAGAGTCCTCCCCCTCTTCCGTCAGACGCAATCAAAGAGGGAAGCGTATGTCCAACTGTAAACGGGTTGAACATTAAACATGCGGTATGTCTCAAAACAGTTGGGTCGTAACCTCTTTTAATAAAACGTTTGATAATCTTTCCAAATACATTTTGGGAAAAATTAAACCGTAACCCAAGATCTTACGAAGTTTGTAAACCACATCCCCATAAAAAACGGGTTTAGAAATACCTTCTCGCAGAAGTATCTTAAATTGCTATTGAATTTTAAAACTAAATCAGAATTACGATAATAAAATTTTGCAAAATATTACGCAATTTGTAATAACGGTAACCTTGCTGAAGAAGTTTACCTGTAATAAATTGATTACGTTTCATTGAAATGCTTGACATGACTACACGCTCTGGCAAACCGAATTTATTGAGAAATATATACCCCATAAGATGTAGCCTGAGGTACATCCCCATCCAAATGGGGAAAATTTACAATACTAAAAATTAAAATCATCCCTCTTGTCATAAATTTGGTATGTATAAAATTGTCATAAATAAGAGATGTAAATCTAAAAATGAAGCATCAGTATCCGAATTGTTAGTTTTAATTAACTGAAGCTCCCTAGGATAAAATAGCACCCACCAATTGACCAAAAAAAGGATTATCCCCTATTAAGAATATCATCTAGATAGCGTGATGTATTATTAAATGCCGTTATAATATCTGCCTGCGTATCTGGAGAGAGGCTCAACATAAAGCCTCTTTCATAACAATATAAAAACAAATCTGCGACAAGGGGTGCACAATTTGTTCCCATGGGAATACCAACAACTTGTCTAAAAACTGCGTTCCCAAACCTGATGTAAATGTTGTTCAATAAAAAGGAAAGGGCTTTACAAACTTCGTCACAGGTCCACATTGTATAATGTTTAATAATATTGTTAGTAAAAAAAGCTTTATCAAAATTGCAAGCAATAAATGTAGCATTCTCTCTGGCAAAAGTCTTTTGAATTAGGGCAGTTAATTTGTCGTTTATTAAGTTATGTGGTAAAGTGGTATACAAAGTAGAAAAATCGTATGTACTGACTGTAGATACCTTGTAATTATTGATTTTCAACTTATTCAGGATTTCACCAGAATTTTTAATCGACCAAAATAAGTGTTTACCAGAGTTTTCGTATACTTTATCGCAGTATTTTCCACGTGGCTTTCACAGCAGTTAGACATGATGTTAATAGTTTTGAAATATTTGTAGTTGTACAAAGAGCTTGAATTAGCGATGAAGCGAGCTTTATATGGCTGTTTATGCAATTAGGAATCCAATACATGGTCGGTAGTTTAATTTGTTGATCGTCTTTACGAACTTTTAAATTAGAAACTTCAGTGATGTGATCAGTAATCAACTTATTTTCAACAGAAGGACTCAATGTATAAGTGTTAGTGCTATTAGTTCGTTTGTAAAACATTAATATAATGTAGGCGTCAAATGATGATAATATTGTTGGCCGCCTTGTCTGCTGAACTAAGACCATACTTAGAATGAAATTCTTGGATTTCCTTTTTCAAATGTCTTAAAGTAAACTTGGGTTTTGGTGGAAGTAGGTGTTCATTAGTTTGATAAAATTTTATTCGAGAATCAACAATGTTAAAAATATTTCGTTTCCAAGACGTTAATGCATTGGGATCAGCGTTCTCACGACGACACCATTTAACACAGAAGGTTTCTATGGATTCTGCAATCTGACCACGACAAGCATTATAATCAATAGTTGAAGAAATTCTATATTTAGGTCCTTTAAAGAATAAATTACGAATACGCTTGACACTCTTTGATCCATATTGTCCTTACCGACAAGGCTATGGTTTGTTTCACAGAAATATATCATATATTCTGTTTTCCTTTTCTGTACTTTATTTTTAAGCATTAATGCTTATAGATTATTAAACCAGTGGTGGCGGATGAATTTGATTTATTAACTATAATTACGAGAGTGCCAACTTACCTGCATATTGCTTTCTTGTTTTAGAGCAAGTTTTTGACACTTATTCACATGTCAATATTTTCACCAGATCATTGTCCATCTAGGCTAGTTATACAGCAAGTCTAATAGAAAGGGGGTATTTTTCATCATTACATCTACGAAAAGCATTTGATCTCGTTGATTATTACATTTATTGCACATAATCCCATAACTGGGACTTTATCGTTGTCAATATAAGTGTGATATCTATCAAACAGAACCCAAATGATAAAGGTTCTATTCTTGGACCACTTTAATTCTTATTACATATCAATTATATAGCTTAAGCTTCAAAGAGTGGCAATATAGACCGCTATGCTACATATGGATCAAATTATGAGTTAGATAAAGTGAAAACTCCAGCAGAATTTAGATGCGGGGCCTCTGTGGCCGAGTGGTTAAGTTCTTTGACTTCAAATCACTCGACCCTTATCGATGTGGGTTCGAGCCTCACTCAGGGCGTTAAATTCTTCATGTGAGGAAGCCATCCAACTGGCTTATGGAAGGTCGGTGGTTCTACCCAGGTGCCCGCTCGTGATGAAATAATGCACGGAGGGGCCCCTGGGGTCTTCCTCCACCATCAAAGGTGGAAAGTCGCCATATGACCTACAATGTATCGGTGCGACGTTAATGCCAACCAAAAAAAAAGAAGAAAAAAAGGTATTTAGGTGCTGTGCAACTATGGTACAATTAAAACAATATGTCACTGCATCCAAAGAAAACAAAATGCATGGTTTTGTGTACTTGTGTACTAAACAAAAAAAGTAACAATTGTAAAGGACTATTTTTAAGTATTTCCAAGCAAGTAATAGGAAATGTCAAGGTGCAAACATTATTACGTGTTTATATAGACAACACGTTATCGTAGAATGTTCAAATTGAAGCAGTTTGCACTAAACTTAACTCAACAATAGCATTGCTGAGACGTAAAGCATACTATCTGACAGATGAAATGAAAATGTTATTTTATATTGTATATATGATGTCAATATTTGATTATTGTTGTACTGTATGGTGTCAAGAAAATAAGAGTTCTTAAAGAATATAATGAAGGTAGAGATGCAAGAATAATATTGAATAAAACGTTCCAAACAAGAGCAAAAGATATGCTGAAAGAACTCGGGTGGACGTCATTTAATGAAAGATGTAACTTCCACACGGGCTGTCTTATTCAAAAGCTTGCAACAATTTAGCACCTTCATATATCTCTGAAATTTTAACCTTTTCCAGAAATGAAACACACAGTCTAAGAACTGCTGCTTATAGTGACATAATTATACCTAAAGATCGTACAGTGCTATAAGATTTAGCGGATAGCTTACTAATTTTTCCTACATTCAAATTTAAAGAAATGAAATTTAGCAAATATTTTTTTTATTTTAGACAGAAAACAGTTATTCTTTTCAAAACATTCAGCTTTTAATTGAAATTCATGTGTTTCTCTTTTTTCTCTCTCTCTCTGAATGCAATTATCTACATACGTACTGATTTAGGGTGAACAGGATAGTTGTGGATTACTAGTATATTGACAAAACAAATAAGCAAAAGCATGATGCAAAGGTAGGAGTCGTCTAAACATTTAAAATTGTCAGTGGCACTGCTTGTTAGATTTCGCACACATTAATGGGTAAACTAAAATTAAGAGGTCATTATTTACGTAAAGGGAAAATTGTCGGTAATTTCCAGAAATTTGGATGCTGTGTTTTGGCTTTAATACATGACTATAAATAATATTTTTTGTGAATTTCAGTTGGCATGGAATTTTGGAAACAGCTGTGTGCAGAACATGGCATAAGTCCAGGTAAGCTTTTCTTTCACTGTAAGTAGTGACAACAATGACAATGCATGGATCTGATCTGTCAGTCAAACTAATAATATTGGCCAATAAGATAAAGTGTTATCCGTCGATCCGGAGACTTGGTTGCTACATGTAAGGCGCCATTGTGTCTCAAAAGCTTACCGTAACTAAGTACCTACAGACTGTAAAGTTCTAAATAAGAACAGTATTCTTTTACGTTCCCGACACGGCCATGTGTGAAAAAAGAGATGCTTTACATATTAAATGTAAATATGACATCTTGAAATAAGAAAATAAGTGACCACATGTAATAAATAATTGCGAAAACCCATGTAGCATGTTCATTTATCAAGTATATCATTTCAAGAAATTACAGCTATTTTTGAATTGGTTCTCAGGCAGGTGTCAAAGGATTTTCATTCGATGTTGTACTCGAGAAAACGGAATTCTTTAAGGCAAATAAAACATATACATGTCAATGGCGATCTCCAAATTTCGGCCACACTCTTCACACACTCTTCACATTTTTATAAGAATTTTAATGCTAAATATTTGTGAAATGATCTTTTGCTTTCCTCCTTAGAATATCAGAAGTAATGTCAAATGCATTATCATTATTAGTTTCAGTCACACTCAACAGATTTTGTGTAAGAATTTAAATGCTTAGGATGTTCCGTCGGAATAAGTTTTTGTTTTGTTATGAAAATGATGTTGGTTGCGTTACCACAATTAGAAAAAATGAATAAAAAAAATGTAGCCAGCAACAAGAGGAGCCATAGAACAATAACGCCTAACATAAGTTGATGTTCTGGTTCTGATACATGAATTACCTATTTTTATAGATATAGATATGTATTTTTTCTTGGGAATCAGCATACATTTGGAAGAAAATGTTTCTGCATCTTTTTTCCAACGTCTGTGAATGTGTGTGTGTGGGGGAGTGCATGAGTGTTTTAATATTGCAATGAGCAGAAAATTCAGTAACAATGTATAGACATACATTTTTTTAACTTTCTTGTTTTCAAAATTTATACAAATCTCAATGAATATAGAATTAACATGTGTTAAATGATCGTGTGGATTCTTTATTTAATAACCACTTAGATGTCCATAAATATCATTGTGTACAGCTTGTAAGAATTACGTCAAATTGTAGCATTGACTAATCAAATAATAAGATAATTTAATTAATGACATGAATAAATGTGTCGCATATTGAAAAACGTTAACACCTGCTGATTTGTTACTCCTTCTTTTCAATAAAAACATGTATTATTAATTACAACCCTCTACTTGTGATTAACACCGATGTGACAATCGATCTGCTTCCCTTTGTCGTACGCAGCAGGCGATAACCGTGATACCTACTGCCAAAGTTTAACTTTTTCAAACCGCGGGACATTCCTTAGAAGGTATACACAAATATTGCAGAATTTCTACACATAACGATGTTGTAGCTAACAGTATCAGTCGAGTCTCCAGAAGAATACAACATATTAAAATATGATACAATTATTGTACCCCACAACAACAAAGTTGTAAGGGGGGGTATACTGGTTTCAGGTTGTCTGTCCGTCTGTCTGTCCGTACACGCAATCTTGTGCGCACCATCTCTCCTTATCCCCTTGACAGAATTTAATGAAACTTCGCACAAGTGATCAGTACCAACAGTAGTTGTGCATGGGGCATGTTAGGTTCTTTTAGAAAAAAAATTTGCAGAGTTATGGGACTTTGTTTTTTTGTTACTATACTATATACATAGACACAATCTTGTGCGCACCATCTCTCCTCATCCCCTTGACACAATTTAATGAAACTTCACACAAGTGATCAGTAACAACAGTAGTTGTGCATGGGGCATGTTAGGTTCTTTCAGAAAAAAAAAATTGCAGAGTTATGGGACTTTGTTTTTTTGTTACTTTACTATATACATAGACACAATCTTGTGCGCACCATCTCTCCTCATCCCCTTGACACAATTTAATGAAACTTCACACAAGTGATCAGTAACAACAGTAGTTGTGCATGGGGCATGTTAGGTTCTTTCAGCGACAGAAATTGCAGAGCTATGGGACTTTGTTTCTTGTTAACATACTATGTACATACAGTCTGCATATGCAATCTTGTGTGTGCCTAATCTACCAAACCCTTACACACAATTTAATGAAACTTCACACAAGTGATCAGTGCCAACCCTAGTTGTGCATGGTGCATGTTACATTCTTTTAGATAAATATTCTGCATAGTTATGGGACTTTGTTTTTTGTTACTATACTGTATACATACAGTCTATGTACATACAGTCCACATAATTATGCAATCTTGTGTGCGTCAAATTGCAATGTACTGTGTCAGTGCATGCGGGGGGTACATTCATCACCTTTAGTGATAGCTCTAGTTTTAATTCACATTTAAATAATATACTGGTACTTATTCGCAAATATAGAAATGAATGAAATTTTGAATCATAATATCGGTTGCGTAAAATCAAACATATTTTGCACGAAAATATAGAATTTACATCGCGCAGGTGTTATTCAGTGAAATCAACAGATTCAACTTTAATTTATTTATAGACATATTCCTCTTTTCAAGGACGCAACTTTATTGTGATTTCTTCTTATTTTATGTATTATACTTTATACCATTAATAGTCTGTGAACATTCTGTGCGGTCCCAAAATAAACAGATTTATCAAATTCTATGACTTCCATATTTATGAAGACCTTATTAGCACTGACATTTAACAACTACATTTCATCATTTTTCTTCATGGAATTAATGTAACCTTCAGTACAATTATTAAATAGCGCGTGATCCGACAGGTTTTTGATCTTTTTACAGTAATGAGTAGAAGATTTAGATATTTTATAAAAGAAAATCCGTCATAACGGTATCATGCGTATCCGCCATTTTGGAGAAAGCTTTTGAGACATAGCAACAGTATCCAAGGTGGGCGTTCCTTATCAGAAAAATCGGATCTATCCATTGTCAATTTCTGTGGGATTTCGTATTTACTTCTGTTATTTCAGCATTCTTCAGCGGTGAATATGACTGATACAAGATAAGTTGTTTCCATATCAGTGAGAGAATGTCAGAATTGCGTACAGAGAAAACCTAATAGAAAGGAAATTAAAGACCGACATTACGGGTCCGCTGCCTCAGTATTTATTATGTCTCCCACATATTGATTTAGTGCTATCTATCTGTCTGTAAGTCTTCATTTCACAAGTTTGTCCGTGCAACTCCTCTTACACCACTCTGTTACCAAGCCTACTTGTGCATATCGTCAACATGTGCCACTTTAATGAAGCATGATTCAATTATATTTATGTTTTGGCCACTTTTGTTATACTATTGGGTGGGCTTCCACCAATCCTTGCAGGAGTGCCAAGCCTCATTATGCATATCTGCATGTTCTAGTTCAGTGATTTTTAGTGGAGTTACACCAAACTTCACAAAAAAGATCATTCCCAAGCCTTATTTTGCATTTTATCAGAATGTGCTGGTTCAATGATTTCAGCAGAGTTATGACCCTTGATTCATCAAATTTTATGTTGTTTTTGCCACTTCCCTTATATTTTGGGGTGGATTTCCACACAACCTTACTAGAGTGATCAGTGCTAAGTCTCATAGTGGGTATAGTTGTTGTGATCCCATTCATTGATTTTTCAGCAGAGTTATGGCCCTTGATTTGTCATATTTTACGACTATTGAGTGATCAGTGTAAAGTGTAGTTGTGCATATCATCAACATGCTCTGGTGTAATAATTTTCAGCAGAGTTATGACCCTTGATTTGTCAAAACCTATGATGTCTGTGCTACTTCTATTCCACTGGTTGGAATTCCACCAAACTTCACAGGAGTGATCTGTGCAAATCCTGGTTGGGTATATCATTGGAATGTTATGGTGCATTGATTTTCACTGGAGTTTTGGCCCTTAATTATGCCCCCCTTCGAAGATGTTGTTTTGCAGATGTCTGTCTGTCGGTATGTAGATCAATCCGTTTCCGGATGATAACTCAAGAACGCTTGAGCCTAGGATCATGAAAGTTGATAGTGAGGTTGGTCATAACCAGCAGATGACCCCTATTGATTTTGAGATCAGTAGATCAAAGGTCAAGATCACAATGACCCGGAACAGATAAACGGTTTCCGGATGATAACTCAAGAACGCTTGGGCCTAGGATCATGAAAGTTGATAGGGAGGTTAGTCATGACCAGCAGATGACCCCTATTGATTTTGAGATCAGTAGGTCAAAGGTCAAGGTCACAGTGACCCGGAACAGTTAAACGGTTTCCGGATAATAACTCAAGAATGCTTGGGCCTAGGATCATGAAAGTTGATAGGGACGTTAGTTATGAGCAGCAGATGACCCCTATTGATTTTGAGGTCAGTAGGTAAAAGGTGAAGGACACAGTGACCCGGAACAGTGAAATGATTTCCAAATGATAACTCAAGAATGCTTGGGCCTAGGATCACGAAAGGTGACCAGCAGATGACCCCTATAGATTTTGAGGTCAGTAGGTCAAAGGTCAACGTCACAGTAACCCAGAACAGTTTAACCGTTTCTTGACGATAACTTGAGAATGCTTTGGCCTAGGATCGTGACAGTTGATAGGGAAGTTGATCATGATCAGCAGATGACCCCTATTGATTTTGAGGTCAGTAGTTTAAAGGTCAAGGTCACAGTGACCCGGAACAGTTAAACAGTATCCAGATGATAAATCAAGAACACTTGGGCCTAGGATCATGAAAATTGATAGGGAGGTTGGTCATGACCAACAGATGACCCCTATTGATTTTGAGACCAGAGGTCAAGTTCACAGTGACCCAGAACAGTTAAACCATTTCCAGACAGTAACTTGAGAATGCTTGGGCCTAGGATTGTGAAAGTTGATAGGGAGGTTAATCATGACCAGCAGATGACCCTATTGATTTTGAGGTCAAAGGTCAAGGTCACATTGACCCAGAACAATAAAATTTTTGTGTACAGTGACCAGATAATTTCTGTTCCTTGTTCAATTAATGAATGCATCAAGGGGAGCATTTCATGTTCTACGAGCTCTTGTTTGAAGTATTTTGCAGTGTCTGAATATTAAGTGGTTGGAGGCATATGTTTTAGTTTTAAACTAGGCATGAACAGACTTGCTGCTAGGTACTGTAACTCCTATACAACTAGGCATGAACAGACTTGCCTCTAGGTACTGCAACTCCTGTACAACTAGGCATGAACAGACTTGCCTCTAGGTACTGCAACTCCTGTACAACTAGGCATGAACAGACTTGCCTCTAGGTACTGCAACTCCTGTACAACTAGGCATGAACATACTTGCCTCTAGGTACTGCAACTCCTGTACAACTAGGCATGAACAGACTTGCCTCTAGGTACTGCAACTCCTACACAACTCAAATTATACAGAACGTCTTGTGATAACTGTAGATTTTACTGGTCAACAAGAAAAGACGAGACAAATTCTACAAAATTAAAAAAATTCCTTGAACTTATCCAACATTGACATGGCTTTGATGAAGGTCTTGCCATTAGTTACACAAGTCATAAATCAAAATACATCCTAGAAGTACCAGAGGAGTTTTTAAAATGTGCTATTTTTGAACATGCCTTGTAAAATTCCTTCTATTCAGAAGTAATTTGGGGTTGCCTAAAAGAACATTGAAGGACTTATTCCTTGTGAATCTAAATAAACAAGAGTTGTATGTATGTTGTACTAGTATATGTGTTGTATGCCCCTCCTGATGGCCTTAGCCATTTTCAGTCTTGAATAAATTTTTTTTCAGAATGGACCTTCCATTAGTTGAAACTATGAAACTTTCTATGTCCGTCCAGGCAGTATCTGCAGTATATTCTCTCGCAACGAAACCAGACTTGTACAAAGTGTATATTTATAAAGAAATCTAGGTGGAGTTAAAACTGGATCATGCAACAGCTCATCAGGCTAATTTTCCAGAAAATCCACTGACTATTTTGATATACGGTATAGCACTTATTTTTGATAAGTGCAGTTGAAGCTCATTACAACTTAAACAGTTACACTCCGGCCAGATGTTACCATCTCCACCTACAGTCAATGAAAGAATCCAACAGTTCTGATAAAATGGTGATTACTGTACCTTAACCACCCGGTAAAATTGATAATAAAGAGAGGCTAATTTGTCCTAATGTACAGAAGAAAATTGCTCATGCATTGATAGCTCTGAAGATACTGGCTTATTTTAATAAGGAGATAGTGATTTCTTATAATAATGGGAACACAGTTGCTCATAATATAAAGAAATCCTATAGTATGTTATCTTCATAAAAATTTTTGTCAATGTAAACTTTATTTTAATTTAGGTGGGATGTTGGAAGAGTTCGCTACTGAGGGCACAGACAGAAAAGATGTTTTCTTCTACCAGGTACAGTACAGGACATTAACACAATTGTCCAGATTATTGCGGTTATGATAAATTTGTATTAGTACTTGCTGTCAAAGCAAATAAACAGAAATGTGCCTATATAATGGGTTAGACAGTTTGTTTTAGCCAACCAATATTAAGGGTAATAGAGTTTTGTTATACAACCTGATGGGTAAGCTGTATGAAACATGTACATGATAATCTTGATGGACCTTACATAATTAGTCCATGTTCATTTCTCTTTCACCCAACAGTTTAAGTTACTTTCAGGATTCTTTTTATTAGCTTGACTATTCAAAGAATAGGTAGAGCTATTGGACTCACCCATGCGTCGGCATCTCGATTTGGTTAAGTTTTTGTATGTAAGCTGGTATCTCAGTAACCACTTGTGGGAATGGATTGAAACTTCACACTCTTATTCACTGTGATAAACTGACTTACACTGCACAGGTTCCACAACTCTATTTTGCTTTTTCACAAAAATTTTGGTTAAGGTTTTTTATGCAAGCTGGTATCTCAGTACCCACTAATGGGAATGGATTGAAACTTCATACACTTGTTCACTGTGATGATCTGACATGCATTATACAGGTTCCATAACTCTACTTTGTATTTTTACAGAGTTATGCCCCTTTTTCGACTTAGCAGTTTTTGGTTAAGTTTTTGTATGTGAACTTGTATCTCAGTACCCACTAATGGGAATGGACTGAAACTTCACACACATGTTTACTGTGATGATCTGACATGCACTGCACAGGTTCCATAACTCTGCTTTGCATTTTTACAAAATTATGTCTCTTTTTCGACTTAGCAGTTGGTTAACTCTGTACTTGTACCATTATGTTATACAAACACACTTGAAGCCTTTTACACAGGTGAGCGCTTTAGGGTCAATGACCATCTTGTTTTAGTAAAGTTATCCTCCTTGTTTATCCCCCCGCCAAAGGCAAAGGGGATATTAGAAATGCTCTCCGTCCGTGTGTGTGTCCGTCTGTCCGTCCGCAATGATCTTTGTCCGGAGCATAACTCCAAAAGTACTGGAGGGATTTTCTTCAAACTTCATACACTGATAGAACACATTGGGAGGAAGTGCAGTGTGCAAGAACAATAACTCTACCTTGCCTATTTTTTGAGTTATTCCCCTTTTTCTTATTTTCTTAAAAAAAATTTGTCCAGAGCATAACTCCAAAAGTACTGGAGGGATTTTCTTCAAACTTCATACACTGATAGCACACATTGGGAGGAAGTGCAGTGTGCAAGAACAATAACACTACCTTGCCTATTTTTTGAGTTATTCCCCTTTTTCTTATTTTCTTAAAAAGATTTGTTCGGAGCATAACTCCAAAAGTACTGGAGGGATTTTCTTCAAACTTCATACACTGATAGAACACGTTAGGAGGAAGTGCATTGTGCAAGAACAATAACGCTACCTTGTCATTTTTAGCTCATCTGATTTTTTGAGAAAAAAATGATGAGTTATTGTCATCACTTGAGCGGTTGTCTGCGTCGGCGTCTGCGTCGGCGTTGCCTGGTTAAGTTTTATGTTTAGGTCAGCTTTTCTCCTAAACTATCAAAGCTATTGCTTTGAAACTTGGAATACTTGTTCACCATCATAATCTGACCCTGTATAGCAAGAAACATAACTCCATCTTGCTTTTTGCAAGATTTATGGCCCCTTTTATACTTAGAAAATATCAGATTTCTTGGTTAAGTTTTATGTTTAGGTCAACTTTTCTCCTAAACTATCAAAGCTATTGCTTTGAAACTTGGAATACTTGTTCACCCTCATAAGCAGACCCTGCACATCAAGAAACATAACTCCATCTTGTTTTTTGCAAGAATTATTGCCCCTTTTGGACTTAGAAAATCAGTTTTCTTGGTTAAGTTTTATGTTTAGGTCAGCTTTTATCCTAAACTATCAAAGCTATTGCTTTAAAACTTGCAACACTTGTTCACCATCATAAGCTGACCCTGTACAGCAAGAAACATAACTCCACCCTGCTTTTTGCAAGATTTATGGCCCCTTTTGGACTTAGAAAATATCAGATTTCTTGGTTAAGTTTTATGTTTAGGTCAACTTTTCTCCTAAACTATCAAAGCTATTGCTTTGAAACTTGGAATACTTGTTCACCATCATAAGCAGACCCTGTACATCAAGAAACATAACTCCATCTTGTTTTTTGCAAGAATTATTGCCCCTTTTGGACTTAGAAAATCAGTTTTCTTGGTTAAGTTTTATGTTTAGGTCAGCTTTTATCCTAAACTATCAAAGCTATTGCTTTAAAACTTGCAACACTTGTTCACCATCATAAGCTGACCCTGTACAGCAAGAAAGATAACTCAATCCTGCCTTTTGCAAGATTTATGGCCCCTTTTGGACTTAGAAAATATCAGATTTCTTGGTTAAGTTTTATGTTTAGGTCAACTTTTTCTCTTAAACTATCAAAGCTATTGCTTTGAAACTTGCAACACTTGTTCACCATCATAAGCTGACCCTGTACAGCAAGCAACATAACTCCATCCTGCTTTTTGCAATAATTATTGCCCCTTTTGGACTTAGAAAATCATTTTCTTGGTTGAGTATTATGAGGAGTGTTGGATATGAATTGCTTATTGTCCTCTAGCTCGATATCCACGTGGGGTATGATAAAAACCAATACCTACATGTATAGGGTTATTCAATACCTACACAAAGGTGTATAAATGTACATGTTAGACTAAGTGTAAGACATAAAATTTGCCATTTGAATACACGCAGTCATTGACCACTGTAGTAAAAATGGTTGGTAGAAGCGTCGACAAGAAAGATGAAATACGGGCTTACATCAAAGCTCGCTCAAAACTTGGTTGTTCTTTGAAGCAGCTGATGACTGAACTTTCTACTGCTTATGGACCTTCTTGTGTGTCTTATGACACAGTTTGGCGGTGGAAAAATAAATTTGAGTCTGGTGTAGAGTCCATCAAAAGTGCACCGAAATCAGGTAGGCCAAAATCTGCATCTCGTAAAGAAATCGTTTCCAAAATAAAGGAAATCATTGAAGGAGATGCCAGATTTACAGTTCGTGATATTGCACGAAAGGTAGGCATATCACTATCAACGGTTCAACTTATTTTGAAGAAGCATTTGAAAGTCAGAAAGATTTCTGCTAGATGGGTGCCACATCAGTTGACTGATGAGCAAAAGAGGCAACGTGTTAAAGTGGCCAAAAAGCTGCTTCAAATGTTTCCAAAATATGACAAAAAGCAGTTAACCAATGTCGTCACAGGTGATGAAACCTGGGTCCATTATTTTGAGCCCGTCAGAAAGGTTAGCAATAAGATCTGGGCCACTAAACATAGCAAACGCCCAATAATTGCCAAACGTTCTTTGAGTGCAAAGAACGTTTTGTATGCAATCTTCTTCTCTGGTGAAGGAGTCGCAATAAAAGTGCCAAGGAAAAAGGGTAAAAGCATCACCGGAAAGTACTACAAAGACGTAGTACTGAAGAAACTGAAAAAGTATTATCAGAAACGACGCCCTGCCACTGGTTTTAAACATGTCTGTCTTCTACATGACAATGCCCCCGCTCATACCTCCGCAATAGTTACGGCGTTTTTGAAGAAAGAAAAAGTAACTGTTTTAACTCACCCCCCGTATTCCCCAGACCTTGCCCCATGTGATTTCTTTTTGTTTCCGAAATTGAAATCATTCCTTGTTGGGCGGAAATACCAGTCCCGACAGGCACTTGGATCTGCCATTCATCAGTACCTTATTACTGTGCCCAAATCAGCGTACTGTGACGCCTTCAAGAAGTGGAAAAAACGGCTTAAACTTTGCATTTCTAGCCACGGGGAGTACTTCGTGGGCATGAAATGAGCCCTTTTGGGCTAACTTGAAATTTGAAGTCTCCAGATAGAAATAAGCAATTCATTTCGAACATCCCTGGTATGTTTAAGTCAACTTTTCTCATAAACTATCAAAGCTATTGCTTTAAAACTTGCAACAGTTTTTCACCATCATAAGTGGACACTGTACATCAAGAAACATAACTCTATCCTGCTTTTTGCAAAAATGATGGCCCTTTTTAGACTTAGAAAATCATGGGTAGGACAATATTTCTATTATCCAAAAAAATCAGATGAGCGTCAGCACCCGCAAAGCGGTGCTCTTGTTTTGAGTTATTCCCCTTTATCATATTTTCTTAAAAGATTTTGTCCGGAGCATATCTTCTTCATGCATGGAGGGATTTTGATATATCTTGGCACAAATTTTCACCACTACAAGGCGGAGTGTCATGCGCAAGAACCAGGTCCCTAGGTCTAAGGTCAAGGTCACACTTAGAGATCAAAGGATACAAGAATGAAAACCTTGTCCGGAGCGTTTCTTCTTCATGCAAAGAGGGATTTCGATATAACTTGGCACAAATGTTCACCACCACGAGATGGAGTGTCATGCGCAAGATGCAGGTCCCTAGGTCTAAGGTCAAGGTCACACTTAGAGGCCAAAAGTCAGATACAAGAATGACTTTGTCCGAAGCATTTCTTCTTCATGCATGGAGGGATTTTGATGTAACTTGGCACAATTTTACACCATCATGAGTTGAAGTGTCATGCGCAGTTCCTTCTTTAGAATTACTTCCCTTTGTTGTTACTTTAAATAGCTTTTATTGTAACTTTTTCATTACTAGTTGTAGGGAAAAATCAAGACCACTTTTCTGTAGTACAACATGCATGCTACATCCAATTTTGAGGTGTATTTTGACCAATCTCTACCTGGTAATGATTTTTATGTGGACTTAATTTTTTTTTTTTTTTTTTTTTTTTTTTTTTTTAAGATTAACTTCCCTTAGTTGTTACTATAAATAACTTATATTGTAACATTTTTATAATTGACCGTAGGGAAAAAACAAGACCACTTTTCTGTGGTACAACATAGATGTTACTTTCCAATTTTAGGTGTATTTTAAGGTATCTCTACCTGGTAAGGAGATTTTTTGTGGACTTAGAAAAACAAAAGACTTACAATGATTACTAAATAACCACAAAATTATAATTCCATTTGCAAATATAGCTGCTAGAGTAAAGAAATTTGCTGTGACGGGCGTATATTGTGACATTCTGGCACTCTTGTTCCCTGTTAGCTTTCCATTCCTTCTTTTTACAGTAGCCGTATAGAAAAACATCATAGCTATATATATACTATTCATGAAAATTAATAAAATTTAGCAGTAAACCACCTCACTACTGACTTATTCTTTCTTCCACATCTTTAAAACCCCTGATGCGGACCACAACTAAACGGTTCTTCAAAGCTTTCCCCAAAATTAATACTTTCAGACACTAACTTGCCAGGAACTTTAGCCTTCAATTATAATATGCCCGGCGGGGGGATTAGCCATGTCTAACATGGCTTTTGTTTCAACTTAAAAATCTCGATTTAAGGAGGTTTCTCTAAAACTACTAGGCTGAAGGCTTTTTAACTCTACACAAATCTTTATAATCATGAGGTGACCAGTCCTCACATGGCAAGTTACTTAACTGTAGCATATATTTTGTTAAAACTATGCCCCCATTTAAATTTTGTGAAAGTATTTAACAAAAACTACTCAACCAAATGTTTTTATAAATTCTACAGACGTCTTCTTCAGTTGTGGTATCATAAAGTGACCATTCATAGCAAGGTTCCATATCTCCTACTTACACCTTACAAAATTATGCCTCTTTTCCAACTTTTGCTTATTATATATATAAGCTTTTGTATATAAGCTAGTATTATGTGAAAAGACTTTAAATAGTTGAGTACACAGTCATTAGACAGCTCTTGTTACATAGAGTAAACCTTTCTCTGTGTTCCTTAACATTATCTTCAACAGTGTACTTCATAAAAACACTGCTTTATGAAGATTCAATGCTTTAGGATATGTACGTTTTTTTTCCTGCAAAATGTGAAAAAAAGACTTCTTGTTCACAAATTGTTGATGCTACAATTAATCATGATTAATCAATACATCACTTATTATAGAACATAATAACTAAATTTTGTCATCTTAGTGCAGAAAGTGGTAAGTGCTTCTATATGTCAGTGTACATATCCATTTTTTGCACTGAGGCAAGGAATTGTGTACTAACCTTTACCCTGCTAAACTTCTGAAATGGACTGCTCTACCATTAAATTTGGGCAGTACCATTTATTATTCGAAGGGGCATTCACTGAAAATTTACTGACTGAATAGTGAACAGTGCAGACCATGACCAGCCTGCATGGGTGTGCAGGCTGATCTTGGTCTGCACAGGTAGCAAAGGCAGAATCACTTGCCGGCAGCAGGCTTAAAGGTTAATTTTGTTTTGCAGGCTGATGATGAGCACTATATTCCGAGGGCTGTTTTGTTGGATCTGGAACCAAGAGTGATAAACACTATCATGAACTCGCCCTACAGTAACCTGTACAACCCAGAAAATATCTACCTGTCCAAACATGGTGGAGGAGCTGGTAATAACTGGGCTAGTGGATATGGTCAGGTACATCAAGTTTTATGATAACAGGAACTTTTCATTTTAAGGTTCAGATAATTAGTCTCTGGCAAATCCTGACTTAGGTTGTTGTAATTTCATGTTAAGCTTTCAAGAGAGCAGAGTGTTGTTTTTAGCTTGGCTATACAAAGTATATGGAGAGCTATCCTACTTGACCCAGAGTTGGCGTTGGCATCCGTTTTGCATCCACACCTTCGTTAAAGTTTTGATGCACTTTCTCTTTATGTCTGTATTTACTTGATGGGTTTGTTTCAGACTTTAGTTATTCCTCATCATCAACCACATCATATGGCACAAGGGTCATAACTGTGGCACCAATATTTAATGGATTATCCCCCCCCCCCCCACCTTTTACTTAGAATTTCAGTTTAAAATTGAGATGCACTTTTACTCTAACTCAGTTATTACTAAATAGATTTGAATCAAACTTATTATAGTTATTTCACATTATTAGCCACATGATATGACACATGGTGCATTAGTCTTTCAGAAATCTCCATGAATTATGTCCCTTTTATACTAAGTGTTTTTTATGCCCCCGGCATCTACTGATGCGGGAGGCATATAGTGATCGTCCTGTCCGTCCGTTCATCCATCCGTACGAGGTTAACCAAATGGGACCGTTTCGTCTAGCATCAATACCCCTTACTAGAATGACTTGATACTAATGCAGATGTAATCTGTGAACATTCCTCATCTTCAGACATCACCTGACCTCAGTTTGACCTTGACCTCATTTTGGACTTGGTTGCTTCATATGGGCCATCCCTTGGTTAACCAAATGGGACCGTTTCGTCTTGCATCAATACCGCTTACAAGAATGAATTGATACTAATACACGGCTACTAAATGCTAGCGCCACCACCAAATTATGGTGATAAGGAAAAGAGCTGTCGACATTTCCGTGGTGCAGATATCGCCCGTTTGAAAATGTAAACACGTGAGTAAAATTTATATTTTACCTTATATTTTTATTGATAGAACTTTTTCAAAAATCGGAGAATGTAGTATCGTGTAACAACACTTTAACTAGCGGTTGGCTGTGATTTCATTAAAATAATATGCAAATTGTGGTGTCAGGAGCTTTTCTCCCGAATCTGACAGTGGCACATTCTCATATCGGCCAGTATTCGAACACCATTCCGATTAATGGACACACTGTAAGAACATACCTGCGCATGCAAATGATGTAGAAATGATAAATAACTATATACGCACACACCATGAATAATAGAATATCGGGTTAGAAGAAATATTCCAGGATTTTTAAAAGTGATGGCGCTATAACTCTAGTGATGGCGCTATACAGTAGTGGTGGCGCTGTTACGGCATTCAGTAATACGAACTGCTGACGCATCTGGAACAAAACAAACACCAACATTCTCTAACTGATAATATTCCTGCAAGGAATTATGCTATTAAAGAAAGAAAAACACGATCATAGTTTATTTACCTTTATGAAACATTCTCTATCCAAGAAAAGAAAGAACAAAATACTCACAGACCCTTGGTACTCTTGTAGTCAAAGTAAATATTTTCCTTTGTTTAAAATGTTAATGTAGAATTATTTCTAACCTTTAAATATTCTACCTAAATACAAACGTAAGTGTACTTTAAATTCAGGTCATGAAAAATAGTAGCAATACTTTTATATTTCAAACAAAGATTTGTGTAGAATTTATTTGTTATATTAAGATTCTGAAAGTGACTTGCCTTTGTATTTTTACGTCGTTTGCATGCATTGTAAACAGAAGACCCTACTTTCACAATTCTTTCTGAAAAGTACAGTACATTTTCAATTCAAATCGATTAAATATGATTAATCAATACAGCTTAGATGTACAATCTGAATCCATATACATGTAGATTATTTTGCGATCATGTACAGGTTACTACATGTATTTTGTTGAGTAACGTAATTCGGGTGTAGTGTGGGATAGGTTGATAACATCAATTATTGTAGAAATGTCCGTGGCTTGCAGTCAGACATTTTCATATATTAAAATTGAATATATCAGCCACTAATCATATACAACAGCGCCACCACTACTGTATAGCGCTACCACTTGGGTGATAGCGCCACCATTTTCAAAAATAGTCGTGTTTTAACTTTTTACTGTGTTTTTCGTAATTCTTTGGTGTATGGGAATACGTGTTATTCAGTTCTACACGATTTGCATGCACAGGTATGTTTTTACAGTGTGTCTTATCATCGGAATGGTGTTCAAATACTAGCTGATATGAAAATATGCCACTGTCAAATTCGGGAGAAAAGCTCCTGGCACCACAATTTGCATAATATTTTAATGAAATTACAGCCAACCTCTAGTAAAAGTGTTGTTACATGGAACTACATTCTCAGATTTTCGAAAAAAGTTTTATCAATAAAAATATAAGATAAAATATAAATTTTACTCGCATGTTTACAAGTAGAAATGGGCGATAGCTGCACCACGGAAATGTCAATAGCTCTTTTCCTTATCACCACAATTTGGTGATGGCGCTAACGTTTAGTAGCCTTGTAATACAGATGTAACTTGTGACCATTCCTCATCTTCAAACATAACCTGACCTCAGTTTGACCTTGACCTTGACTTCATTTTGGACTTAGGTTGCTTTATATGGGCCATCTCTTGGTTAACCAAATAGGAGTGTTTCATCTAGCATTAATACCGCTTACAAGAATGAATTGATACTAGTACAGATGAAACCTGTGACCATGCCTCATCTTCAAACATCACCTGACCTCAGTTTGACCTTGACCTCATTTTGGACTTAGGTTGCTTTGTATCGACAAGGATGCCACCGGGGGCATCAAGCGTTTATTGAACACAGCTCCTTGTTTTTTATATACACTTTTCCTCTTTCTCTGTTATTACTTAATTTATTTGACCTAGGCTTAAACTATTGTCCAATGTCTTCATCCTCATAGGAGTCATTAAACACTCCAGTGAGAGAGCCAAGTTCCTCTGATGTACCTAAATTCACTATCCAGCATCGAAATAGTGGAGTGTGCTGTCTCCTGTGACAGCTCATATTCCTCAAGTTGTCTACACACCCCTACATCTGTAAGACTTTTGTTACAGTTTAATCACTTCAGTTTTTAGGGGTCTCTGTGGTAAAGTAGTGAAGGTCACTCACTTTGAATCATTTCCCTCTCACCTCTGTGGTTTCAAAACCTCACTTGGAGTGCAGAATTCTTTGATGTGAAGAAGCTGTACAATAGACTTTAAGTACAGAACATCAGTAGTTCTACCCATGTGCCCGTGCATTCTTGACATAATGCCAAAATGGAACCTTGCATTGTTGGTGTGATGTTAAAGACAACAAAACAGGTAAAAAATTAGGTGGCCAAGTAAAATCATAGAAAACCTTGTGAATACTCCTAAAGGTCATAGTTACATGTACTACCTTATCTTCATGAAACTATGGCAGAATGACTGTCCAAATTAAGTCTGCTGTCATCTGGGGTAAAATAGGTCAGATGAGGGATCCAGGGCTTTCATGTTTGATCAAGGATTCAGCATTCAACAATGGATATATTTTGTCTATTTGCAGGCAGAGCAGTTATATGAAGAGGTGTTTGATATAATTGATAGAGAAGCTGACGGAAGTGACAGTCTCGAGGTAATGCTTTTATTCTGTAAGATTTTGAAATTAGAAAAAAAACTGAAATATATTGAAAGTCATGCTGTTACTAATTTCAGAATGTATGGACAGTGACCTGTGTCTGCTTTAGATTTGTTTTTATTTGACATGGTTAATGCTGTTTTTGAACAGTATTTCAGCTATGCAGTAAAACTCACAACCTAACCAGTGTTCCTGGAATCTGTACCAGCACCGACTTGTTCTCAGTAAGTAACTGACAACTCCACATGGCACAGAGGTTGAGGATAAATGACCTCAGATACATTGTGTCTGTCAAGTTACTAGGGAGAACATACACATCCTCTGAACATGTGTCTTCTTCATTTATAGTACTGTGCTATTTTCGTGGTTACGTCAATCCACAAAATTATATCAGTGTGAACAAATAAAATTCCCGTTCATTTTTATGCCCCCCTTCGAAGAAGGAGGGGTATATTGTTTTGCAGATGTCAGTCTGTCGGTCGGTCTGTATGTAGACCAATCCGTTTCCGGATGATAACTCAAGAACGCTTGGGCCTAGGATCATGAAAGTTGATAGGATGGTTGGTTATAACCAGCAGATGACCCCTATTGATTTTGAGGTCAGTAAGTCAAAGGTCAAGGTCACAGTGACCCTGAACAGTAAAATGGTTTCCGGATAATAACTCAAGAACTCTTTGGCCAAGGATCATCAATGTTGATAGGGAGGTTGGTCATGACCAGCAGATGACCCCTATTGATTTTGAGGTCAGTAGGTAAAAGGTCAAGGTCACAGTGACCAGAAACAATTAAACGGTTTCCAGATGATAACTTGAGAACGTTTGGGCCTAGGATCATGAAAGTTGATAGGAAGGTTGTTCATGACCAGCAGATGACCCCTATTGATTTTGAGGTCAGTAGGTCAAGGTCACAGTGACCTGAAACAGTTTGCGGACAATAACTTGAGAATGCTTGGGTCTAGGATCACAAAACTTAATAGGGAGGTTTATCGTGACCTACAGATGACCCCTATTGATTTTTAGGTCAATAGGTCAAAGGTCAAGGTCGCTTTGACCAAGAACAGTAGAACTTTTGTGTACAGTGACCAAATAATTTCTGTTCCTTGTGCAATTACTGAATGCATCAAGGGGGGCATTTCGTGTTCTACGAGCTCTTTTATGTTGAAAAATTGAAATCCACGAATACATATCCCAACAAATTCAGCAGTTTTTACCACGAGACAGAAATTTCATGCTCTCAAAATTTAATGTTTTCACAGTGAAGTGTATAGTGATAATATTGTATATTGGTGAGAATAGTTTATGTTGTGTATTTCAGGGTTTTGTACTGTGTCATTCTATAGCTGGAGGTACAGGATCTGGTATGGGATCATATATATTGGAACGTTTAAATGATAGGTAAGTTATTTAACACTTTACAAGTACAGTTTGTAAGTAGTCACTAACTGGTAGAAAAAATATTGTTGGGGACTAGTTTTGCACAAGTTCGTCAATCTGTCAGTCTGTTCCTTTAGGTGGCAGGTCAATGACTTGGCCATGCCTGGGTGGACATTTAAACATTTTTGCATAAACATATACCCAACAAAAAGTTTTATGCTAGTCTCATAGGCCATTGACACACATGAAAAGAAAAGATTTTATGCTGTTTAAACCATCTTCTCTAAAAATCATGGGTGAAAGTTGATAAAAGTTGGCATAGATGTTCTTTGGATGGACTTTTTTCATAGTTGTTCATACATTTCTGGATGGTTGGTTACAGGGGCCACCAGAGCTTAAAATATAAAACTCTTAAAACAACAGCTTATAAACTTTGTTTTAGCATCCTTTCTCAAATTTGTTCAGATTTTTATGTTCTAAGGTCTGGCAAGTGTAACCATCTGAACAGAGTTGAGAAAGGTCCATCCAGGGAAATAATTTTACAGGAATGTGAAGAAATGAAGAAAGGATTTTACAGAAATGTGTTCTTTTGATGCTGTTAGTTTTCCCTGTATATGGATCTAGGGAAAAGTTTGAAAAGTCTGCAAACAAATTTTCAATGTAATTTTGCAAAATTGTTCCTTGGATGACTCTCGACCAAATTGTTACCTGTGATACTAATTTAGGGCCATCTTGACCCTCTTGTTTCATCTGTTCATCATGAAACTTGCTCAGAATGAGTGTTCTCCATTAAACATTCCACTATGTTACAATTTTTGAGTCGGCTAAACGCTGAAAGCGTTTTGACGAGTCCTTGCTGTTCAGCGATTCTCTAAATGGACCAAATAACACAGTGAAGGGATGTAGTTCCATTAGATTTCTCAAACTTCAAACAGTTCACTGCATGAATGAAGTTAAGTTGTGTCAATTCCCTTTGCTATGACCAATATACGATGTAATCTGTCATATTTATGACTTGTAATTGTGCAATACTCGAATGTAACTCATTAAGCATAAATGTGCATTTTATGAATTGCGCAGGTTTACAAAGCTTGCGTAACATCAAGTGAAAGACAAAAAATAGTTCCACAGGGGTCCAGATAAGATGCGTATTAGCGTAAATTACGTATAGAAATAATGCAAATACGCATGTCTTATAATTTCTAAGCGTATAAAAACGTATATAAAATTACAGAAATGCACACAATGCTTTTTTAAAAACAAAATCTGGATGCGTTAGGTAACATAGCCGATCCCGATCAGCCTTAATTCTCCCACATTGAACGTATACACGCATCGTATGATTTCTATAAACTTTGTGTGGGTTGAATTTTGCAGTCAGTAAACGGATAAATTATCGGAAGAAGAAGCTCTTACTGGTTTGTTTAGTTACTACAGATATTAAAAATGATTTTAATTCTTATTTTTCGAGAAATAAACAAATCGGCGAAACATTAAATGGTATTTTCTTGTAGTTTTTGAAATCGAAAGTAGATCGTCTATGTTTGGCTGCTTTCACGAAACGAAACAACTTTTTTATGAAAAGATTTAAATAAGAGGTTATTTAACCGTAAACTTCAATGTCAGATACTGCCAATTGCTGCTAAATGTCTTCGTATCATCACAAATTGTAAAATATATTGTTGAAACTGGAGAAAAGTGTAATCGTATCCGGATATAATATTTTGGGTAAATATCGAGCTGTGTTATGAAATTTTAACATTCAAGTAACATACATGATAGATATTATTGTAACAGAAATGATTATAGAATTTATTTTTATTACACCTACATATAATCTATGTCAGACTCGTATTCTAGTCCTGAGGCATGATCTGAAAGTAAAAAGATGAAGTGACAGTTATACTTTGGATATTGTAATACTAGAAAGAATCTAGATCGTAACCTTTCTGGAATTTTGACTGGTTTGGATAATTTGCTTACGATTCAGGTTTGCAAAAAAATGAAACCGTCACCCATTCTGCTTTTCATGATGACACATGGCTTGATTTTTGCAGTCAGTAAGCGGATAAATTATCCCGAGAAACAGCTCTTACTGATTTGTTTAATTACTACTATTTTAAAAATGATTTTATTTCTTATTTTTCGAAAAATAAACAAATCGGCGAAACATTAAATTGTATTTTCTTGTAGTTTTTGAAATCGAAAGTAGATCGTCTATGTGCTTTGACGAAATGAAACAATTTTTTTTTATGAAATGATTTAAATAATTTCACCGTAAACTTCAATGTCAGATACTTCCAATTGCTGCTAAACTGTCTTCATATCATCACAATTTGTAAAACATATTGTTGAAACTGGAGATTTTGGCGGTATAAAAGAAAGTGTAATCATATCCGGATATAATATTTTGGGTAAATATCGAGCTGTGTTATGAAATTTAAACATTAAAGTAACAGACATGATAGATATTATTGTAACAGAAATGATTCTAGAATTTATTTATAATACATACATAGAATCAATATCAGACTTATATTCTAGTGCTGAGGCATGACCTGAAAGTAAAAATATGAAGTGACAGTCATTCATACTTTGAATATTGTAATACTAAAAAGAATCTAGGTAATATTTAGAAATTGAAACATGAAATTTTCAGTTAGAAATCGCACCAAAGGCTGTATCAAGGGTCTACATTTTCAAAATTTCCTTGTGGTTATACCCCAAACCCTACTTGCAGGAGGGGGTATCCTTCCACACCCTCCCCCCATATTGTCACTTTACAGTTTGATACATTTGCCCTTTTACCACCTGCCACAATGCCCATTTCAAAATCTGACTGCAGTTCAAAGCGGGAAGGAACACCCCTCCCCGCACCCACCCTGCTACCGACAATGTAAAAATGGATCAAACATTTTTTCAGCCCAGTCTGGGCCTGTCTGTCTACATGAATCAAAACGGATAATTGAAAGTACATAGACTTGGGGACTACTGACATGGTTTTGAAGGGGTTAACAGGTCTGAAATAGAATAAATGATGGTTTTAACTAAAAAAGAACTGCATTTATTAATATTGGTTATCTTTTCCGAAATTGGTAGCTAGTCCGAGTAACTTCTCTTAGTTTCGAATGCGCAATTTTCCTGTCAGTGTAAACATTCATGACACTATATATTGACACTCAGCAACATTTACATATCTTTAAACGCAAAAGTAAGTATACTTTAAATTCACATCCCTTATAATATGATTGAACAATACCTAGAGTATGTGACACGGTTATTGCCAGGCCCCTTATCTGTAAAATATCTGAACAGTTCTTTCGTCCATCCATTACAAATTGTATGTGGCAATCCGCGCTATAAAATTTCAATATATAAATTTTCATATTCAAATTTTATCATGTGGGAATATATACCAGCCGATAATTGCCTGTTTTGGTAATGCCGGAGGCAAATGTTTACTGGAAAAATATTTATAGTCATGGGCAGTATCTTAGTGTCACCTGTCAAATTGTAGTTTGTACTTTCAACATTTTTATTTTTGCAAACCACTCTTCAATTTTAGAGAAATATATTGGGTTTAAATACTTGTATAATGTCAATCAAAGTTTTACTAGGCATCGATTGAATGTCCATTTCATCTATTGTAACAAAATCTCTGTTCAGTTGGGGAAAAAAACTAAAACCAAACTGAAACTGGTAGACTATACTACCAGTACATCAATCATTAGCCAACTCTCAGGCCCTTCAGGCCTTTGATTTCAGGTTTGCAAGGGCCTTCTTGTCTTGCAGCCATTGAATATTTTAGTGTAGACATTCAAAATATTTGTAATGCAATACATATTGTGTATTGTTTGAAAATACTGTGATATGTATTAATTTTGATGATTCCCTAACAGTGGTGCTCTGGTGCACGATATAGTGTGATCATGGTCCTCTTATGTCAAGAACGTCTTGATGTTATACTCATCTGCTGTCAGAAATGTACATACCATTTTGACAGTTTGTTAGTTCAGTTGAATGACTTCAGGTCACTGTGGTCATCTTGTTTTGTATTAAACTGTAATTTCAGGTTTCCAAAGAAACTGATTCAAACTTATTCTGTATTTCCCAATTTGGACGAGATGTCAGATGTTGTTGTCCAACCATACAACTCCATATTAACTCTGAAACGCCTCACACAGAATGCTGATTGTGTCGTAAGTCATTTTGCTATGAAATACTATTTAGATTCTTAGACTTTTGATATTTGTTAAAGGGACATGCGTCTAGATCAAATTTAAGATTTCAGATTGTTTTAAACAGATAGAAGATGATATTTGATATCGTCAGTGATTAGACTAGTATTATTGAAATAGATATTTTAACGTGTATGATACAAAGTAAAGCTAAATTCCTTTCATTTTATATCATTTTTCAAACACGTGACTAATGCTTTTGTGAGAGTTTTTATATAGTTTATTTACTGGAAGACAGTTATTGTAGATAAAAAGTTTCTAAAACTCATGGGATCACTTTAAAAATAGGTTCTTTTGCAGTTACTAACTAACGAAAGCCTTTTTCTGAATTTCAAAAAGATGGACATCAATCTGGAGGCATGTAGCTTTAATCTGAATGTTTGATAAACCGGATAATTAGTAATTATCAGGGGTCTAGCTAGGTCCAATTTTTTGGGAGAAGTCACTTCTCCCTATAGGTTAGAGACCACCAGTTGTTTTCCCATTGATTTACATTGTAACATTATGGCGTGTACGGCCTTCCATACATCGAAACATGTATATCTAATTACAGGTTTTTCAAGAACTATCTTAGTTGTACCAAAATATCGGACGAAAAACATATGAATAGTGATACTCTATTTAAGTAATTTTCGTGCGAATGAGATGACCCCCTGTTTACATCATTGACGTGGCGGGAGAAATTCGTTTGATAAAACTTTTTTTCAATAGTATTATACACATAAAATGTAGCAAATTTTGTCAAAATGTATAATAAAATACTGTAAATGCAGTGAAAAAATATCAATTTTGAAAAAATAATCACTTCCTGGGTTTGTTTACATGACTGACCAATCAGAACGCACAGACATTACCTTATTCCCAGGTATACACTTACCTCATTCCCAGTAAGTTCCCTGTACTTTTTTGAATTGGTGGTCTCTGACCTCTAGCTGATTTAGGGAGAAGTGGGGAGACTGTAGGGAGAAGTGGAAAGACTTTTTCTATCTCAACGCTGTTGAGTGATTCAAACGGTGGCTATAATTTTCTTGTTTCTAGATAAAAAACATTGATGTGACAGTTCATTTTCTTAGTTACATCATTTCCCATACAGTGGTTATTGTTTCATTACAAAATTCTGAAAAAAGTCGTTTTCAAAAATTCAAACCGATGCTGTAAATCAAAGCAGTATAAGATACATTTTTATAGCTCTTTGTTTAAATCTAACCGATTTTTGGTGATATCTCAAGTATGAATGCAGGATGAAAGTGTTTATTATTAACACCGAGTCACCACCTCGGTGAACAGTATCTCACTCGAATAAAACTGAAAGTAAACTGTGTAAACCAGGAATACATATTCAGATCAATTCATCGATGGAAGTCAATTTAACGTAGTTAATACATTACATGTTGTTCTTTTACCATAGATAACAAATAATTGTGTACAATATTCCAATTAATCGCATGGTTAATCAACAATTTCATTGTTTGCACAGTTAAACGCAAAGTGTCAAAGACATAAATGTGGCGCTAATTGACTGAACACAATCGATTCTGGTGTATCGGATAATTTGATTCGCTTGCACACTTCTCGGGTAAATCTCGCAAGTACCTGAAGTAGGCGAGCTTAAATTATGCCATCGGCGTGTGTTTGTGTATTCAACTCTCATTTTGACACCGTGCAAATTGTCAACAGTCTGGGTAGCGGTAATTAGCGAGTGCGGATATCAAAGAAAATCGGGCGACTTCCAATTCGCTTTGAGGTTAGATTTGAATGGAGTTTGAAGTTCCAAAGCGACTATTTCGCTCAAGTGGCCCACTTGCGAGAGCCCTGATTATCTGGCAAATGTAGAATAAAAAAGCCTGTACTCCGTATACAGAAATGAAAATTATCTTATAAAACTGTGGCAATCCATGTGAATATTTATAAAAATACTGTAAAAAAATCTTTATTTCCATTCTAAAAGATAAAATATACAATGTACTGTAATTATAAAAACAATTGACATATGAAAAATTCCTTATAATGTCCTAAAATCAGCTTGCAATTTACAGATCTCCTTAATCATAGAACATCTTTAAAAAAAGCACATGGGACTGTACAAATAAGTAACAAGTACTTGTATAATGTACTTAAAACATTTATGATTCTATAGGTGATTTTATGAATATATTAGATCATGTTATGACTATTTTGGATGGTTTTGTGATTGATGTTTATGATTTTATGACTATTTTAGGTAGTTTTAGATAACACAGCATTAAACAGAATAGCAGCCGAAAGGTTACATATAGAGGCACCATCTTTTGAACAAATAAATCAGCTGGTGAGTATATTGATTTATACAAGTATAAATTTCATTATTCAGTATTAACAGTTATTGATGTGTTGCGTTATGTTTTGGTTTGCTGTCTGTAAGCAGTGTGAGAGGCTCCTTGCTGTTGGCAGCAAACTTAAAACTTCTGTTTCATTGGCCAAAATTATATGATCATTTAAAATGTTTGTCAAATGAAGTCCTTTGTGCATCACAATTCTTGTTGTTTGCCGCATTGACAAGAATTTCAAGAAATTGTTCATCCTCACTGTGGCGATTGAAAGTTTGTTGATTCTGTATGAGAAAAAGCAGACCAGAAGCAGACCATCTAGAAGTATTACTGTGTATGCCTGTAATTAAGAGTTCTGCAAGAAAATATGGTAACTTTTGAAATTAAGAGAGTCCAGCTGTGTGAAGTTCTAACGTATTTAGTTTAAACATGATTGATTTATATTGAAGTTCACTGAAATATATATAATTTACAGTCAGGATTGAGAATGCTTTCAGCTTACAGATATGTGAATTTCTCTGAGAATGGTGATGTATACTTTCATTTTTTACAGGTATCAACTGTTATGTCTACTTCAACAACAACACTCCGTTACCCTGGTTACATGAACAATGATCTGATTGGTTTAATAGCTTCGCTTATACCTACACCACGGTTACACTTCCTGATGACAGGCTACACACCACTCACTACAGACGCACAGGTGCACATACTTTATTATACAAATTTTATGTCTACTTGCTTAAAAATGACTGAAGATCCCTTGAGCCTACAGCTTTCAAACTATATAAAGTGTTTGGCATTAGTAGATGATTCCCATCAATTATTCAGGTATGCACCTTTAAGGTCAACGCCAGTGATGGTTTGTATTGTGTACCTTTTGCTATATGTGAGTTTTCTTTTAGGCTACATGTAAAGAAAATTGAACCGCGCCATGAGAAACCCAACATAGTGGCTTTGCGACCAGCATGGATCCAGACCAGCCTGCGCATCTGCGCAGTCTGGTCAGGATCCATGCTGTTCGCTTTTAAAGCCTACTGCAATTAGAGAAACTGTTAGCGAACAGCATGGATCCTGACCAGACTGCGCAGATGCGCAGGCTGGTCTGGATCCATGCTGGTTGCAAAGCCACTATGTTGGGTTTCCCATGGCACGGCTCAATTATTTATGAATTTTGTGCACAGGTTGCTAGTGTCAGAAAAACAACAGTGCTTGATGTGATGAGAAGATTATTACAGCCAAAGAACATGATGGTGTCAACACCAGTGACACGACATACCAACCATTGTTACATCTCTATACTGAATATCATACAGGGAGAGGTAGACCCAACACAGGCATGTATAGTCATTTTAATATTTTGTTCAAGTTATGAAGAAATGTTCAGTAATCTAAAAAATTAGCTAAAAGTACTGAGTACTTGCATTGAAGTGAAATCTCAATTGTCATATTTTGAAAAAGCCAGTTCAGGGTTCATTTATTATATGCCCGAAGGGACGTATTATGTTACGATGCCGGTGTCCGTCCGTCCACTAGCAATTTCGTGTCCGCTCTGTAACTCTTGAACCCCTTGAAGGATTTCGAAGAAACTTGGCAAATGTTCACCACATCTTGATGACGTGCAGAGCCCGTGTTTAGGATGGCTCGTTTCAAGGTCAAGGTCACAGGGGTAAAAGGTCATATGACTTTGTTCCGTGTCCACTCTGTAACTCTTGAACTGCTCGAAGGATTTTAAAGAAACTTGGCACAAATGTTTACCACATCGAGACAACGTGCATGTTTCGGATGGCTCGCTTCAAGGTCAAGGTCACACTTAGGGGTCAAAGGTCATACCTTCGGGCGTATATTGCTCCGCATTGCAATGCTCTTGTTTTGATTTGTCAGCACAGGACTCAGACCTCGGGTTCAAAAGTCATAAAAGTAAAAGATTTTTAGGAAATTTTGTATGTCTGGTGGATGCAGAAATGGAAATAGAAAACAACCTTGCACAAACATTCACTACAAGTTTGAATAAAATGTTGACAAAGATCCTTTGGAAGCATAGAATGTAACCAAGGAAAGTAACAGAAGGCTCAGTTTCATAAGAGGTAAAGAAAACATCCCAAATTCTTGATTCCAAAGGACCAGAAAATACAGTAACACTGAGTCCAGGTACTGGGAGACTTTTTGGGGCTGTCAAATGGCACTTAAAAGATGTTGTTATGATAGATGATAAAACCTTTACAGAGATACTTTGAAAGAAAAAAAATGCAACCAAGTAACATTTTAGCAGACTTGGTTTGAGTTTGTTTATAAGAGGTAATGAAACGTGCAATGACCCTTTATGCCCCCTAGCACAGGCTTAGGCAAATGTATGAAAATACTTTTAAAAACACATGAAAACATGATTTATAACTCAACTAGGCTGAAGGCTTACATGTGGTTTGTTTAGATCATGCAGTGTTTGATGTCTTTACATGTTACTCTCTCGTGGCAAGCTTCTCAGTTTTGTTATATCTTGTCTTTATCATCAATAAACCTCACATAAGAATTGGTCTAGGTAACACATGGTAAAAGATTAGGTACTACAAAGGTCAGGGTAACTGAGGTACCCTGCTGATATAATGGTGGTTAAGATTTTATGGCCCTGTTCTCAGCTTCATTGTGTCATTTTAACTACTGCCTCTGTTATTATTATTATTATTATACCAGATTTATATAGCGCCCTTTTCATGATAAACACGTTCAAAGGCGCTTTACATATAGCAAACGCAGCCACACAGGGCGCAAAATTCATCCTCTACTAGTACAGACACAGAGCGATCTGACCAGAGGGACAGAGTGAGATAAAGCCTCCAGAACAGATAAATAGAAATCCTTTTTAGCTCATCTGAGCAATGCTCAGGCGAGTTTTTCTGATCACTCGATGTCCGGCGTCTGTCGTCTGTCTGTCTGTCTGTCGTCTGTCAACATTTAGCTTGTGTATGCGATAGAGGTTGTATTTTTCAACTGATCTTCATGATATTTGGTCAGAATGATAATCTTGATGAAATCTAGGCCGAGTTCGAAAATGGGTCATCTGGGGTCAAAAACTAGGTCACTAGGTCAAATCAAAGAAAAACCTTGTGTATGCGATAGAGGCTGTTATTTTCAATTGAGGTTCATGAATTTTGGTCAAAGTGATTACCTTGATGAAATCTAGGCTGAGTTTAAAAATGGGTCATCTGGGTTCAAAAACTAGGTCACTAGGTCAAATCAAAGAAAAATCTTGTGTATGCGATAGAGGCTGTATTTTTCAATTGATATTTATGAAATTATGTCAGAATGATTATCTTGATCAAATCTAGGTCAGTTTTTGAAAATGGGTCATCTAGGGTCAAAAACTAGGTCACTAGGTCAAATCAAAGAAAAACCTTGTGTGTGCGATAGAGGCTGTATTTTTCAATTGATCTTCATGACATTTGGTCAGAATGATTGCATTGATGAACTATAGGTCAAATTTGAATATGGGTCATCTGGGGTCAAAAACTAGGTCACTAGGTCAAATCTAAGAAAAACATTGTGTATGCGATAGAGGCTATATTTTTCGATTGATCTTCCTGAAATTAAGTCAGAATGATTGCCTTGATGAAATCTCTTTGTTGAGTTTGAATATGGATCATCTGAGGTCAAAAACTAAAATTAAAATTAAAGAAAAACCTTATGTATGCGATAGAGGCTGTATTTTTCGATTGATATTCGTGAAATTTCCTTAGAATGATTGCCTTAATTAAATCTATGTTGAGTTTGATTATGGGTCATCGGACTCAAAAAGTAGGTCAATAGGTCAAATCAAAGAAAACCCTTCTGTATGCGATAGAGGCTGTATTTTTCAATTAATCTTCATGAAATTTGGTCAGAATGATTGCCTTGATGTAATCTAGGTCAAGTTTAATTATGGGTCATCTGGGTCAAAAAGTAGGTCACTAGGTTAAATCAAAGAAAAACCCTGTGTATGCGATAGCAGCTGTATTTTTCAACTGATCTTCATGAAATTTTGTCAGAATGATAGCATTGATGAAATCTAGGTCAAGTTCAAATATGAGTCATCTGGGTTTAAAAACTAGGTCACTAAGTCAAAGCAAGGAAAAACCTTGTGTATGCAATAGGGACTGCATTTTACACTGGATTTCATAAAATTTGGTCAGAATGGTTGGCTTGATGAAATCTAGGTCAAGTTCGAATATGGGTAGTCTGGGGTCAAAAACTAGGTCACTAGGTCAAATCAAAGAAAATACTTATTTATACTCAAGATTTTTGCTCCAGTTTTAATGATAATTGGTCAGAATATTTTTTTCCTTGAAATCATTAGGTCAAACATGTTTACACTAGCTGTTATGGTGTGTTTCTCAGGTGAGTGACCTAGGGCCATCTTGGCCCTCTTGTTTAGATACAGACTTGTCCGGCTAACTTAGCCTAGCTCTTTGCGAATAGACAGTCTGGTTCTTTAATGTGCCCGGTGTATAGCACCGATACAGGCGAAGCCGTCTTTCCTGGGAAGAACCAGTACAGGCCTCTAAGTTAGGTGGGAGACACTCAAGAGCATCTCAGAAATTTCCAGTGCCTGGACCGGGATTCGAACCTCGGACCTCTGGATTGACAGTCAAGCGTGTTACCACTAGACCACTGGCCCACCTCTGTTACCATTAAACTCCACATGGGGACTTTTCTTAGTGTAAGGGAAGACTGCTGATGGTTCGGGAACCTTTAAGGTCAGGGTAATTTGTGATAGTTTCTCCAACCTGTTCTGTATAGTGTGTCTGCTATGAATCTACCAAATTCCAGAATATAAATACTACACACAGTTTAATGATACAGTGTGTCATGATATAAACTCAAGGTCATAAGGTCATGGTAGTGCTAGTGTCTAGTGACATTGTGCATCTGGGGTGTCTTGTATGCATTGTAGTGTGCCTTTTCCATTGCACCCTCATCCCCTTATAATTTTCTCAATAGAAAAAATAGTAACAATATGGATATAAACTTTACAGTGGAGTATTTATGCAACCTGTGGGTAGCCAAGCCAAAAAAAGGTCTTAAGCTGACGTTTTAGTCATACCTGTTCATACCAATATAATGTCATTTGTTTAAAAAATGTTGCCCGTTTCAGGTTCACAAAAGTTTACAGCGTATCAGAGAGAGGAAGTTAGCACAGTTTATACCATGGGGACCAGCCAGCATACAGGTGGCGCTTTCTAGAAAATCTCCATATATACCGTCTGCTCACAGAGTCAGTGGTCTGATGTTAGCCAATCATACAAGCATTTCTACTGTAAGTGGTCAATATGTTAGAAAACCTAGGGTCTTAACAATCCTGACATTGTGTTGTTACTTGAGAAAAGATGAAAAAAGGAAATTTTCATTTAAGATTTTTATAGGTGTTTTTAACAATGTTGGTGTGATGTTTAGAAATCTTTTTGTCCTGTCCATCAATCACTGTTAACACTTTTCTTACATGAATATGGAATACTTGCTTGGCCACATTATGAGTGACATAAGAAGAAAATGTCATTTAATTGTAGTAAACTAGTTTGTTTTAGCGAAAAAAGGCTAATTAGGGCAAAGTCCATCTGTCTCTGTTACACTTACTAAACTATGTTAATACTAGTCCACTATATGAAGAAAATGCCATTTACTATAGTAAATTAGTTATAACTGGTGAAAATTCTAGAACTTTGTTAGGTAATATGGCTGAAATAGCTATTGAAAATAACGCTGAACACCACAAAAAAATCATTTTAAAAAAAGTAACAAAATGAAACTATGTCTGTATTAAAATGAAACCTAATTTGTTTGTAGCTGTTTGGTAGAACGTTACAACAATATGACAAGTTGAGAAAACGTGAAGCATTTTTGGATCAGTTCAAGAAAGAAAATATGTTTAAAGACAATTTGGATGAGTTTGATGATTCAAGAGAATCGCTCCAGCAACTGGTGGATGAATACGCTGCTGCTACCAAGCCGGACTACTTGTCATGGGGCGCACACAAGGTACATTTATGAAGATCATTTTAAGAACTACTTTTCCAAGGCATAGTAAAGGTTTAGTTTTCGGAACCCACTTTAAATTTGTAATCTAACTTTCTAAATAAAATATTTCATTTTGATGCATTTGCTTTGGTTATGCTTGAATATTACTAAATTTAAAGCTCAAATCTTTTGTTGATCTTGTTTAATCTGAAATGTTTATTTCATATTCTAGGCTGGTGGTGGTGAACAGCTTTAACAAGACAAAAATCAAAAGTGCTCAGAGGAATTTGGTACATACAGCAAACAATATCAGCTTGTGTTACTGCAAAGTTTGTGAGAAGAAAACATTTCTGACAATTGAGAAATGATAGTTTCAGCTATTCAAGCTGGTCAATGTAAATTGTACAGTGCTATAAACTGAACATCTGGGGAAAGTTTGCAAGGAGTTACTAATGATATTTGAACTTTTATTATTCAACTTGCATCGACAACAGACAAAGTGCTATTGTTGTCTTCATGATCTGTGATTAATTTATATCATGCTAATATAAATTTGACATAATTCGTCTTGGTTGTTTTTTTGAATGATTAATCTGGCTCCAACTTACAGAAATGTATCACAAGGAATTGAACTTATGCATGTATATTTTGCCTGAAATGTATCACAAGGAATTGAACTTATGCATGTATATTTTGCCTGAAATGTATCACAAGGAATTGAACTTATGCATGTATATTTTGCCTGAAATGTATCACAAGGAATTGAACTTATGCATGTATATTTTGCCTGAAATGTATCACAAGGAATTGAACTAATGCATGTATATTTTGCCTGATTTAGTTAGTCCAGTGAATAAGCTATAACATGCCCATTGTATATAACATGCGATAAAAAAAAAAGAAGAAAAATGTCATTTAAAAGAAAAAGTTTGAAGGTAAAATTGCTCAATGTAATGGTTTATTTATAAGACTAGATTTAGTTATGACCCTTTGAGATTTTACTAAGTAATGTACACTTTATTGCACAGCAAAAATCAAGTTCTTGTAATTTTATGTGTAATTTTGACAAACAAAACACATCTTAGCATGAAGCATTGGTTTATTGGTCAAGGTGTCAGCCACTCATCTATAGAGGTCATGCGTTTCCATCCAACTGGGCGACAACTGCATGTTCCATGACGCCAGCTTTTTCCAAAGAAACGAACTCGGGCAATACAGAAAATTTTTAATCTTCCATGTCATGTTTTAACTGCCTCTTTTTTAGCTCACCTGTCACAAAGTGACAAGGTGAGCTTTTGTGATCGCGCGGTGTCCGTCGTCCGTCCGTAAACTTTTGCTTGTGACCACTCTAGAGGTCACATTTTTCATGGGATCTTTATGAAAGTTGGTCAGATATTCATCTTGATGATATCTAGGTCAAGTTCGAAACTGGGTCACGTGCCCTCAAAAACTAGGTCAGTAGGTCTAAAAATAGAAAAACCTTGTGACCTCTCTAGAGGCTATATATTTCATGAGATCTTCATGAAAATTGGTCAGAATGTTCACCTTGATATGATATCTAGGTCAAGTTCGAAACTGGGTCACGTGCCATCAAAAACTAGGTCAGTAGGTCTAAAAATAGAAAAACCTTGTGACCTCTCTAAAGGCCATATTTTTCATGGGATCTGTATGAAAGTTGGTCTGAATGTTCATCTTGATGATATCTAGATCAAATTCGAAACTGGGTCACGTGCGGTCAAAAACTAGGTCAGTAGGTCTAAAAATAGAAAAAACTTTGTGCTCTCTCTAGAGGCCATATATTTCATGAGATCTTCATGAAAATTGGTCAGAATGTTCACCTTGATGATATCTAGGTCAGGTTCGAAAGTGGGTCACGTGCCTTCAAAAACTAGGTCAGTAGGTCAAATAATAGAAAAACCTTGTGACCTCTCTAGAGGCCATATTTTTCATGGGATCTGTATGAAATTTGGTCTGAATGTTCATCTTGATGATATCTAGACCAAGTTCAAAAGTGGGTCACGTGCCATCAAAAACTAGGTCAGTAGGTCAAATAATAGAAAAACCTTGTGACCTCTCTAAAGGCCATATTTTTCATGGGATTTGTATGAAAATTGGTCTGAATTTTCATCTTGATGATATCTAGGTCAAGTTCGAAACAGGGTCATGTGCGGTCAAAAACCAGGTCAGGAGGTCTAAAAATAGAAAAACCTTGTGACCTCTCTAGAGGCCATACTTGTGAATGTATCTCCATAAAAATTGGTCAGAAAGTCACCTTGATGATATCTAGGTCCAGTTTGAAACTGGGTCACGTGCCATAAAAAACTAGGTCAGTAGGTCAAATAATAAAAAAACCTTGTGACCTCTCTAGAGGCCATACTTTTCATGGGATCTGTATTAAAGTTGGTCTGAATGTTCATCTTGATGATATCTAGGTCAAGTTTGAAACTGGGTCAACTGCGGTCAAAAACTAGGTCAGTAGGTCTAAAATTATTAAAATCTTTTGACCTCTCTAGAGGCCATATTTTTCAATGGATCTTCATGAAAATTGATCTGAATGTTCACCTTGATGATTTCTAGGTCAGTTTCGAAACTGGGTCACATGCATCAAAAACTAGGCCAGTAGGTATAAAAATAGAAAAACCTTGTGACCTCTCTAGAGGCCATATTTTTCATGAGATCTTCATGAAAATTAGTGAGAATGTTCACTTTGGTGATATCTAAATAAAATTCAAAACAGGGTCACGTACCTTCGAAAACTAGGTCAATAGGTCAAATAATAGAGAAACCTTGTGACCTCTCTAGAGACCATACTTTTCAATGGATCTTCATGAAAATTGGTCAGAATTTTTATCTTGATAATATCTAGGTCAAGTTCAAAACTTGGTCACATGAGCTCAAAAACTAGGTCACTATGTCAAATAATAGAAAAAACGACGTCATACTCAAAATTGGGTCATGTGGGAAGAGGTGAGCGATTCAGGACCATCATGGTCCTCTTGTTTATATCTCTCAATGTAGATGATGACATGGGACAACAGTCTAAACAGTAAAATCCATATAGCCACAGAGCATCAAATAAATAATTAGAATTTCTAAGCATAGAATATTACCGACAGTAATGCACCTTGTAACATACGATTTGGGTGATGATGTGAAACAACTGTTTTAAGCTTCAATCAAATTGTTTTAAGTAATAACTGAGACAGAGTGAAAGTGCATCAAAACTAACCTAAAATTCTTGGTAAATGGCATACTAACTGCCTATTAGCTTTGTATCTAGAAATATGCACAGGTTCTGCAGCGAAAATATTGTGCGACTTCAGGATCGCAATATATTTCTCTTAAAGAGCAGCTATGTATTTCTCGATGCAAAACTAATAATCTTTTTATTGTGCCCCCAGCATCTACTGAGTGATTGTCCTGTCCGTCCGTATGTCCATCCATACGAGGTTAACCAAATGGGACCGTTTCGTCTAGCATCAATACCCCTAACTAGAATGACTTGATACTAATGCAGATGTAACCCGTGACCATTCCTCATCTTCAGATATCACCTGACCTCAGTTTGACCTTGAACTTGATCTCGTTTTGGACTTAGGTTGCTTTGTATCGACAAGGATGCCACCGGCCACATCAAGCGTTTATTGAATGCAACTGCTTGTTTCATAAATATTTACACATACTGCTATTTAAAAAAATGTTATAATTTTGGTCAGCTTAAAGTGGTTAATCAGATTTTGGTCAACTAACTTAAAAACTAATCATTTACACTTACCTGTGTTCATGGAGTTCTTAATACATGTCAGATTTTCATTGAAATTATTTCTAAAACTTAATTTCCCTATCCTGGTTACCCAACCAAGATGCATGGCATTATTTTATTTCATAAACATATTTTGTCTGAGGAATATAAGCACTACTGTATCAAATTTGTCAAAGATTTTCATTGACAAGTGTATATTCTGCCAAAATTCATTAGAAATGCAAGTTTGTAAAATTATTGTTACCTCCCTTTGCCTATACTATATATAAATTGTTTTATATTAAAGGGAGATAATTACAAATTTCCTGAAAAGTAATAAAATACACATTTCAAGTAGGAATCTTAATTAATTAATTAATGGAGGATGAAAACAAGCATGCAATAACTCGTGCTATAGATGTTTTTACAGAGAGCTACCTCCTTAGCAACTGCAGACAATTTTCGCACATGCACGCTCTATGTAAGGCATAAAAACATGACTGCACACTTTAAATTACATTAGAGTTATATTGCATTTCAATCGATTCGATCAATAATGAGTCTGTTTAATAGGAAGTATCCACTGCAAGACAAAGGAAAATATATGTAGACAGCTGATATACTTTAACTTATGCTCATTATCATAGATGATTTGGATTCATAATGAACAGCCAATAAGCTATTTTTCAGCAGTTTTGGTCCCGACAAATTTAGGTGAAGAAAAATGAAAAAAAAAAAAAAAAAAGATATTTTCCATAATTTAAAAAAGTTTTTGTTTGATTTCCTAACATGATCTCACAGAATTTACCACCTGTCGCAATTAGCTTACATGATACTTGTAATATAATTAAAAGTTGAAGTAGAAAATAAAATGTTCAATTAACAAAGTCTGGCCTTTGATTTTATATCCAGTTACACCCAAACGGGGATTAATTCATTCCGTATTCAAAAAAACTTTGAATTTTGAAGTTTTTATTTGACAATATCAAAGTGGTTTGGATTGTTAATGCAACGGTCAGATTTAAATAGAGAAGGGGTGGGTAGTGGAGAGAGGTGTCCTACAGTTCCATTCTTTATCTGTTGCTAGATGATGTTCTATTTTCTTTGCGGAATTCAAGTTACCATATTTATTCTATTAATCAACAGGTGATGATTTCTGCGCACAATACATTTTCTATATGAAAATGATCCAGCATGTAAACATTAGAGATAAAACAAGAGCTGCCAAAGGACAGCAACGCTCAACTATTGAACAGCTTTTTCAGATGAATGAAAATAAAAGTTGAACAAGAGCTGTCCATAAGACAGCGCGCTCGACTTTTCTCAGTGCTTGACTCTGAATTAGAGCTTTGCCAGTAAAAAAAAAAAATCTAAGTTAAAAAGGGACATAACTCCGTCAAAATTCAAACCAGTTATGGGAATTGTGTCTCCTGGTGTAGACTTTGATAGTAAATAACTATTTTGAGTTTCAAGTCAAAAGCTTTAATAGTAACAGAGATATTTGACTTTATCAAAAATTTTAACAAAAAAATTCAAAGTAAAAAAGGGACATAATTCTGTCAAAATTCAAATCAGAATTATGTGGATTGTTTCCCCTGGTGTAGACTTTGATAGTAAATAACTATTTTAAGTTTCAAGTCAATAGCTTTGACAGTAACAGAGATATTTTACTTTATCCAAAACTTTAAACAAAAAAATTCAAAGTTAAAAAGGGGCATAATTCTGTCAAAATTCAAATCAGAGTTATGGGGATTGTTTCTCCTGGTGTAGACTTTGATAGTAAATAACTATTTTAAGTTTTAAGTCAATAGCTTTGATAGTAACAGAGATATTTGACTTTATCAAAAACTTTAACCAATGCCGACGCCGGGACAAATACAAGAGGTCTACTTTTTCTTCGAAAAGTCGAGCTAAAAAGGGGCATAATTTTGTAAAATAGCAAAGTAGAGTTATGAAACCCATGTATTGCAAGTCAGATCATGACAAGTGTGTGAAGTTTCAAGCCATTCTCATCAGTGTGTACTGAGAAACCAGCTTACATACAAAAACTGCCAAGTCAAAAAAGGGGCATAATTTCGTAAAATTGCAAAGTAGAGTTATGAAACCTGTGCACTGCAAGTCAGGTCATGACAGTGAACAAGTGTGTGAAGTTTCAATTCATTCCCATTAGTGGGTACTGAGATACCAGCTTACATACAAAAACTTAACCAAAAATTGCTAAGTCGAAAAAGGGGCATAACTTGGTAAAAATGCAAAGTAGAGTTACGGAACCTGTGCATGGCATGTCAGATCATGACAGTGAATAAGTGTGTGATGTTTCAACCCATTCCCAGTAGTGGGTACTGAGATATCAGCTTGCATATAAAACCTTAACCAAAAATGTCTTAGTCGAAAAAGGGGCATAATTTTGTGAAAAAGCAAAACAGATTTATGGAACCTGAGCAGTGAAGCAAAATGGATCATGAAATAATAGAGATAAAGTAAAAGTGCATCAAAACATTATCTGAGGGGCAGAGGCGGATGCCAAGGCGGTTAGGATAGCTCTCCATATACATGTATCGTACTTTGTATAGCTGCGCTGTCAAAAAGCAACTTACATTATCAATATTACACTGACTGACCATGCACTGCTTCCACATGGTTTACAAGGCCTCAGAACCACCTACGTAGACTTTAATCAATCTCCTGTATTCAGTAATAGGAGTTTTTCTGACTTCACCATTGGTAAATGTTAAAACAAATTGACTGTAGTTGAACATCTCCCTCTATTGCTAAAGGAAAATATGTAAAATAAAATTTGTCATTTATCATCCAGAAAGGTAGTTGTCAAATTTCATTAATCTTTTATAAAGGGAGACAACTCTGCCAACACACATGGAGTTGTCTTTCTCATACAACTGTTTGTTACACTTCCATTAAGAAGGCATTTGTACTTTTCCAGTACTTGTTTTATCCTATATATTAGGTAAGATGTTGATTAATTACTTAATCAACTTGACTCAATGCAATAGCAGATCACACAACCAAATGTTCTTACTTAATGATGATCTTGTTACTTTCCTAAAATAACATTATGTTTCTGGAGTTTTCTAATTTATAGCTAGTGGAACTTTTCCTACATCTCCGTCAGTCTGTTACTCTCAGCTACATCCAGTAGTTATATGGCAGCGGTTCCTGTAGCTCTATGTATTTTGTGATAATCGAAAAATAGTAAGTGCAAGATATTTGGACAGGACACGTGCATGATCCAAACACAGACAGATTTGTTCAACTTCTATCATTCTTCTGGATTTTGTCTTTTACTTGCTATTTAACGAAATTGATAATTCACATTTAGGTAATTTCACAGACTGACAAATAATTTACAATCTGTCAAACTGGATAATGGTCTTATGTTTACATTATATCAATAATTCTTCAACAGTTAAATGAATCCATGTTGTTTTCCTCTAGGCATTTTTCTATTACCTCTTCATTTAATCAATTGATTTACCCCACCAATATGGATCTACAGCAGTACAAACAAAACCGTCAGAATGTTATACCATGAAAAGGTAGATGTGCCTTTTTATCAGCATTTAGCAGAAGATATAAAAACCTCAAGGAAGTTTTCTCTGCTCCTATAAACATACATTTAGCTGGTTTTAGGAGCTAAATGTTAGTCCTCAGTGATGAATAATGTAGGACATCTGAAATGAAGAATTGGTATCATATAGGTTAAAATCTGATCTCTACACGAAAGACAGTAAGCAAGAATCACACCATCAATGTTAACATTTACCCTGCTAAATTTCTATAATGGACTTGTCCCTCTTTCAATTTGGACATTACCATTGACTGTCTAAAGGGGTGCTTACCAGAAAGATACTGACTGAATGAGGAACAATGCAGATCATGATCAGACCCCACAAATATGCAGGCTGATCATGATCTACACTGGTCATATAGGCAGAATAAATCATGTCCAGCATGATAAGTGTTAATTAAAGGCAAGTTAAAGAACATAAATAAGGTAATAAATGAAAGAATAGGTTACATGGCTTAAAAACTTTTTATAACTAACTGAACTCCTCAGGGAAAACAAGTTTTCTGCAATGTAACAGCTATACAACTGACTTTAGAGATCACTTTCAAAACCCTGGCTTCTGACTGGTTGATTCTGAGCACAAATTAATAATTAGCTGAAGACAAAATTGCGAGTAATTTTCAAACTGGCACCTTGACCCTTTAAGAAGCTAAACTGGAAATTGGCTGCAGTTAATTTATAAAAATATATTTACAACTTCTTGTAAGTTTTCTCCTGAAAACCATTTTATAACTCGAATGACTATTTTCTGGTTATAGTACTTTTCTGAGCAATGCCCAAGTGAAAGTACTGTTAGGTAGAAGAGTTTAAAACTTTTGACCTTGTAGATTTAGTGAAACCTGCTTACACCTGAAACTTGTGTGACACTGACACATACGAATGGGTAACAACAAAACCTATACTAGAGCAATCTCTATTTAAGAAAATTCAAATATTTGAGTTAGAAACAACTAAATTATTTCTGTTTTATTTAAACCAATATAGTCTTAAGACAAGTATTTTGTCACAGACAGCCAAGGCAGCAGCTCCTTTTCCCTCTGCTTTTTCGAGGACTTGGGACCTCCAGATTTTAAGTTTGTCATTGCTCTGACTGACATTTTTACATCAGTTTTTTTTCCATTTCTATCCACTCCTCATTTAAAGCTAAATATAAACAGTCTTAATCAAGCAATTTTAGACAACTTTAAAATCAGGTAGCATTAGAAAAGAGTCACTTTTCCCCCCCAAATTGTGTTTATTTATTTTGTTAGTTTTTTATTATTTTATTCTATATTTTACATTATTTTATTTATTGTGGAAAACTGATGAAATAATTCACCCACTTGATAGTTTGAAATCCACATAGTTAAAGAATAATTAAATGTGATTTTTTGTGTTTTTGTCTGAGTTTAATTTTTGCCCTTGTGAATCTTTCCTCCATGTGACAGCACATGGACAATAACTGTAAAATGAAAAATATTAACTTACTGATATATGTGTCCATGATTTTGGAAGCTGTTGCCAGGCTTGAAGCTGTTGTCAGGCTTTTTGTACATCAACCAAAAACTACATCATCCAAAGACAGTCTTCCTAGGAATTGCCAGGTTTTACCTCAACACAGACCTGAAAGAAATAAAGCATATCATAACATAAGACAATATCTGCCATTTACAAGAATCTTTATCAATGACTCCTTATATAAAGTACAAGTCCATAGTTTGACCTATTGACCAGTAAATAGTTCAGCACTATTTTGCTGAATTTAAGTCAAATTTGATGGAAACAGATATGGTCCTACAAACGACCAAATATCATGGTAAGTCTGTGGCACAACCATACCATAAAGATATAAATGTTTGATACAAATAACACTTGGTAAACTGTATAAGTTATGCATGTTCCAATTAAATTTTTATCTACAAAAATTGCAGAATTTTGAATAAAACTGATCAAAACTACAATTTATCATTCAGTTTTCCTTGGTAGTACACTTTTATTCTGTGCTTAGCTATACATGTATTAAATGTAGTACAGTTTAAAGATAACCAGTTAATCTTATGCTTACATAGAAACTATGGATGTGACTAATATCCATTAGGGATATATCTTTAAACAAAAAAGCCTTGAACATTTAAACATTGTTCCTTACATTCAGTATCACATGTCATAAATTTTTGAAACACATAAACACACTATTTTGTCAGGCTGCAACATACTCAAGTTTTCAAAAGTTTAAGCTAAATCTTAACTATAGATATTTCCTAAATTTGTAACTTTATATACCCACCATCTCATGCTTCTTGTCGGCTCTTTTCATCTGTCAGCTTCATTCTGAACAGCATGTAATCTGTTTGTCCATTCTATTCTGTCCTATATTGTCAAAGGAATTATTGAAATCATCATCCATCCTCATCCACATTTCCCTGAAATATTAAGAATTTAGAATCCCTGAAATAATTAGAGTTTTAGAAAATACTCTCTAAATTTGCAACTATATATACCTACTTGTACACATCTCATCTGATTCTTGTTTACACTTTTCATTTGTAAGTCTCATTCTGACCAGTATGTCATCTGTTTTTCCATTCCATTCTGTCCTGCATCGTCAAAGGAATCATGTGAATCATCATCTCTTCTCATCTGTATTTTACTGAAATAAATGAAAAAATATATAAAATACTCCCTTAATTCACAACTTTATATACCCACCATCTCTTTGTTCTTGTTCACATTTTCATCTGTAAACTTCTTTCTTACCAGGATGTCATCTGCTTGTCCATTCCATTCTCTCCTGTATCATCAAAGGAATCATGCAAATCATCATCCCTACTCATCCTCATTTCTCTGAAATATTAAGAATTTAGAATCCCTGAAATATTAAGAAGTTAGAAAATACTCCCTAAATTTGCAATTATATATACATACCATCTCATATTTCTTTTTTTGCTTTTCATCTGTCAACCTCATTCTGACCGGCATGTCATCGGTTAGTCCATTCCATCCTCTCCTGCACTGTTAATCCCACTCATCCACATATCCCTGAAATATTTAAAACTCAGAAAATACTTCTTTAATTAGCAACATTACATACCCACCATCTCATGGTTCTTGTTTATGCTTTTCATCTGCCAGTCTCATTCTGACCAGCATGTCATTCTGTTTGTCCATTCCATTCTCTTCTTTATTATCAAAGGAATCATGCGAATCATCATCCCTACTCATCCATATTTCCCTGAAATAATCAAAATATAGAAAATACTGGCTAAATTTGCAAATACATATACCCACCATCTCATGGTTCTTGTTCACATTTTCATCTGTAAGCTTCTTCCTGACCAGCATGTCATCTGTTAGCCCATTCCATTCTCTCCTGCACTGTTAATCCCTCTCATCCACATATCCCTGAAATATTTAAAACTCAGAAAATACTTCTTTAATTTGCAACATTATATACCCACCATCTCATGGTTCTTGTTCACATTTTCATCTGTATAAGCTTCTTTCTTACCAGTATGTCACCTGTTTGTCCATTTCATTCTCTCCTGTATCATCAAAGGAATCATGCAAATCATCATCTCTACTCATCCACATTTCTCTGAAATATTAAGAATTTAGAATCCCTGTAATATTAAGAAGTTAGAAAATACTCCGTAAATTTGCAATTATATATACATACCATCTCATATTTCTTTTTTTGCTTTTTATCTGTCAACCTCACTCTGACCGGCATGTCATCTGTTAGTCCATTCCGTTTTCTTCTGCATTTTTAATCGCCCTCGTCCCTTTTCCCTGAAATATTTCAAACTTAGAAAATACTTCCTTAATTAGCAACATTATATACCCACCATCTGATTGTTCTTGCTTACGCTTTTCACCTGTCAGTCTCATTCTGACCAGCATGTCATTCTGTTTGTCCATTCCATTCTCGTCTTTATTATCAAAGGAATCATGCGAATCATCATCCCTACTCATCCATATTTCCCTGAAATAATCAAAATATAGAAAATACTGGCTAAATTTGCAAATACATATACCCACCATCTCATGGTTCTTGTTCACATTTTCATCTGTAAGCTTCTTTCTGACCAGCATGTCATCTGTTAGTCCATTCCATTCTCTCCTGCACTGTTAATCCCTCTCATCCACATATCCCTGCAATATTTAAAACTCAGAAAATACTTCTTTAATTTGCAACACTATATACCCACCATCTCATGGTTCTTGTTCACATTTTCGTCTGTAAGCTTCTTTCTTACCAGTATGTCACTTGTTTGTCCATTTCATTCTCTCCTGTATCATCAAAGGAATCATGCAAATCATCATCTCTATTCATCCACATTTCTCTGAAATATTAAGAATTTAGAATCCCTGAAATATTAAGAAGTTAGAAAATACTCCCTAAATTTGCAATTATATATACATACCATCTCATATTTCTTTTTTTTTTTTCTTTTCATCTGTCAACCTCACTCTGACCGGCATGTCATCTGTTAGACCATTTCGTTCTCTCCTGCATTTTTAATCGCCCTCGTCCCATTTCCCTGAAATATTTCAAACTTAGAAAATACTCCCTTAATTAGCAACATTATATACCCACCATCTGATTGTTCTTGTTTACACTTTTCACCTGTCAGTCTCATTCTGACCAGCATGTCATCTGTTTGTCCATTCCATTCTGTTCTTTATCATCAAAGGAATCTTGTGAACTATCATCCCTACTCGTCTACATTTCCCTGAAATAATCAAAGTACAGAAAATACTCGCTAAATACCCACCATCTCAGGGTTCTTGTTCACATTTTCATCTGTCATCTGTCAGTTTCATTCTGACCAGTATGTCATCTATTTGTCCATTCCATTCTCTCCTGCACTGTTTATCCCTCTCGTCCACATATCCCTGAAATATTTATAAGTTAGAAAATGCTCCCTAAATTAGCAACATTATATACCAATTATCTCTTTGTTCTTGTTTAAGCTTTTCATCTGTCAGTCTCATTCTGACCTCAATGTCATATGTTTGTCCATTCCATTCTCTCATGTATCGTCAAAGGAATCATGCAAATCATCATCCCTACTCACCCACATTTCTCTGAAATATTAAGAATTTAGAAAATACTCCCTAAATGCATTTATATATACATACCATCTCATAGTTCCTTTTTTGCCTTTCATCTATCAACCTCATTCCAACCAGCATGTCATCTGTTAGTCCATTCCATTCTCCCCTGCACTGTTAATCCCCTTCGTCCCATTTCCCTGAAATATTTCAAAGTTAGAAAATACTCCCTTAACTAGCAACATTATATAACCACCATCTCTTTTCTCTTGCTTACGCTTTTCACCTGTCAGTCTCATTCTTACCAGCATGTCATCTGTTTGTCCATTCCATTCTCTTCTTTATCGTCAAAGGAATCAGGTGAATCATCATCCCTCCCCCACACAGATTTCCCTGAAATATTCAGAATTTAGAAAATATTGTAGAGTACACATTCATAAATAATGGTAACAAAGGGGTGTTGTTAACAATGTTATACTGGGTACTGTAATATTTGTTACTTCAAGATTAACTTCATGAGTAAAATATCCCATAGTAATTCTTCATGTACATCTTCAGTCTGCTGAAATATCTCAAAAGAAAACTTTGGGGAAAAAAAGACTTATATGCATACCTAAACTTCAGTATTTGTGGCACCTATCATCTATTCTGTCCATGATAGTAGACAAGTGATGTAACAGGTTCTTCCTGAACTTCATGTTCTTCAGATTCTTTACATCTAATAATAATAATATACATATACATAAATTACAATATGATGTTCAAAAACTGCATTTAAAAACAACAAAAGTATTTAGATATAATCAGCAAGAGATTAACAACAAGAGGGTTATGATGACCCTGGATTGCTCACCTGAGTAATATGAGCTACAGGTTTCAAATGTCAAACTGATGATAAAATATTAAGAAAGTCAGTAGGTCACATTCATGGTCAATGAAATTCAGTTTTACGATTTGTGTGCAAAACTGTGTATGTCATCAAAATTTCAAGGCTGTATCTTAAAAAACAAGAAAGTAGGTCAGTAGGTCAAGGTCACAGTCAAGTGACATCATATTACTTGGGGTCATCAGGTAATTATAATTAAACAGTCTTGGAAATAGGATCAAATGATTTTTTAAGTATTTTTCCTATATAACTCACATAATAACTACGTGACCCCAGGGCGGGGTCTCTTTTAACCCAAGGGGCATAATTTGAACAATTTTGGTAGAGGACTACTAGACAATGCATCATACCAAATATCAAAAGCCTATAGGTCGTATGGCTTCAGACAAGAAGATTTTTAAAGCTTTTTCCTATATAAGTCTATATAAAACTGTGGACCCCCAGGGCAGGACCTCTTTTCACCCCTGGGGTACAATTTGAACAATTTTGGTTGAGGACCATAAGGCGATGCTACAAACCAATTATCAAAGGTCTAAGTGTTGTGATTTCAGACAAGAAGATTTTTAAACTTTATAAAAGTCTATGCAAAAATTGGGGCGGGGCCATATTTGACCCTAGGGGGATAATTTGAACAATCTTGGTATACTAGATGATGCTACATACCAAATATCAAAGCCCTAGGCCATGTGGTTTTGTACAAGAAGATTTTCAAAGTTTTCCCTATATAAGTCTATATAAACCATGTGACCCCCGGGGCGTGGCCATATTTGACCCTAAGGGGATAATTTAAATAAGTTTGGTAGAGGACCACTAGATGATGCTACACACCAGATATCAAAGCCCTAGGCCATGTGGTTTTGGACAAGAAGATTTTTAAAGTTTTTCTTTTCGGTTGCCATGGCAACCAGAGTTCTGAATGGAATTCAATTCTTTGAAAAATTTTGAAAGGGGGCCACCCAAGGATCATTCCTGTGAAGTTTGGCGTAATTCTGCCCAGTGGTTTTCAAGAAGATTTTTTTTAGAAATTGTGACGCACGACGGACATGACGCACGACTGGCGATCTACGCCGAACAGACGACGCACGACGGACATCAAGCTTAAAATGGTCTAACTAATTTCAGCTACAAATATTTTAATTCTTGTATTTTTGCTTTAACTTTTAGATCTATTTAGGTATTACTTAGGTAGTTCTGCATGTATGGATCATTTTTTCTACAATGTAGAATTTTTTGCTAGACTGATTTGAAAAAAGTGGATCTCACACAAGTTTTCAGAATGGGAGTCTATGGGAAAATTACAAATTGTTAACACTTTCACAAGTAGAAAATTTAGTATATATACAATGTATATTTCGATGAAATTTCTACAGTCGTAACAAATACATAGCCTATAATATGGTGAATAAAACTGTGCAGGTCTGTGTGCTTGTTTTTAAGATATTTTCTTACACCTATAAATAAATTTGCATCTTTCTAGCTATTAATTATAAGACATAATTTGGAACAATTTAACGTGTAAACCTTTTTCAACATTTTTATATCATATTTTATCTTTAGAATGATAACAACATTGCCATTTTAACAGATTTACTGATAGTTTGGGTCATTTCATAAAATGATTTTTTGTTTCTGCATGTCTAATTCAGGTTTTACATATCGAGGACTGACAGCAAAACTAGTCTATCTGCTTCTATTTCTATATACTTAGACTAGTTTCGCTCTGAGCCCTCAATATTCTGTTTTACTGATAAATGAGCTTACACCATCATCTTTAGTGTTTCAAATGTGCAGAACTACCTTAAGAATAACATGCTTTATCATTCTGCAGTTTCTCAGAAATTTTCATATAGAAATAATGAATTGGCTGCTTTTTTCTAAGTTTTTTGTTACGTTCGATAAAAATAATTCCTGCTATTAAGATGTTTTAGATTAATTTATCCATTCCTGGCTGCCACTTAATAATAGGTTTAAAATACTTCAGAATCTTCATATGGTTATCAAAATCAGTAATTGCTATCATACAGGTTTTCTCTATATACGCTATATGTGATACATGCAACACCCAGTCGAAGTAATGTATCTAGGACACAGCTAGTATGGGTTCATGACCCACATACACTTAAATTTATTACAATGATATTTTTTTTCTGAGAACAAAATGCCAAAAAGTGATTTTGTAATTCTTTTTACCCCTTTGACAATGAGCCATTAGAACACTGGTACTTTTTGACGAAAGACTTAGAGGTATGATTGTAATACCAATTTTTCTCATTACATTAGAGGTCAATGTCATTGAAATACATTGTACAAACATGCATAAAAAACATAACATACCCCCTCCCATAAGGTCCCCGGCCTCCGCTGCTACCTCCGCTGCCTCTACCGCCACTGCACAACCAAACCATCGCCGCATCTTCACCAACACACCCCTCACAACACCACCAAAAACTCGTCTAAGCGCCATCGTACAAGCAAATGATCGATTAGAACTGAACACAAAGTGTGAAAGTAGGCGCGGGAAAACGTGCTTTTATACTTAACATGTGAGGCCCGAAATAGGAAATTTAATCGAAGTATGGTTCGAGTTTGGTTTTCACTGAAAATACATTAAGGCATAGAAAGAGTCTACGGTGGTATGTTAAGGACATGCAATTATTTTTTTAGGATTAAATTATCTTGAGCGATCAACATCTTATCTCGTGCGCACGACATCTTATCTTGAGCGATCAACATCTTATCTCGAGCGATCAACATATTATCTTGAGCGATCAACATCTTATCTTGAGCGATCAACATCTTATTTCGTGCGCACGACATCTTATCTTGAGCGATCAACATCTTATCTCGTGCGCACGACATCTTATCTTGAGCGATCAACATCTTATCTCGAGCGATCAACATATTATCTTGAGCGATCAACATCTTATTTCGTGCGCACGACATCTTTTCTTGAGCGATCAACATCTTATCTCGAGCGATCAACATATTATCTTGAGCGATCAACGTATTATCTTGAGCGATCAACATATTATCTTGAGCGATCAACATCTTATCTTGAGCGATCAACATCTTATCTCGTGCGCACGACATCTTATCTCGAGCGATCAACATATTATCTTGAGCGATCAACATCTTATTTCGTGCGCACGACATCTTATCTTGAGCGATCAACATCTTTTCTCGAGCGATCAACATATTATCTTGAGCGATCAACATATTATCTTGAGCGATCAATATATTATCTCGAGCGATCAACATCTTTTCTCGGTTATCTTATCAATATCTATTAAGGACCTTTGTGTGAATTCAGATCATAAGTAAAAACATACGGCTGCCACCGTTTTTGTTTTTATTTAGATTATACTTATAACCGTTTCACATGTTTGCAGGGTTAGACATTTAAATACGGAAACTGATAAAAAGGCAGCAAAAAATCAGTGATGATGCAAAGAAATAAATTTAAGTCCTTGACAAAAAAATAGTATGTAGGCTTCGCTATGGAAGCCCTGGAGGGACAATTGATTCCCGTACTTCCCACTTCTGACCACTGGCACCAGATCAGAAAGAAAATGCCTCCGTACGTGTTATACCCTACCCCTAGGTATTCTATAAGAACCATGGTCGTGAACGGGAAAATATACTAACCCGTTTCAATCGCGCATTTCATATCTAAAACACGCAGTTGGGTAAATGTGTACTATGGATATCAAACAAGTGGTAATTTATCTTCCATTGTGTACCAGTCACATTTTTCAATACATCTTATCTTAAAAAAACAACGCGTAGTTTATAGTAATTTCAACATTACACAAAAAACTTGCTTGAACTTCCCTGGTGAAGTTCCGTTCTAGATTACAAAACCATTCTGATTGGCTGTTGTAAAAATGTATGTCAATCGTCATTTTACTACACGTGTCCGCTAAAATGTGAAAATGCAGCAAAATGTGCAAAATGAATAAAATATACAGAACAGATGCAGACCAATGTACGATTTCAAATTAAAGATCATATACAAGATGAATTTCATTCATCATTTCGAGTTTTAGTGTAAAACTGTGATTTTTTTAAAATCTGTTTTTGTTTGTTTACGTTTCGCCAAACATGTGCGCACTGCCGTGACCTCTAGACCGGATGTTCATTAGGGAAGTTCAAGCAAGTTTTTTCTGTAACGTTGACGAAAGCATAAAATATGTTGATAATCTCAGCAATATGGAATATTGAGACAATGTGACTGGTGCACGATGGAAGATTAATTATCGCTTGTTCAATATACTAGGTACACATTCACCGAACTGCGCGTTTAAGTTGAGAAATGTACGATTGGAACGGGTTAGTGCACTTTCCCGTTCATGACCATGGTTCTTATAGAATACCTAGGGGTAGGGTATAACACATACGGAGGCATTTTCTTTCTGATCTGGTGCCAGTGCTTCTGACTTCTAACTTTTGCACTTCTCACTTCCAACTTCTTGACTTCCTACTTCCTACTTCTAACTTCCACACTTCTGACTTCTAACTTCCGCACTTTTGACTTCAAACTTCCCGACTTTCGACTTCTGATTTCCAACTTCCACACTTCTTACTTCTGACTTTTGACTTCTTACTTCCTTCTTCAAACTTTCGCACTTTGACTTCTAACTTCCGCACTTCTGACTTCCAGCTTCCTGACTTCATACTTCCGACTTCCAACTTCCACACTTCTTACTTCCGACTTCCAAAAAAGGAAAGTTGGCAGTCAGAAGTGCGGAAGTTGGAAGTCGGAAGTCAGGAAGTTAGAAGTCAGAAGTGTGGAAGTTAGAAGTCAGAAGTGCGATAGTTAGAAGAGGGAAGTAAGAAGTCAAGAAGTCAGAAGTAAGAAGTGTGGAAGTTGGAAATCAGAAGTCGAAAGGCAGGAAGTCAGAAGTGCGGAAGTTAGAAGAGGGAAGTAAGAAGTCAAAAAGTCGGAAGTAAGAAGTGTGGAAGTTGGAAATCAGAAGTCGAAAGGTAGGAAGTTAGAAGTCAGAAGTGCGGAAGTTAGAAGAGGGAAGTAAGAAGTCAAAAAGTTGGAAGTAAGAAGTGTGGAAGTTGGAAATCAGAAGTCGAAAGTCTGGAAGTTAGAAGTGCGGAAGTTAGAAGTCAGAAGTGCGGAAGTTAGAAGAAGGAAGTAAGAAGTCAAGAAGTCGGAAGTAAGAAGTGTGGAAGTTTGAAATCAGAAGTCTAAAGTCGGGAAGTTGGAAGTCAGAAGTGCAGAAGTTAGAAGTAGGAAGTAGGAAGTCAAGAAGTTGGAAGTGAGAAGTGCAAAAGTAAGAAGTCAGAAGTGGGAAGTACGGAAATCAATTGTCCCTCCAGGGCTTCCATACTTCGCCCATATATTAAACGATTTTCCTTGTTTTCCCTTAATTCATACATGCAACTTTTCTGCGCGAATTTATCAGTCGAACTGAAATTTGTTGCTGTTCTAACATGCAGTATGCATCATTGGTTATGTTCATTTGATTTTGAAGATAGGATGACCAATTATATGCATTGCTTTCCCAATTGATGTGATAAACTTGTACATGTACTTGTGGGAAGTTTAAATAACAGCGGAATGGGCGGGACCCTAATTAGCAACTTGTCCGTATGTTTTACTGATGACCTAAATGCACACACAAAGGGCCTTAATATATATAAATAAGATGTCGTGCGCTCGAGATAAGATGTTGATCGCACAAGATAAGATGTTGATCGCTCAAGATAATATGTTGATCGCTCAAGATAATATGTTGATCGCTCGAGATAAGATGTTGATCGCTCAAGATAATATGTTGATCGTTCGAGATAAGATGTTGATCGCTCGAGATAAGATGTCGTGCGCACGAGATAAGATGTTGATCGCTCAAGATAATATGTTGATCGCTCAAGATATGATGTTGATCGCTCGAGATAAGATGCTGATCGCTCAAGATAATATGTTGATCGCTCAAGATAAGATGTTGTGCACACGAGATAATATGTTGATCGCTCGAGATAAGATGTCGTGCGCACGAGATAATATGTTGATCGCTCAAGATAAGATGTCGTGCGCACGAGATAATTTAATCTTTAAAAAAATAACATATGTCCTAAACATACCACCGTACTAGTCAGTTGATTTGTGTGCATTTCAGGAGTGATTTTCAGGGGTGTCTACAAATATTTGACGGGATGCTGTCAATAGCTGACAGGATACTGAGTTATGTTTCATAGAATGTTTAGTCATATTATGCAGCCGACCTATCTAGTTCATGTTTTGTGGCAGATTGGTGGTACTAATCCCCATCCTTCATCCTATTTCCTGGACATCCCCTTTACCTTTAAGCTGGAAAGTCGCCTCCTTTCACATTTAAGCTGTAATGGTCATCAACAGCATGCACTAGCGGAGATCGGCAATCTTGGTCGCAAGAAAACACACATGTATATGCTGGGCTGTTCTGGGACATACTCGGACATGGAATACATTTATCTAAATATACATTGTTTAACACTGAATAGCGAGTGTGACAGGCAGGTACATGGTTGATACTGTTAACTAAGGTGTGTTTTTATTACCGCTTTAATAAAAAATAAAATGAAAAATAAATCATATATAATTTCTTCATGATTTGAAATTCGCCAGACATTTCCGACAGTCAGTTTTGCTAAGCATTTCTTATTTACTCCATATATTTCTAGACAGATTTTTTAAAAAAGTTATGTATTAAATAGAGGATAATTGTTGGTTTCGGTGTAATATCACGTTATAATTTCACCGAGTGGGCACCAAAAGTGATATTTTCACGAGTGGCGCAGCCACGAGTGAAAATAACAACTTTTGGTGTTCACGAGTGAAATTACCGTGATATTACATCGATACCAACAATTTTTCTGTTCATTTTATGTCTAAAACTCTACTTTTGTTGTGTTTATTTCAATAAAATGTCGAAATTTGCGGGAAATTTTATCAGGAAGCATCGCAAAGATGACGTCATTTTAACGACGTCATCGTCATATTGTTTCCGGCTTTCTGTACGCTCGGTAAACTTTTTGACGTTAATCCGGGTATCAGATTTGATAATTTTCACCGAGTGGCCAGTGAGTTTATCAGGATATAATTCACCGTTATATTTCGATAAACCACCGAAAAACATAAAATAAAAAATACTCTTTTTTCAGAACATCATCCAGTGATAAACACCACGGGTGTAACAATGTGCAGCAGCTGTCACGTCGGGACCAATATTACTGCATCGCTCGTCTTTTTAGCATGTGCATGTACCATAGAAAAACATTTGCATGCACATTGTCTTTTTCAAACTGCATTACCAATGAAATCGTATTTTTGTGATTACCTCCCTTTAAATGGACTAGTTTTGGAAAACAGCTAAGTCTTTGTGTATTTTATTTTCACATTTTGGCAATTTCAAGGATGTATGTGCCTAAAGGCATCTATATCTATACAATGCTTCCAAAGTGGTTTTCATACTTTCTGGTATCGCTGTAACTAAAATTGATTTCCAGATCAAAGGGAGGGAATCAGCACTTTTGACGTGCAATGAAGTGTTGTATTCAAACGTATTGCAACACAAGCATGTGGGCAATGCAAACACACTCTTTCTAGTTTCTGCCATCCGTTTGAGTGTAACTGGAACTGACTACTCAATGAATATAGTTCAGTGTTATTGATTAGATATGGTATAAAGAATCATAAATATAAGGGTGTAACCATTATAGATTGGATTAGATTTATTAGTAAATGTTTTTAATAAATGATTTAACCACTTCCGTTTTGAAACTAATAATTTTACTTTTGTTCATTGAGTTACTGTCTGCTTTCAAATTTTATTTCGAAATACGATTCTCGCATTGACGGGCGTCCAAACAGAAATGGGTGGAAAATATCACCTGGACACGCATCAGACAGCAATACAACACGATTGCGTTGAATACAGTTAGAACTCTGATTATGGTTTCAAATAGATCCTTGATTGAATGAACAGTAGCCCGCGGTCAAAATTGACAATTATGCTTTATTTGTCACACACCTTGTTGTATTTTGTGTTTAAGAAAAAGGGTGCACTTGCATACTATTTAGTATTTATTTATCTATTTCAATCTCATCCATTTACATTTTATACACATATACAAACATAGAAATTACACATATCATACAAGTAAATGGTCAATCTATATAGAATTACAAGGGACTATATAAATATAATACTCATACCATAAAATGTAACACTATTAAAATCACAGTAAAGCTATTGCAAGAGTATTGTGTATAAAGTTTTGCCCAATTCGGATTCGGATTCCTTTTGAAAGCTAAGAAAATCTACAGATAGATAGATTTTTAATTTGTACATATTTCTTTTTTTTTTCTTTTCTTGGAATGACAAATAAAGTTCACACACGTCATGGCGTGCATGTGTGTTCTTTATAAAAAAAACTAGCTGATGTTGGAATTTTACACTTCTCTGTACATTAAGAATGAACTCCGGACATAGAATAAGTAAATGTATAGGGAACCTTGATAAAGGTATTTTATTTTCCCTCCACAGAAAAGAACGTTTGTCGGTTGCAACGTATTTGATTTCAAAATACGTAGGCTTACTTCATATTTTCAATTTGTCTGATCTGAAAATCCTCAGATCGATGAAAAGTCTATTGATTACAATTATCCTCCAAACATTATTTCATCATGTCAGGACACCTAGGTTTAACTACATACCAGCTGGATGGATTCCTCGCATGAACAATTCAACGCCCTTTACTTAGCGAGGCTCAAAACGCACACTGGCGAGGGGCAAGTGATTCAAAGTTAACTGAGACATGTTTCGATTTCTTGCATGCCGTTTAAATACAAAGCAATTTATTTTTATTTCCTGATTTCTTCTTTTGATAATTGTTTTCTCCAATATTTCAAAATGTGTCAGGAGTTTGATAATATACAACATGAATAACAGTACTTCTTTTTACCTTATCAAGGCCATTCCATAAATGTGTATAAAAAGAATTTTGCAAAGATTTTATGATGTCATTATTTTGATTTGGCAAACTCATAATAAGGTAATTGATTTTTGGTAAAGCTATTGTTTTTATGACTATATTTCTACCTATTGGACTGATAACCATTTTATTCCAGTGAGCGAAGAGCCTTTTAATTTCTTCAATTGTTGGTAAATAATTAGGATTTGCCATTTTTTGAGGTCATTTGTGAAAGTTACTCCTAGTAATTTAAAACTATGGGACTCCCACTGAAGTCCTAGTCAGTCTGGACAAGGTAAAAACCTGCTATTTTTTAAAAAATCCAATCAGAACAGTTTTTGTTTTATCTATGTTTATTTGAAATCCTGATATTCTTGCAAAGAAGTCTAATTTCTGTATCGTGTTTTAAGGACCTTTCAGTTCCGTATAATAATACAGTTGTGTCATCCGCATACTGTGACAGGAGAAATTCTATATTATTTATACTTATCCCTTTAATATTTTTGTTTTCTTTCAATATTGCCGCTAATACTTCCGCACACAGAATAAAGATATAATGGGACAGGGGGTCCCCCTGACGGCAACCTCGCTGGACCCTAAACCAGTTTGACAGGTGACCATTTATATTGACACAAGATTGTATATCATTATAAAATAATTTAACACAGTTTATAAAGTTTTCACCAAAATTACAATACTGTAACACCTTGTACATAAAGGACCATGAAAGGGAATCAAAAGCTGTTGCAAAATCCACTAACAATAACATTCCTGGTATTTGTTGTTCTTCTGTGTGGAACATTACATCATACACTAGTCTTATATTATCTGCAATAAATCTTCCAGGAAGAAAACCAGTTTGGTCTGGACTAATCAGATTTGGTAAGACATTTTTAATCTTTGAGCAATGCTAGCAGAAGCGATTTTATACGATACAGGTTATAACCCCTTGTTTAAGAGAAACCGACAGATTTCCCGGAACAAAGGCATAGTTAATTGATCTTACTAAGAAATGGCCAATATCCGACCAGAAAAATTTAAAAAAGGCAGTGGTTAACCCACTACTGCCGGGCGCTATGCCATTTGACATTTTTTAGACTGTTCAGCATCTCACTGTATTTAAGATGTCCTTCTAAACCTTGTTTCTCATTTTCACTTAATTTTGGGATACTACCATTTTGTAATATATGGTCTAATTCTACTGTTTCAGTCTGTCTTACTGAATATAAGTTTTTATAATGGTTAACAACCTCTTGCTTTTGCAGGAGGGCTCCTGATGTCGAGTACAAAGAGTTCATTAACTTAGAAACAAAATTCCTTTTTTCTAGACCGCAAAAGTACTCAGCGAACCACTTAGCTCTAGACCTTATATAGGCACCCTGCATTTTTTTATCTCAGATCTACCAATTCTGTTTTTTTTACTCTGTAATGAATCAAAGTCAATATTATTTTGTTTTTCAAGGGTAATAATCTCAATTATAAGTATCCTTAAAGGAGGAGAAAGCTATACTTTTCCCCTTAATTTCCATTAAAAGGACCTCAAAAAAAGTTTATCATTTATGGTCAATATTACTTCTTCATTACTTATATTTTCTACTGGCTCTTGTGAAGATTGTTCTTCTGAAGCGTATTGTCTTTTAATCTGTATTATAAGTTGCTTAGTTTGTTCAACAAATTGAATATCCCTTAACAAAGAGTTGTTGAATTTCCAGTATGAGGTACCTTTCTTAAACTTTCCGAATTCAAAACTTAATAAAATCATTGAATGGTCTGTTCTATAGCCTGGTAAAATTGACGCATTACTCAAGTCTGTGTATAAATTACTGGAAATTAGGAAAAAATCTAATCTTGCTTTTTTAACAGGATTTCTCTTAAACCATGTATACTATTTTTCTTCAATGTTTTGTTCTCTCCATGCATCAATTAAGTTACATTCGATCATCATTTGAAGCACTGTTTCTCTTGCTTTAGGATTATTTACATTTATATAATTAAAACAATCAATGTCTGGGTTTAACACTATATTATAATCTCCAACAATTAAACAATGATTTTCAGTTTCTACCACTTTTCTTTCAATATTTTTATAAAAATCAGGGTCATCTTTATTTGGGCCATATATACAAAACATGATCGAAAGATTAACATATGCAATACAAGCATGAAGAATAAGAAGGTTGCCATTCTAGTCAGTTTCCATACTAGAGAATCTATAGCTAAAGTTGCTATTTATAAATATTGCTACCCCCCTAGACTGACTATTAAAGTTACTAAAATAACATTCATAGCCCCATTGTGCTTGAATGTACTTAATTTCTCTATCTGTAAAATGTGTATCTTAGAGAAAATAAATATTATATTTTTTCTCTTTCAGGTAATTTATAACATCTTTCCGTTTTCCCCTGTCACCTAGTCCTTGTACATTCATTGAGACGAAAGTTATATTCTCAACCATGGAAAAAAACTAAACAAATCATGGATGAAAAGAAAGAATAATAAAAATACTCTGCTTCTTATGTAACAGCAAAAAAAAAAGAAAAAAAAAAAAGAAAAAACAGTGCTGCATCTGAATAATAGTAAAAAAATAAATCCAGTTTATTAAGGAACATACGAAAATGTAGTTCTGTTTTTGAAGTGAAAAACTGAGGGAAAGAACATAAATTTTTATTTTTGTACGCAATATTTAGACATAAGCCTTAAAAAGACAGTCTATCATAATAGTATATATAAAGACGGCTAGTAATAATTTATTTTGACTTTTTACCTTAACCAATAAAAGCAAAAAAGTTCACAAAATACCTAAAAAACTAAGATACATGTAGGTGTCTGATGATATTTTCTAGAATTTATGCGCCAATGTTTAGACATAATTTTTTGAACAAGAAAAGGAACAGCCTTTCATAAAGTTGTATATAAAAACAATTATTGGTAGTCAATTTTGGATTTTTTTCTTTGCCTCAACAAAGGAAACAAAAAACACGAAATATCCTGAAACTAAGATACCTGTAGGTTTCTGATGTTACTTTCTAGTTTAGACATAATTATAATCATTTTTGATTTTTTCCTCTCCTCCTCAACAAAGAAAACCAATTCACAAAATACATAGAAACTAAGATGCATATAGGGTTTTCTGCAAAATGGGTAAGTGCAGCTATATCTCTATTTTAATCAAACAATATCTTCTTTGTAAAAGAAAGGAATGACAAAAATCTAACGTTTTTTTTGTTTGTTTTGTTTTCTTCTCTCTTTCCAAGTTCACTATAACGGAAAAAAAGAAACAAAACACCCTCTGCACGCAGAAAGAAAAAGTCACATGACTACATACTGTATATTTATTTAATATATTTATTTATTACAGTGTGTATATTTGGCCGTACATGGCTCTCGGAAACTGTTTTGTGGTAATATGATGACGCCCGGTTGAAGATGCGAATGGAGGTATCTGGTTCTCGGGAAACTGTTTTGTGGTAATGAGGCCCGGTTGAAGATCCAAATGGAAATATCTGGCTATTGGGTGACAGTTTAGGCAGTAACGAGGCTCTGAGAGCCATATATTCAATTCCACACCTTCAACTAGTCGGAGATATTCTTCTTCCTGCATAATGTATTCTTTACTTAGTAGCAGAAATAAAACGAATGCTTCTCTTTTAAGCACTATTTCATCACAGTAGCGTCCATTTACAAATTGCAGCACGTGAGTCATCTTAAACCTCGAGGAGTAAGTTGTGTTTTTCTAGCACCGACACTCCTGTCTGGTATGCAAATAGGGTTTTCCAGCACCGACAAAACACAGGAAAATCCTGTCCAGCGGGCAAGAAAAGGAATTACGTTGCGTACAACATGTTAAACTTCTCTACTTTTAGAAATAAACCCTTTACTGCGAGTCTAAAGAACAACTTCCTTACTCTTAACTCGGCAAAGTGAATACAATTTTCCTCTCGTGTGCAAATGTGAATAATCATTGTCTGAAAATGTAAACGTTATTTGTTTGTACTTCAAAAACAATACGATAAAGATAAATGTAGAAACTATATTCCGTCATGATGTACATTTTCATTTTTAAAAAGGTAAAAGAGTGAAAATATCAACCTAATCATTCCAAATAGCATTCAATACCTAAACAAATGAGCCACGCCAAGTCAGAAAACCAATATAGTGGCTTTGCGACCAGCATGGATCCATACCAGCGTGCGCATCCGCAGACAGGTTTATTGAATTTGTTTGAACATTTGTTTTGGGTATAACGCCATTTTTAAACTGTATTTCAGTCATGTAACGGCGGGCAGTTAACCTAGCCAGTGTTCCTGGATTCTATACCAGTGCAAGCCTGTTCTCCGCAAGTAGCTCCTAACATATGTCCGCCCGGGAATCAAACTCGCAACCACGCAATCCGTAGACCAACGCTCTCCCACTGAGCTAAACAGGGTATTGAATATCACATTTTTATCATTTCTCGTCCTATACGGTCTTTCAAATGTAGCCTTAATATACCTCTTCAGATTACTGCAATGGCGACATGCATAATCACACATATTACCTTTAAAGCATTTTTCTCCTAAGGTAGTTCTGCACGTTTGATAAACCGGAAGTGATGACGTAACGTCATTTATCCGAAAAACGTAGAATAAAGCCTGGATTCGGCGTACGGAAATGATTTACATTTATGAATAAATGAAAAGCAGTGAGTAAATTTATTAAAATGGCACTGTTACTATATTTCTAAAGTCGAAATATGAAATTAAAACATATGACATTTTAAATAATTCAAAATAATGTCTCAAAATTAGCGTGAAATCTTTAGTTCAATTCAGTCATGGTCAAGTATCTCAAAAATAAGCACACGGACCTATACATTTTATTTTACCACATCATAGGCCTTATATTTATTTATAACTGTGAGACGTTTCATCAAATTCTACATTGTACAAACATTTCTACTCACGAAAATATTATGAAAGTTATGATTTTCTCATAGACTCCCATTATGAAAAATTACGCGAGGTCTAAATTTTTTTAAATCAGTCTAACAAAAAAATCAAGCACACAACCCTATCCTATCCTTTTTATTTGCTGAAAATTATTGGTAGATTCTGAAGTTTTAGAAAATAGGAGTTTAATCAAATTCTACATTGTAGAAAAAATTTCGATCCAAACGTGCAGAACTACCTTAAAGCGTGTATTGCCATATGCTTGTCCATGTCACCATCACAGCGATACGTATAACTCACATTTAAAGCGTTTTTTTCTCCTGTAAGCGTTGCCATATACCTCTTCAGAGAATGTCTTACATTACACACATAACCACGAACATTGCATTTAAAGCGTTTCTCTCCCGTATGTATTGTCATGTATTGTCATATGCCTCTTCAGATTACTGCTATCGTGACATGCATAATCACAAACATTACATTTAAAACGTTTCTCTCCTGTATGTATTGTCATATGCCTCTTCAGATTACTGCTATCGTGACATGCATAATCACAAACATTACATTTAAAGCGTTTCTCTCCTGTATGTATTGTCATATGCCTCTTCAGATTACAGCTATCGTGACATGCATAATCACAAAAATCACATTTAAAGTGTTTTTTCTCCTGTATGTATTGCCATATGCCTGTTCAGATCAATGCCAAGGCGACACTCATATTCACAAACACCACATTTAAACTGTTTTTCTCCTATATGCTTTGCCATATGATTGTTCAGATGAGTGCGCTGGTAACACATATAATCACAAACATTACATTTAAAACGTTTCTCTCCTGTATGTATTGCCATATGCCTCTTCAGATTACCGCGACGGTGACTTGCATAATCACAAACTTACATTTAAAGCCTTTCTCTCCTGTATGTATTGCCATATGACTCTCTAGATTACTGCGACGGTGGCTTGCATAATCACAAACGTCACATTTAAAGCGTTTCTCTACTGCATGTATTACCATATGCATGTTCAGACGTTTGCGATTGTGACATGCATAATCACAAACATAACATTTAAAGCATTTTTTCTCTCCTGTATGTTTTTTAAGATGTGTCTTAAGATCAGTGGCTGAAGAACTGGAATAATCACAAATACTACATTGATAGCGTTTCTCTCCAGTATGTATTGTCATGTGATTCTTCAGATAATCTCTCCTGTAACCTACATAATCACAAAAGTCACAGCTGAAACGTCTCTGTGCAACGTGTGTTCCGATGTGTGACGTCAGAATAACTTTCGACTTAAAGGCCATACCGCAAATATCACATTTAAAAGTTTTTTCTCTTAAATGTACAGCTTTATGACTTTTGAGCTCATAACTTGTATAAAATATATGTTCACAATCATCGCATTTTAAGCTTCTCACACCTGTGTGTTTCAGCATATGCCTCGTCATATGGGCCCGTTTGTTGCTTGCATAATCACATATTTTACATTTATAGCAATAGTCTCCTGTATGTATTCTCATGTGGTACTTCAGACCAAAGCTTTGAATGCATGCATAATCACATATCTTGCACTTGAAGGGTTTCACTCCAGTATGTGTTCTCATGTGTATCTTCAGCTTACACGTTTTATTACATGCAAAATCACAAATGTCACATTTAAATTTTTTCTCTCCTGTATGTTTTCTCATATGTTTCTTCAAATACTTTTGAAGTTACATGTATAATTACAAACACTACATTCAAAGCATTTCCCCCCTGTATGTATTGCCATATGTCTTATCAGACTGGCGCTTTGATTACACACATAATCACAAAGGTTACATGTAAAGCTTTCTTCCACTTTATGTACTCTCGTGTGAACCTTTAGACCATTTATGGTATCAGTTACAAACTCACAAGTACCGCAATTAAAACTTTTCTCAACTTCATACATTTTCATATTTTCATTGATTTCTACTTGCATATCATCCATATTACAATATTTTTCTCCTGTATGTGTAGTCAAATGTTTTTTTACTCCTGAACGTATAGTCAAATTATAATGTTTCCTTTCTCCTATATGTATAGTCAAATGTTTCCTTTCTCCTGTATGTATAGTCAAATGTTTCCTTCTCCAGTATGTGTAGTAAACTGTTTCCTTTCTCCTGTATGTGTAGTCAAATGTTTCCTTCTCCTATATGTGTAGTCAAATGTTTCCTTCTCCTATATGTGTAGTCAAATGTTTCTTTCTCCTATATGTATAGTCAAATGTTTTCTTTATGAAGATGCATGCTACTCATGTTCCTTCATTCTATACTTTTAAAGTAGTTCTCTTCCTCTGTTCAGTGATTCATATCAAAACTGTTAATTAAAATACTATAATGAACTTTACTCGTCTGGAAAAACTCGAGTTTCTGTCAGCACGTATTGCTAAACGATTCCCTTCACTCCGCTAATGTTGATTTCATACAAAAGTCGGTATACACAAAACGTCTGCATAGATCTGCAAAAGATGAAAAGTTACAGAACTTTACAAATATTTTTACCAGATTTTAGAATGTCTTTTTCAGGTCAAACAAATCAAGAAGCACTTTGTGAATATAAACATGTATCTATTTTCTGTAGCATTTGACCAGATGAAGTTATAGCGTAACACTCGCAAAGATTTCTGGTATGCTTTGCTGGTAAGCTCAAGACAGAACGTGTTTCGTCTAGGAAATCCAACATTAAACCAGGCTTATTAGCTATTAGAATGATAGGGTCTAAGAAAATTGTTTCCGGTAACATGCTAAAAAATGGGTAGGTAGGTAGGATTTTTAGAGAAAAAAATCAGACTTTTCAGAAACTATTTTTATGTAAAAAATGAATACAGATAAGGGAGATATGCCTTAAGAACATCAGTAGGTTGATTTCTAAAATCACTGATCATGTTTAAAGCATACAATAGTGCAATTTGGCAACTTTTTGTGTGAAAGATGAAAAAAAATCTGTAAGGCAATAAAAGTATTTAGGGTCGGGTCGGGCAAAAAAAAGAAGGTAGGTCAGGATACGAAAATGCTCGTACCAGAAAAAAGTTCAGATTCAGTTATTTGTTATACATGATGTGTAAATGTATCTTTTTTGTGTACAGACTAATAAAAATAATCAAATTATTAGCAGCATGTAGATGGCTTTAGTGTAATGTAGATTTCATGTTAAATTAACTTCTCAATATCACTTGTAAACACTTTTTTCACCACTCCTACAGAAAGTAGCTAAAAGGAGAATATTGTACTTGTCCGGTTATTGTAATGGTCCGATTTAGTACCACATTCAGCGAATAAATTTGCTGCTTTAAATGAACGTATTGCACAAAAAATTCTGAGGAACGTACAGATTAATAAGGATCTATTACATTGGTAGTACTTATTGCACGTATGTCTATTCTTACAAATTTCTGTTCAAACAAACTACTCAAACGTGCTTCTTTCACACCCGGGCGGCTTATTGCATGGATCTACAAAGCAAACTTCTGACATGACTTCTGATTACCAGTTTTGGGGCCTATTGCTGTTGACACCTTTATAAAGAGTAATAGTTAAAATTGTAAACAGACTGAAAAATGTCAAAAAATGAGCAAGATTTACGTCAGATACATTGACTAAGGTTCGGATTAGAAGGGTACATTTTGATGTATTTAGATATAAAAATTACAAAAGTTTGTTCGGTTTTCGGAGTAGGGAGGTTTCGGATTACAAGGGTTTTTTTACAACAGAGAATGAATAAGAAAAAAATGGGACTAAATAATTTGTTCAGTTTAGAGAGGTTTTCGGATAAGAAGGGTCCGGATTAGGGGGGTTCCACTGTACAGGAAGACCGCAGGAGCCACTCCGTGCATTGTTTCATCCAGTGGTAAATTGGTCTTCAATGTGACAATAACAAGTAACTTTTCATTTAAATTCAACTACGTTACTGTACAAGGTCTGAAACATTAGGAAAATTCAGAATTTCTAATATTTCATTATTCTACACCCAAAATCTTATCACTAATCTGTGTTATTAAATCTAATTACTAATCTGCGCCAATGATTAGGCCTATCTTTAAAAACAAACAATTAACAGCAAAAAAAGGTGAGATCCAACTTGTTGCTAGATTTCACACAAAAATGAAAATATTGAATGTTGTTCGGCGTTCAGCCGACATGAAGACAACACCTAAAAATAACCTTGGCTTTAAATTTAATTGATTTTTTTTTAATTTTTGTTGTTTTTTCCGGTGTTGTCTTTAAAGCTAGAAAATCTAAAACCGTGATTTCAATGTGGCATCTTTCTCTGATTCTGAATACGGAATAGAAAATTACAATACATAAATGTACAAGTTACATGACAAAACATCGCGATTAGTTTATTCAAAAAATCAGCTAAAAGCCGTGTAAAAGCATATGGCGTCTTTTATGTAAGGGAAGTAACTGTAGCGGAAAATAAAACGATTGACGACGCATAATGTACATGTATACTCTTTATTTCCCCATTTACTGAGATTTTTAACAAACAAAGTAAAGTGTAACAATGTAACAATCCGTAGCATTCAAAATTGAAAAAAAACAACAACAAAAAAACAAGAGCTGTCTCCGTAGGATGACACATGCCCCCGATGGCACTTTGAATGAATAGTTATGGCCGATGTTAGAGTTTAGGACCTTTAACCTACGGACCTGGGTCTTGCGCGCGACACGTCGTCTTACTGTGGTACACATTCATGCCAAATAATTTTAAAATCCATGCATGAATGACAAAGATATGGACCGGACACGCCCATCAATGCACTATCATGAAATATGACCTTTAACGTCTAAGTGTGACCTTGACCTTTGAGCTACGGACCTTGGTCTTGCGCGCGACATGTCGTCTTACTGTGGTACACATTCATGCCAAGTTATTTGAAAATCCATCCATGGATGACAAAGATATGGACCGGACACGAATGCACTATCATGAAAAATGACCTTTAACGTCTAAGTGTGACCTTGACCTTTGAGCTACGGACCTGGGTCTTGCGCGCGACACGTCGTCTTACTGTGGTACACATTCATGCCAAGTTATTTGAAAATCCATCCATCGATGACAAAGATATGGACCGGACACGAATGCACTATCATGAAAAATGACCTTTAACGTCTAAGTGTGACCTTGACCTTTGAGCTACGGACCTGGGTCATGCGCGCGACACGTCGTCTTACTGTGGTACACATTCATGCCAAGTTATTTGAAAATCCATCCATCGATGACAAAGATATGGACGGACACGAAAATTGCGGACAGACTGACAGACTGACAGACCGACAGACGGTTCAAAAACTATATGCCTCCCTTCGGGGGCATAAAAAAAACTCAATATATTTCACAATTATGTATATGAAACAAACATTATGTAAGTTTCAGAAAAGTATGCAACATATTTTACAAGACTTTAGTACATACATGGAAAAGACGGGGAAGTTCATACATCAAGTAGCAATACACAACAATAACATTGGCTGGAAGTAGGCAGTAAAATAGATAAAGGGATAATGGGAAATAGGTCCATTAAACATTCGAATATTTTAATGTATACTTAATTCCGTTGTCAAAAGTAAAAGGTAAGCTGTAGTACAATGCTTGTTGTGATTTTTTTTATAGAAATATGCATATTATGCACAGGTTCAAAAACATTGTAACAAATAAGTTTCATGTACAAAACGGAATATTTATCAACGAAAAATTTACTAGACAAAACATCTAATACTATTTTGTTATGAACGTTATCTTTATGATCGAATTTTAATAAAAAGAAGAACAAATTATTTGACAAAAAAAACTCCCTACCTGGAAATAATAGCTCTAATCCACAATAAATTACAGTTATTTACTTTATTTCACCACCAGGTAAATATGAGGAAGAAATGTGGCTGAACTCACGAAGCTACAAACTATATTTAGTGGAAAAATTCGAGGTCGATTTCTCATTATCAGTATCAAAAAAAAAAAAAAAAAAAAAAAGATTTAGTCTATTAACGACAGCTATAGACCTGAGGAAATGCGAGCGTTGTTTAGATTGACAAATGTGTCAAAAAATATCATTTTAGTTTGCCTAAAGCATAGTTACATACAAACGTATGGCTATTAATTAATTGCGGAAGCACTTATGCGAAAGAAATGAAATATTTCATGAAGTTTTTTTTATTATAACAGTACAATTATGCAAAGCATCTATCCATGTCTATTTCTAAATTTAAAAAAAATGAAACAACAACAATAATAATAATAATAATAATAATAATAATAATAATTATTATTATTATTATTATTATCATCATCATCCTTCCGCTTTTATACAGAAATATGAAGATTATGTACATGTACAAAACAACTTTACCAGAAAAATAAACAAACGAATACATACGTATCTGTCAGATGTGAAAGAAATTCCGGCTACTGGTATGTCCTTTCTTAAAGTAGTGTATCCCGTTTTCAGTTAATACAATTAATAAAAAGAGTAGTGCATGTCACCTCTGTGCCACTGTACGTATTTACATAATTGCAGTTTGTTGATTATGTTTATGGATGAGAAACTGTAAATTTTAAATCCTAAATAAAATGTTCTGTTGTGTTCTGTTCTGTTTATATTATCAGTATGCTGTTACAAATCCATTGGGCATAACTGTTAACAGATTGCTAATCTGACATTCCTTAAAAGTCGGGTCTTGTGGAACTCGCACGCGGAGATTACGTCATTCGTAGACTGACATTCAGATTCACTCCCTTAAACACACTTTACAAAATGAAACTTTTCTTGGCGACCTACACGTATATTGCAAAAATGTTAAGATGATGATAGAGAAATAAAGTTCCATAATTCAAATACACTGAAACAAAATTTCTGAACATCTGCATGAGCGTTTTCAAACAAATGTGTCTTATTTGTGGAGATCTGTCTCTAAGAAGGTATTGACTCACGCTTCGACATACCAGAATATTCTGTGTGAGGAATATCAGTGTATGCAGTTCCAAAGTGGTAAACCATTTCCGTCTAACTTAAGACCATCTTTCTCTGCATTATTCACAATGAACATTACATAGTTATTGTATTCCCCGTGTGAGTATTTAGGTGTGGAGAAAGCAGCAGCGTATTGTACGTTCTATTGGTGGAATTGTTATCAGGACCGGATCCACTGGCTCGCTGGCGGAAAATACACAAATATGTTTTACATTGGCATGAATAAAATAATGCAGTCCACTACAATTTAAAACAATGTGTATCACATTTTACATCTTAACTGTCTACATCTTTATAGTAGATATAGATTAAATTTCATTATTTTGATTGCTTTAAGGTACTTCCGCCATCTTGAATTTAGAGTGACCTTCATTTGAGGTGTGAAAATATAGTGAACAAAAGCTTTCAAATGCAGCTGTTCCAGAGTATAAAAACAGCTCAGTTTGCAAGACTTGAACTAAAAGAAGGTGTATAAAAAGTAAAACTAAAATTTGGAAATAAACAAAGAAGATATTTTACCTGCATTTTTCCAAATTTTTGGTTAGCTTTATAAATCCTTTCAAAATACTTTTTTAAAAAATTCATGAATGGCAAAAGTTAGTTCAAAGTTTCAATTAGTGCATAGGAATTGTCTTACTGAATAGAACTAAACTTAGTACAAAATCTGTTTTCAATCTGACCACCTCATGTATTAAAACGAAAATAAATCTGTACATATTGCTATTTTCAGCATACATAAAAGTAGTGCAATGTGCGTGCAATGATTTTTTTACGTATGGTGTACCAGACTGCCTAAAATTGTAAGACAAGTCTCAGACTTAAGGGTTAACAAGATTTAGCAACGATCCAAAATTCTTTTCAAGGATTGTGCAAGTATCATAAAGGTTAATTTATTATAGCGGAATTTATGTACTTACGCGCTGCTTATCTCACGGAAAATGTGGTGGAAATAAAATTTTTGGCACCCCCTCTGTAACTACCGAAATTACTTAACGTAACTTTCTCAACATACCTGTTTGTATATCTATAAATTATAAAAAACAATCAAAATATTTGCTTTATCATGATATATGCAAATATTTTAGACAATCTTGAAACATTTGGCCACAGTATTTCCGCATACTGGTCCGGACAAGTTCGATGTGTATATTGATTCCTTATTAGATGTTTCATGCGTCGTAAACTAACCAATTTGGGATCTATCGGCTTTTTATAAAATAGAGAATTATGCAGCATGTTTTTAAAAACACAGTGAGAATAAATCGCAGAAAAAAATGTACAGCCAAATATGTTAGGAGGTAATACAATTTGTATACAATTGTAGATAACTACGAACATTTTACAAAATGCAATCAGTTGAACTTCTCACGCAAAAACCTGATGATTAAAATCAGCAGTATCTAAAAAAGTACCTTTCTGTTTCTTGGTTCTTCGTTAAACAACGATATTTTTTCACACTTTCATAGATTTAAACTGATAATAATGGTATTGAATTCAGGCATAGAAATGGACACTGACTTTACATTAGTGATTACTGCGGTGTTGACAGCGGAAGCAGCGGTCCAGTACTAACACTGTTACGAAACAAGGATAACGAGCTCTTTATCATTCTGAAATTACAACATTGGGATCAGTTTCAGTATACTATATTATACTTGCTATTTGCCGAGTGCAACTTGTTTTCTATCGTCGTTAATATAAAGCAGACTATAAAATATCCATACAAATGCATAATCTCATAAACACTTCTTTAATGTATGTTCTCTGAAATTAACAAATAACTGGCTCAACTGAGACACCATACTTTAAAGTAAATTCAATTTATTCACCACGAGGTTCAAAAAGCACGGGAGTCTCGTGATAGTCATGCCTTTAATTTCACATGGTTAAAAAGTGTAAACAAATAGTTAAATTTGCTTCGTTTATTATCCGGAAAAGATCGGACGGTTTTTGATATTGAATAATTTTAGAACATCTATGCATTAAAGTTGAACGTTGATTCGTTTCTACAGATGTAAAACTGAAACAAGTAAGCACCTTTTACTTTTTCAGCAATGTTCCTAGGTGAACTTTGACACTGTTTACAAACTTTAAAAGAGAAACCAGTTTTGTGTCATCTGAATGCGTTGTTCGGCTGAAACTTATAGTTCCCGAAAAGTTCTGAAATGGTTTATTTTGGGGATTTTTGTTTTATTTATGTATTCAACACAATGTGCAATATTTCCAGTTTTGAAAATGATTGAAATTGAACTTAATTTTAGAAAAAGTCCGATCTTTCATAATATTTTGCCAGCGGATGCTTACACATTTTAAGTGAAACGCCTTTCTTGCCAAAGGTGTGTGTAAAGCGAAAATACATCATTACACATTGCGTTTATTCTTTAAATGTAAAGGATCGTAACAGATCAAGGAGATTCGGGCAGTGCTAAACTATACTAACTGGATATCTCTTAACAATGAATAAGGAGGCATATATATTTCATAAGGAAATCTGAGTAAAAAACAATCATATATTAATTTCCTTGAAATAAACATGGCGGCGAAATATTTTAGAAAACTGTGCACGTGTTTTGCGCATTAGAATGTTTAACGACATTTTCTTGAAAAAGTAACGCTCGTGTGCACTATTTTGGCATTTCTTTGATTTGAAAGTAAATATTTTATAGCAATTAGGTTGCATACGATACCGAAATTTTTGCACCACAAAATGTTCACTCATTTTCTTCCAAAGCACTGTGGAGATAGGGTCAACGTACTTTCATGCTCGCAAGTTTACCTACAGATATATCTTTTCAACTTTTATCATATATTTTTTGTGTTATTGCATTTCGAAAGCTGTTTCGAGGATTCTGATTTTTCACATGAATTTCTAATTTCAATTTGCGGAAGAACCTTAAAGCATTTTAGTTTTGTAAACTAAATTATGAATTAAATAGCACTATATACTGAACTCAAAAACTTTTCGTCCAAAGCATTCAGAATTTCATTGTCTTAACATTGATGAACGGACCATGACAAGTCAAAAGGCAGCTTTTAAATATATAATGACGTTTCCACATAAATGACAACTCACCAGTCAAACGATTCTTGGAGGGTATACATTTTCTTATAAAGAAATATTTAGATTCGTACGGCTTAAACACAATTTCAATATCCTAACAAGATATTTGCTTGGAATAGACTTGACTGATCACAATTAAGATAACCATGGCAGCCTTCGAGGATTCAACATAACACACTTCGTCGCTAGGAGTCACATCCTGTCTGAACCCACGCTGATGTATAGTGAAATCTGTACTATATTGCTAGAAATAAAAGCAAGAATAGAATCTAATGATATGAAGGAAACATGTAAAAGGGAAGCATGACTGTGAAAGAAATTTTGTTTGTAAGACATGGTAAACAACATGGAACAAAATGATTTTTTGAATTACTTACAGTATAAAATATTTACATTTTGTTTTAATATGAATATTCAGATTTTGTGAGACACTTGACGTTTTAGTTTAAAAGAGCCACAACTCAGCCGTGCAAATGGATTCAACATAATTATCATATTAATCTTTGAAAACCAAGTTCATAAACAGCTTATCTTTTCATATACAGATGTACAAAACAATTTAATTATTTTATAAAAACAGAACCAAAAGCATAATAAACTGCAAGTTGATTTGGCCATTTTCTAGAACAAATTTGATTTTCAGAAGTCATGGGACAATGATAAAAGTAAATTTTAGTTATAAATTCCGAACACCTCCATCTCCAGACAGTCCATTTGCTTACTTTGGACATCTTATTAATTTCAGTAATAATTTTGTTTTTTTATTTAAGAAATCAGTCTAAGTGGGGATTTTTCTGCTTTGATCAGGGTATTGTCTGGGGGAAGAATATTTTGTCGTTCATTTTAGATTTACTTAAATCCCCCGCTACATTCGATGGTCACTCTGGTATTGTCCTCGGAAGCAATAAACCTGATGTTATCACCCGTGGTTCGTTGAGGCGTCGGAACTATGGCAAATTTCTTTCCCCAAGTGTAAACAGGCATCAGCTGGTCTACCAAGGTGTCACGTGTGGTACCGGGCTTGACACTGGTACGTCTGTTTCCGGAGAAAACCGTTATCTTTTTGTCGGAAGTAAAGTATGATGGGAGGATAGTGTAAGATATAGAAGATGCTCAAATGCCAAAGAGTCCTTGGTTCTTAATCGTGACAGGTGTAAATCGGTCATTCATAGGACTCTTGTCTCAATACTTGTTAGTGAGACAATTATTATTATTATTATATCAGATTTATATAGCTCCCTATTCATGATAAACATGTTCAAAGGCGCTTTACGTACAGCAAACGCAGTCACAAAGGGCGCGAAATTTATCCTCTTCCAGCACAGACACAGAGCGATCTGACCAGAGGGACAGAGTGAGACAAAGCCCCCAGAACAGACAGAGAGAATATTTTAGATACGGACGTTTCCCATTAGTGGATACTGAGATACCAGCATTCATACAAAAAACAACCAAAAACTGCTAAGTTGAAAAACGGGCATAATTTTGAAAAAAGAAGAGTTATGGGATCTGCTTAGTACATGTCAGATCATGACAGCGAACAAGTGTGTGGAGTTTCAATCCATTTCAGTAAGTGTCTACAGAGATACCAGCTTACAAACAAAACCTTAACCAAAAAGTTCTAAGTTGAAAAATGGGTATAAGTTTGTAGAGAAGAGGGCCAAAATGGCCCTATATTGCTCACCCGAGTACCATTGCTCAAAATGATATGATCAAGTTTTGACATAGAGCACATAGGCGTACACATTAAATATCATCAGGATAAACATTTTCTTGTAACAGTCCCTTTTGGCCTAGTCAGGACCAATTTCCATACCAAGTTTGAGGGTCCTAGGCTCAAATGCTGCATTTTTGTACTAACATGACTATTCCTCACCATTGAAGACTAAAAAACATTTAAAACCAATCTCATTAGATGCTGCTGAGATATATTCGTTTACATAAAGGGAGGTAATTTGTCATAAATTCAGTCAAATGTTATCTACCCTGATTGTCCGCGTCAATCTGATGGCATTAAGGTGGCAGGGGAGCGGTTTCGTAGTTTGGCCCCGGTCGATTTTCTGAATAAACAGGACAGGGTAGATATAAAGGCATATCTATCTTATTGGTTATTTATCATTATTAATTCTTTAATATATCTGGGGAATGAGGAACGGTTAATGATTCTACATGGCGGGTGTTTTAAAATTCCTAGCTCCGTACTTCCGGTTGAGGCTAAAACATTAACATCAGAACAAAAAGTCGGCCAGACGCTCGGCTGTCATCCATCCACTTTTTTCAAGTGAAAATTAGGGAAATAAAAATGGTGGTTGGGAGACACATTCCACACCACCGGGTATGCATCTATGTTCGCACTATACATATATGCTACGAAATTTGATTTAAAAATACAAAATGGATGAATGGCAGAGTTTCAAAGGAGGCCGGTTAGGCTAATTTTGGGCCCATAAAATTTGGGTGATTTGGCAATTTTCACTACATCTGGCATGGAAAGCGAAGGTGCATAGGACCCGAGAGTCGTCTTTATGTACTATAGTATCTGCAATAATCATAGTAGTTTCAAAGAAAAATTAAGCAAAAACGAGATTTCTATGGATATTTCAACACTGGTACCCACACGTCAATGTGGAATTCGCAAATCTGCACTCCCCTGCCACCCAAGTGCGATTTCAAATCATTATCTTCATTGGTTACCAAGATACACCTATTTTAATTTGAAACAACGGGAGATAATTTGACATAAATCAGTCCATAGCTATCTACCCTGATTGCATCATTGAAATTTCAAATGTGTTCTATAAATATTTACCAAGATAAATCCACTGGCACCAGATCAGAAAGAAAATGCCTCCGTACGTGTTATACCCTACCCCTAGGTATTCTATAAGAACCATGGTCGTGAACGGGAAAATATACTAACCCGTTTCAATCGCGCATTTCATATCTAAAACACGCAGTTGGGTAAATGTGTACTATGGATATCAAACAAGTGGTAATTTATCTTCCATTGTGTACCAGTCACATTTTTCAATACATCTTATCTTAAAAAAACAACGCGTAGTTTTATAGTAATTTCAACATTACACAAAAAACTTGCTTGAACTTCCTGGTGAAGTTCCGTTCTAGATTACAAACCATTCTGATTGGCTGTTGTGTAAAAATGTATGTCAATCGTCATTTTACTACACGTGTCCGCTAAAATGTGAAAATGCAGCAAAATGTGCAAAATGAATAAATATACAGAACAGATGCAGACCAATGTACGATTTCAAATTAAAGATCATATACAAGATGAATTTCATTCATCATTTCGAGTTTTAGTGTAAAACTGTGATTTTTTTAAAATCTGTTTTTGTTTGTTTACGTTTCGCCAAACATGTGCGCACTGCCGTGACCTCTAGACCGGATGTTCATTAGGGAATTCAAGCAAGTTTTTCTGTAACGTTGACGAAAGCATAAATATGTTGATAATCAGCAATATGGAATATTGAGACAATGTGACTGGTGCACGATGGAAGATAATTAATCGCTTGTTCAATATACTAGGTACACATTCACCGAACTGCGCGTTTAAGTTGAGAAATGTACGATTGGAACGGGTTAGTGCACTTCCCGTTCATGACCATGTTCTTATAGAATACCTAGGGTAGGGTATAACACATACGGAGGCATTTTCTTTCTGATCTGGTGCCAGTGGATAAATCCATTTTTATTAAAATCCGGGGAGTTAATCAAGCATGCATTGGTATATGCATGTAGAAGATACAGAGTACAAGCCTATACAACATTATATCAGTAAAGTATTTACCTCAATAAATGTTCAATAAAGAGCTAGCTAATATGACTATTTCTTACTATGGAAGACATAAATAACGTTTCAAACCAATCTCATTAGAAGCTGCATTCATTTAGATAAAAATTAAAGGGAGGTAATTTGTCATAAATTCAGTCAATATGTATCCTCACTGATTGTCAAGTCCATCAGTTGACATTAAATGAAATTTCAGATCAGTATCTTCATTAGTTACGGAGATATACCCATTTTAATTTGAAACAAGAGCTGTCACTAATGGTGACAAATGCCCCCAAAGCGCCTTGATCTTTGACCTGGTGACCCAAAAGTCAGTAGGGGTCGTGTACTCAATAAGTACTATCAGCATGTGAAGTTTGAAGGTCCTGGGTGCAGTGGTTTGCGAGTAAAGTGCCTTCATGCAAAATGTTAACATTGGCCCCTGTGACCTTGACCTTTGATGTGGTGACCCCAACGTCAGTAGGGGTTGTGTACTCAGTACTTTCAGCATGTGGTTTGAAGGTCCTGGGTGCAGTGGTTCACGAGTAAAGTGCCTTCATGCAACAAGAGATCACAGTGTGATCTTGGCGCCCACCAATGCGCCATTTTTGAGAATTCCAAAATTTTAAGACATTGACTAGCTCAAGGTCAAATTTCATTTCCGTACAAAACACTGTGCATGTGGTCAAAATTCGAAACATGTAGCTTGAGAAATGTGAAAGTAGGTCACTGTATCAATTTCAAGGACAAAGTTCTTTGTACACAAAACTATGCATGTGCATCAAGTTTGAAGGCTGTAATTTGATAAATTTGAAGTAGGTCACTAGGTCAAACTTTATTTTGGTACACAAAACTATGCAAGTGGTCCAAATTTGAAGGCTGTAGCTTTAGAAATGTGAAAGTAGGTCACTAGGTCAAAATCAAGGTCAAAGTTTGCTTCGGTACACAATCCTATGCATGTACATCTAAATTTGAAGCCTGTACCTACAGAAATGTGAAAGTAGGTCACTAGGTCAATCTTAAGGTCAAAATTCATTTCGGTACACAAAACTATGCAAGAGGTCCAAATTTGATGGCTGTAGCTCGAGAAATGTGAAAGTAGGTAACTAGGTCAAAATCAAGGTCAAATTTTAGTTAGGAACACAGAACTATGCATGTGGTCCAAATTTGAGGCCTGTACCTTCAATAATGTGAAAGTAGGTCACTAGGTCAATGTAAAGGTCAGTTTGTTTCGGTACACAAAATTATGCATGTGGTCCAAATTTGAAAGCTGTAGCTTGAGAAATGTGAAAGTACGTCACTAGGTCAAAATGAAGGTCAAATTTCATTTCGGAACACAAAACTATGCATGTGGTCCAGATTTGAAGGCTGTAGCTCGAGAAATGTAAAAGTAGTGGTAATTTGATAAATTTGAAAGTAGGTCACTAGGTCAAATTTTATTTCGGAACACAGAACTATGCATGTGGTCCAAATTTGAAGCCTGTACCTTCAAAAATGTGAAAGTAGGTCACTAGGTCAATATCAAGGTCAGTTTTTTTCAGTGCACAAAACTATGCATGTGGTCCAAATTTGAAGGCTGTAGCTACAGAAATTAGAAAGTAGGTCACTAGGTCAAAATCAAGGTCAACTGATGTCAAGGTTTATCTTGCCACTCAAAACCATACAGGTGGTCCAAACTTCAATGTTGTAGGTTATTGACAAGAAGATTTTAAAAGCTTTTCCCTATAAAAGTCTATATGAACCATGTGACCCCCAGGGCGGGGCCATAATTGACCCGAGGGGATGATTTGAACAAACTTGGTAGAGAACCACTAGATGATGCTACATTACAAATGCCAAAGCCCTAGGCTTTGTGGTTTGGACAAGAAGATTTTCAAGTTTTTCCCTATATGTCTATGTAAACAATGTGACCCCCGGGGCGGGCCATATTTGACCCTAGGGAAATAATTTGAACAATCTTAGTAGAAGACCACTAGATAATGTCGCATACAAAATATCAAAGCCCTAGGCCCCGTGTTTTCGAACAAGAGGTTTTTCAAAGTTTTTCCCTATATATAATATGTCTATATAAACCATGTGACCCCCGAGCGGGGCCATATTAGACCCCAGGGAAATAATTTGAATCGTTTTGGTAGAGGACCACTAGATGATGCTTCATACCAAATATCAAAGCTCTAGGCTCTGTGGTTTTGGACAAGAAGATTTTCAAGTTTTTCCCTATATAAATCTATGTAAATTATAGAAATAAACAAAGGGCCATAACTCACTAAAGAATTGTTGAACCAGTCTGATTTTCAGGGGGACACAACGAGGGTACCAATACATCATTCT